>NW_006160062.1:233135-262183 GCF_000334495.1 Tupaia belangeri chinensis
CAGTTATTTTAATTGTGTTCACATCTTTTCTTTTTTTTATTTTTAAAATTTGCTATATGGCATGTTTGCTTGCCAAAGAGGGAGAGAGAAAGGGAGGGAGAGAGAGAGAGAGTGAGAGAGAGAGAAAGTGAGAAAGCACCTGCAGGGAGGGTGACCACACCACACCACAATTCCTTCTCCTCCATTCTCCTCTTGGGCACGCACCACATGCACCCGGAATAAACTGGGTCTGGGACTTGAACAAGCTGTCGGCCATGTGGGATCCAGCTGCCTTAACCACTAGGCAACCTAGCTGGCCCCGTTCAAATATTTTCTACCAAGTACAATTGCTGCAGTTTTCAATAATATATGATTTTTTTTTTGAGAGATTTTCACAGTAGGGCGCGTACACTCGCCAGACAGACAGAGAGAGACATAGAGACAGAAAACGAGAAATCACCCCCAGGGGGGATGGTCACACCACAATCCCTTCTCCTCCATTCTCCTCTCGGGATCTTGGGCACGCACGCACACGTGCCCGGCGTGAGTTTTAAGCCACCGGGTCCGGGACGCGAACCGCGGTCAACTACGTGGGAGTCCAGCAACATAGCCATTACGCTAACTGCTGGTTCCCAATAATATATGATTTTTTAGTGAGCCTGTGTCCTAAAACAATGTATGTGGTTATAGCCATTGTTGGTTTTATTTTGTGATTATTTAATTCAACTAAAAATATTCACCATGAATTGTATAAAAATGTTAACATGTAAGTATTTCTTAGCTAACCCATCATGAGATTAAGGGTAATGTCTCTAGGGTATTTCTTGGAGTTCTCCATTTTCCTGAATTGATCTAATCTTTGACTAACCCAGTTCTTCCACCTGCTTTTAATCGTTTTGTATATCGGGTGCTAAATGTGCCTACACATGGCAGAAGAAACAAGTGTTAAGTGTTCAGAGAGCTAAATCAAAACATCCTGTTTTGATGGAAAAGCTACCCACATAGGCTAATGCTGGCATGAGCTCTGTCAGGGCCAATTAAAAAAAATAATAATAATCTAAAGCCTGGTGAGCTTCCCTCCCAGGAGTAAAGGCCCTCCTAACAGCACACAGCCAGAGTCAGCGGCCGTCTGTCCTCTCACAGATACTAGATGTCTACATGCTCTGCACTCCTAAAGAAAAAAAACAGAATGACCATACTATGCTCCTACTTCTACTTTAAAACTCTACTCACTTAATAAGGGGATTTCTAAGTTTTAGTAACAACTACGCAAGCAAAATTCTCTTAAGTTAGAAGGAGACCTCCTTGTCAAAGAGAAATTCTGTGGCTCTGTGTACATGAGGAAAGAGCAAAGGACATTATTTTCTTTCATTCCCCAAATGGGAATATTGTCCAAGTAGCTGCTGCTGCAGCTGTAAGAAGGTATCTTTTGTGTAACTAGAAAAAGGAATAATAGAGATATATTCTGACTTTTGTTCTTAAATCCAAAACTTTAAGCTACATTATTATTTATAGTAGGTGTAACTCACTTTAACTCTTATAAATTATATCTGAAAATGAGTCTACGAAAGCATACACGTTCCATTCTGTATATTATAACACACTCTCTAAGCCTGATTTCTTTTAGGACCCATTCCAGGATAAGGAATAACCTAACATGGTTGAACTATATACTAACACTTATCATGCAATGATTGATAAAATGCCCAACTACTTTATCTTCAAAAAATTTTTTTTCTTTTGAGAGGCTTTTGATATAGGGTGCGAGCACTCGCCAGACAGACAGAGACATAGAAACAGAAAGCGAGAAATCAACCCCCAGGGGGATGGTCACGCCGCAGTCCCTTCTCCTCCATTCTCCTCTCAGGATCTTGGGCACGCACGCACACGCGCCCGGCGTGAGTTTTAAGCCACCGGGTCCAGGGCGTGAACCACGGTCAACTACATGGGAGTTCAGCGACATAGCCATTACTCTAACTGCTGGTCCCTATCTTCAAAATTTCTCTTGTGACATCACACATTAAGTCAGATTTAAGTCATGTTCAATATTAATGCATGATTTCATACCCAGGTCTGATGATTTAGTAACATGCCACTGGGCTCAAAGGTCTGAAACCCAAAGGACGCCTGGAAATGGCTGGGCCGTGGGCTGTCCAAGTCACTGAAGCTCAATTGCCCTCCTCTGGAGAATGAGGCAGTCCGCACAAGCTGAAATGCAAACATGGCATTAATTATTGGCACTGTAATCATTTCAAGGTGGAAATCAGTATTGTGCTCTATATTCCTTCACCCAAACAAATACATGTGATTTATGCAGCCTCAGAAAGAGAGTTGGTTTTTCTGCATATGTTATCAATCATGTGTAAAGTTTTATGTGTATAGGCAGTATTTATTCTTAATTTGCTACAAACTTGATATGCAAACATGAACCTTCACAAGGTTCCAAACCCCCTCTCACCTTCCAGTCTTCTGAACACTTTTTGGTTACTCCCACAGTATCATTCAACCTAACAACACCACTGGTCTTCTTCAGATTTTTCATACAGCCTCGGAAAGCAGGTGTAGAAATGTTAAACCTGAAGAAGGATACAAGAAAAGGAAGAGGTGGATCATGCCAGGCTCCCCGAGAATCACAGCTGAAATACTCCACGTTCTCTAGCACTTCTCTGCTCATAAACCAAGATGTATCTCACAGTTAGTCATTCCTATCAGATTCCTGTCATGGGACTTCTATAATACTACTTGTTTTATGATGCTGGGAAAGTCTAATTCCTTTCTGGGTGACTCTGCACCCCAGCTTTAAAAATGATACTAGGGGGACCAGCAGTTAGTGTAATGGCTATGTCGCTGGACTCCCACATAGTCGACCGCGGTTCACGTCCTGGACCCAGTGGCTTAAACTCACGCCGGGAGGGTGTGTGGTCTGCCCAAGATCCCGAGAGGAGAATGGAGGAGAAGGGATTGCGGTGTGGCCATCCCCCCGGGGGGATGATTTCTCGCTTTCTGTCTCTCTGTCTCTCTCTGGCTGGCGAGCGCATGCTCACTATAGCAAAAACCTCTCCAAAAAAAAAAAAAAAATGCAGACACTAGGGCAGCCCCTGTAGCACAGTGTTTAAGGGAATTTAATCCCACATGACTGACCACAGTATGAATCCCAGCCCCAGTGGTTTGAAAAACACGCTGGGCAAATATGCATGAGTGTCCCAAATTCTGGCAGAATGAAGGAATAGAGGAAAGGGGATTGTACGTGGCCAGGCCCTGTTGGAGGGATGAGTGTGTGCACTCTGGCAATTAAAAAAAATTCTCAGACAATAATGTTGACAGAATAAGCCAGTGTGCTACAGAGAAGATAACAATATATCTACAACGGCCCACTTCAACCTCCCAGAGTCATACATGGCATTGCACAGTAGATAGGGATTACACTGATAACTTAGTGTACTCTATCGTATATAAAATATACTAATATATTAATGAATACACAATTTATAAGAACCAGGAGTGCTTTAGAAAACCCTTTGCTCCTTTTCTTGTTCGCTCTTAAGCTAACCACGGTAAAACAAAGTGTTACTTTGGGGTTCTATGTAGCTATGAAAATGTGGCTGATTTAATCAATACCAAGCTGAAACAATGGAAACCTTTGTCTGGGTTTCTACGCTGTATCCACTTCCCCCATCTGTGCGACTTGGCTAAGAGGTTATTGTGAAGATTAAACAAGTTACTGTACAGAAATTGTTGGGAACAGTGTGTGGCCCGTGGGCATGACTACACAGGAGGTGTTTCTGAGAGGCAGTGTGCTGCTGTAGCATGTGAGCTCTGGACTTCCTGGGTTCAAGTTCAGCCCTTGCTGCTCGAGCCGGTGACTTAACCTTTCTGTGACTCTTCCTTTTATACAATGGGAATATCGGAATCTGTTTCATGTGGTTGGTATAAGTTTAAATAAATAAATTATGAGGAGTCTTCAAAAAGTTCATGGAAAATGCATATTTTAAAAAAGTATAGATTTTTCAAAACATTGGCACCAAAATAAAATTATACTTTAATTCCCTCTTCCCATGAATTAGTTTGAAGTCTCTTCATATGTTAACACACTTAAATGGTGCTAGGTATAGAGTAAGAAGTCAATATGAGATATTAGGGTTAGTGACGATCCCCATCTTTTTACTATTGTAACAATGACAACAATTTCCAAGGCAGTTTTTCCTCCAAGGTGCCTCTACATTCCCCCTTTGATTTGATTTCTAGATCCATCTGCAGCTGAATTCACATAAAGCAGTAACACACATGAATGGACTGAAGTCCAGGCAAATATTTGTTTCTTAAACAAATGAAGTGCTAAGAAAACCCAAAGCTGATTTTATTATAAACCCCTAATGCAGCTCACTGTTCTAAGTGGAAAGATGTCTGTATTCATTTTAATCCAACTCATTATAAACAGTCGAGCTACATGTAATATGCATAAAATTAAAGTTCATTAAAAGGAAGAGGAAGAAACAAATCCCCATTGGCATTGCAACACAAGAGTAATTATTTTTAGAAAGAGGCTGCTTTATTTTGTTTCTCTTAGAAGAGGAGGAAAGTTCATTTTAATTCCTGGAGCTTATCTATTTGTACATATTTTTAGACCCATTCTCTCTGGAGTTTCCATGTACCTCCTGGACTTCAGCATCCCCTGAACTCCCTCTCTCCATAGAGTGTATGCTAATGGAAGAAGGTGGCAGAACAGGAAGAGAGGGGGAACGAAAGATTACACACAGGGCACCTATTTTAGACAAGACATTGTTCCTCTCCTCTACAATAACATTTCAGGGGAGATATTTTCTTAACTAATATTAGCTAAGCACTTTGCATACATTTAGCACTAGGCGAATTCATTTACACACTTTGAATACTCACAACCACCCTATAGTGACCAAGCCCATGTAGCAGATGCAGCACAGTGGCTGAGGGAAGCCAGGTACTTGTGTAGGTCATACAGCTGACAAGTGGCAGAGCTGGGGTCCCTGCATGATCAGTGTGCCACACAAGTTTAGTGTGACCTGAAGCCCTCATTCTCTACTTACAATTGGTGTCCCTTCAGTGCTTGAAGTGACCATAACGTCTTCCTAAGCAACAGCTGTCTACCCTAGAAGTGTTAAAATGGAAGATTTATTTCCACTGGCCCTTGGGGTTCTTTTTTTTTTTTTTGGAGAGGTTTTTGCTATAGGGCGCGTGCGCTCGCCAGACAGACAGAGACAGAGAGATAGAAAGCAAGAAATCACCTCCCAGGGGGGATGGCCACGCCACAATCCCTTCTCCTCCATTCTCCTCTCGGAATCTTGGGCATGTACGCACACGCACCCGGTGTGAGTTTAAGCCACCGGGTCTGGGACGCGAACCGCAGTCGACTACATGGGAGTCCAGCGACAAAGCCATTATGCTAACTACTGGTCCCAGGGTTCTTTTACATTGGCTCATCTGAGGGCCTAGAGTTCCACATTTGCTCCTGTTTCACAAGGTCTGAACACATCGGCTAGAGGGACGCCATCGCATTGAGAAATACGTTGCTGTGTTAATGGGTTCTGACATTTGGGATATACATGAACACTTGGGCCAATCTGTTCACACAAGTTCAGCGAACTCCATGGCTTTCATGGGCTGTTTTCACAGAGCCATAGAACAAAACATAATCCTAAACTCAGTGCTGGCTACCTGGTAAATGTTTAACAGATCCTTGTCTGACTTTTATTTGTCTAATGATTTTCATTTTAACTGTTATTATTACACTCTCCAACACAAAGGTGTAGGTTCTCAGGAAAAATTTCCTTGTTAGTCTCAGATTCTCTGGCATTATCTGAGATGATTCACTCCTCCTGGGGAGCAGATGGGATTAACAGACTGAGATTTCTAATTACAGTCTTAAATCACTCCAAGATATGGGTTCCCATCCCCAGACGATATACTACAGTGACAGAGGAAAAGACAAAATACCCACAAACTTCCGTGAGCAAACTTGCTTCATTCAGTGATTACACTACCTTGCTCTGCTCCACGTTAGGTCTGAGCACTTTGGCCATCTATTAAGGCCTTTCACTCGTATCAGGGATCAGAAAACCTCCTTCCTTTGGAAGTTTTGCCTGGCTGCCCCTTCATGACAGGACTATGGGTTATCAGTTAGAGAGTAACTTCTCTATGTCACCCTCGCCCCAGTGACCCAGAGGGCAGTTTCAGGCCTCTTGAGACCACCAAAGACTTTACCAGAGGAATGAAGTGGGGCCAGAAAGAGCTGAATTTTGCTCTAGAAAGAGCCCCACCTGCCTGTGTCTTGGGCTCCAGGCAGGCAGCCGGTCTCACCATCCCACTCCTGGTGCTCTCTAGCAGCCTGAGAGCTCACCCAAAAGCCAGGTTTCATTCTTGATCACATTTCTTCTTTACTCCCAAACTCAAGTTGTCCTTTGGTGCTGCCCGTCTGCCATCTTTAATATCCTTGTAATCTACTCCCCTTTCCTTACCTGTGCTGCCATTGTAATCCACTCCCCTTTCCTTACCTGTGCTGCCATTTCCCTCTTCTGTTTCTCACTTCTGTAAATACACTTACCTTCTAAATGCTCTGCCCACCTCAGCCTGTTCCCTTCCCAGGCCATTCTCTACCCAGCAGCAGAGTGAAGTACCGACAACCTGAAGTGGGTCATGTCTTTTCTGCTGATGTCTCTTAATACTCCCGAGTGGGACTTTCAAGACCCTCTGGTTCTTGCTTCTCACATGAGCCCTACATGGCTTCTCTGCCCTGCTCCCCCATGTCCTCCAGCTTCCTCTAGTTCTTGGTCCTTCTCCTATGTTAACTGGTAGCATCTCACAGGAATTAGCTAAAGGCCACTTTCCTGATAACCCCAACTGGATTCAATTCCATCTCCTGGGTAGGCTCCATCATCACCCTGGGCTTCCCTCTCCCTCCACTGTTTTGGATCTTGGGCACTTGCGCACATGCCTGGTGTGTTTTAGGCTGACAGGGCTGGGATTTGAATGGCCATCACTAGATGTCTTCCTACACTACAGTCCAGTGTGTCTATGTCACCATGACTGGGCCTTCTGCTCTTCTTTAGGCTCTGTCCTGTTTATTGTTGACTTCCCCAAATTCACCACACTGCCTGATGCACACTAGCACTCAAGAAATACTGATGAAACAAAAAAATAAGCAATAATTCTCAAATGATCTCAAAAGGGCTGATTACCTTAATTTACTCAATTTTTTACATTTAATTGAATAAAACCAAGATAATTGACAATTCATAACTGGCTACTGAGGGCTGAATCATTATTTAACACTGAGGATATTCAATATTACTATCACCTCTTTGGCTCTCAATTTCTTCATTTGTAAAATTCAATGACTATGCACCATGATCTGCAAAATGCTTTCAGTTCAAAGCATCTGAGAAGTAAAGACATTTACGCTCACCTACATTTTTGTCTTTGGGTCTACCCTGACAACTTTAAAACAAAGTAGCCTCCCTACCATGGCAGACAGATGTCCACAAGTACAAAGACTCTAGAAGAAAGAATCACTGCACAGCAAGCACACGATATTCAAATGCCGTGAAAACAGGTAAGACTGGGCAAGAACAGGCAGCGCTAAAGAGAGGCCAGGTTTACCAGTAGCGATGTATCCACCAAGACAGGCAATCTGCCTTTCGGAAAATATTATCTTACCTTTCCCTGATTGCAATTGGAATTCCTCCCAAATAATATGTGCTGAAATCAAATAATTCACCTTCAACTTTAACATTTTGAGAATTCACATTTATCCACATAAGTTCTCGGGTTTTTCCAATTTTTATTTGAATCTGTAATCAATACAAGATAAACCAGCAAGTAATGAGAAATAAAAGAATCCTATTTGCAATGTTTCAGAGCTATTTTGTTTTCATCTTCTTTCAGATTTCTTCCTACTACATACATAGAAGGAAAACTGAGAAGTAGCACTTTTGGGTAAAAAATACTAAAACATTTTAATAGAACTGCTTGCATTTCAAAGTAACTGTATTCTATATATGGCCTATATATGTAATATCTATACCTATGTCTGTATATGAATTGTGTATATGTGTATATACGTAGATACATGCATGTATGTGTATACATACATGTACACATGTGTGTATGTGTGTGTATCATGCCTAAATGTTCAACTTTTTTAAAAGATGTGTCCTGTTAATACGTCACCTGGTAATAGAAAAGTTTGTTTTTGGGAGCACTACCTTTATTTAAAGGGACTAAAGATATTTAACAATTCAAATAAACAGAGTCAAAAGACATACCGTGTGGTCTTTCCCGTTGTTTATGGTGTCTCTAATTCCTTTTTCTTTTGGTGGTTCTGAATTCAGTTTGTGTCTCACGACAAGATTGCCATCTTCTATATTTAGAGATATGAAGTGATCCTGCAGTATGGAAACAATGTCAATTATCAGTAGAGCCCACTAAGGAAGAACAAGTGTTAGAACTCTGACAACTCTCAAGTCACAACCGTTTTCGGCTTTAGCTACCTCCTTAGTTAAAGGGGTAACTAAGGGGTGCTGCAATGTCTCACTCATGGAAGAGGTATAATGGTTAAATATTTTAACATGCAGTGGTTTGCACATAGGGCACATATAATAAATACTGTTATTATAATTTTGTTTCTTACGACCCATGAAAAAATGGAAACCAAAAAGATACGGCTCATTAATATCACTTGAGAATATGAATGCTCCCTTTTAGAGAGAGGCATGGTCTTACTTAAACTTAACCCAGGTATTTTCTACCATCTCTCAGTTGCATTTTCTGGCTCACCCCTCCTTGCATTTTGTGCTGGGGGCTCCTTAGGGACCCCACACAGGGTTCATCTTTCCCTCACACCCCTCTTTTGCCTCTAAGATTACATTCACTCTTGTGACTCCAATTCACACACACCCACAAAGCCCAAATATTTCTTTCCAGCCTAACTCTGTCTTCTGTGAGCCAGGTGTGTATCTGATTACCTTATTGTTATTGCTTTTGCTTGCATGACTCACAGATACCTCACCTTCAGAACATTTCAAACAGAATTTATGATCTCCATGCCTCCCACATGCTGCCAAGCCTGCCTCTCCTTCCTTCATACTGTGCACATGCTCGCTCCAGTTTTTCTCTCTCACTTCTAATTACTTTGCTGAACAAACCAGTCTTTCTCTTTTATTAAAAAAAAAAAAAAGTTTATTTATTGATTTCTTCCATGAGTAAGAGATACAGAAAGAGAGAGACAGGTGAGACAGCACCCCTAACAGCGCCAATGCCGTGATCTATCCCAGCTTCAGCCAACCCAGAGCATGAGTACTCGCACACCTTGTGTACTCAGGGTGGTCTCTGGATGAGAACCTGGAACCTTCCCATGTGGCTCAGCCTCAGAGAGTGTTGTGTTTTATGACCGCGTTACTGCCTGGCCCCTACTAGTTATTCTTGATCCCTGTTTCTCTCCCACTCAATCAAACCTTGTGAATGCTGTCATTTCTTCATTCTCCTCATTTCAGCTCCCTGGCCCCAGCCACAATGTCTTTAGCAAGACTGCACAGCAATAACCACTCATGTTCCTGTGTCCACTTGACCCCTTCTCAAATCCATTTTCCATTCTGCAGTCTTTGGAAAATGCCGAGGTGAGCACTCGTGACTTTCCTTTGCTCTCAGGACAAAGCCCGGACTCCCTGGCAGATGCTGTGAGGCTATGACCAGCTCTTCAGCTTCCTTTCTCAGCATGCCCTCTGGCCTTCTCATCCCAGCTACCCAGTGATTCTGAGTGATCCTGAGTGCTCCTGCCCTTCCCACCTTCTTTCTTCATGCCCACTCCCTTTGCCTGGACCCCCTTTGCCATGGTCCTTTCAAATACCTTCTATATGTTCTCCAGGTCTCAGATGATGCATCCTTTGCTCAAGAACGTCTTTTATGTTTACATCCTCACTTCATGCCAAATGCTTTCCTTTATATACTCCTCATAATTGTGATGAATTAACTAACCTATTAACAGCATAACTTTGTTCTCGAGGACAAGAGCCGTGTCTGTCTTGATTATTACTGCATGCCCACCATGGTGATAGCAGATGCAGATGCCCTTCCGCTTACAGTGCGATTACATCCTGGTAGACCCATCATTAATTGAAAATATCGTAAGCTGAAAATGCATTTGATACACCTAACTTACCAACCTCACAGCTTAGATTAGCCTACCTTCAAGGAACTCTGAACACTTACATTAGCCTACTGTTGGGCAAAATTATCTAATATGAAGCCTGTTTTATAATAAAGTGTTGGATATATTACATAACTTATTAAATATAGTACTAAAAGTAAAAAACAGAATGCTCCCTGCCACTGCCCAGATTGCAACAGAGTATCATACCATATTTAGCTAGCCCAGAAAAAGACCAAAATTCAAGGTATGGTTTCTACTGAATTTGCATTTGCATTGCTTTTGCACCATTGTGAAGTTGAAAACTCATAAGCTGGCTGGCCTGTGGCCTGGCAGTTAAAGCAGCTATATTCCACATGGCTACACACAGTTTGAGTCTCAGAACTTGGGGCTTGAGAAACATGCCAAAATCCCAAAAGGAGGGAAAAATGAAGAAAGGATTGTGAAAATTAATACGTCACCTGGTAATAGAAAAGTTTGTTTTTGGGAGCACTACCTTTATTTAAAGGGACTAAAGATATTTAACAATTCAAATAAACAGAGTCAAAAGACATACCGTGTGGTCTTTCCCGTTGTTTATGGTGTCTCTAATTCCTTTTTCTTTTGGTGGTTCTGAATTCAGTTTGTGTCTCACGACAAGATTGCCATCTTCTATATTTAGAGATATGAAGTGATCCTGCAGTATGGAAACAATGTCAATTATCAGTAGAGCCCACTAAGGAAGAACAAGTGTTAGAACTCTGACAACTCTCAAGTCACAACCGTTTTCGGCTTTAGCTACCTCCTTAGTTAAAGGGGTAACTAAGGGGTGCTGCAATGTCTCACTCATGGAAGAGGTATAATGGTTAAATATTTTAACATGCAGTGGTTTGCACATAGGGCACATATAATAAATACTGTTATTATAATTTTGTTTCTTACGACCCATGAAAAAATGGAAACCAAAAAGATACGGCTCATTAATATCACTTGAGAATATGAATGCTCCCTTTTAGAGAGAGGCATGGTCTTACTTAAACTTAACCCAGGTATTTTCTACCATCTCTCAGTTGCATTTTCTGGCTCACCCCTCCTTGCATTTTGTGCTGGGGGCTCCTTAGGGACCCCACACAGGGTTCATCTTTCCCTCACACCCCTCTTTTGCCTCTAAGATTACATTCACTCTTGTGACTCCAATTCACACACACCCACAAAGCCCAAATATTTCTTTCCAGCCTAACTCTGTCTTCTGTGAGCCAGGTGTGTATCTGATTACCTTATTGTTATTGCTTTTGCTTGCATGACTCACAGATACCTCACCTTCAGAACATTTCAAACAGAATTTATGATCTCCATGCCTCCCACATGCTGCCAAGCCTGCCTCTCCTTCCTTCATACTGTGCACATGCTCGCTCCAGTTTTTCTCTCTCACTTCTAATTACTTTGCTGAACAAACCAGTCTTTCTCTTTTATTAAAAAAAAAAAAAAGTTTATTTATTGATTTCTTCCATGAGTAAGAGATACAGAAAGAGAGAGACAGGTGAGACAGCACCCCTAACAGCGCCAATGCCGTGATCTATCCCAGCTTCAGCCAACCCAGAGCATGAGTACTCGCACACCTTGTGTACTCAGGGTGGTCTCTGGATGAGAACCTGGAACCTTCCCATGTGGCTCAGCCTCAGAGAGTGTTGTGTTTTATGACCGCGTTACTGCCTGGCCCCTACTAGTTATTCTTGATCCCTGTTTCTCTCCCACTCAATCAAACCTTGTGAATGCTGTCATTTCTTCATTCTCCTCATTTCAGCTCCCTGGCCCCAGCCACAATGTCTTTAGCAAGACTGCACAGCAATAACCACTCATGTTCCTGTGTCCACTTGACCCCTTCTCAAATCCATTTTCCATTCTGCAGTCTTTGGAAAATGCCGAGGTGAGCACTCGTGACTTTCCTTTGCTCTCAGGACAAAGCCCGGACTCCCTGGCAGATGCTGTGAGGCTATGACCAGCTCTTCAGCTTCCTTTCTCAGCATGCCCTCTGGCCTTCTCATCCCAGCTACCCAGTGATTCTGAGTGATCCTGAGTGCTCCTGCCCTTCCCACCTTCTTTCTTCATGCCCACTCCCTTTGCCTGGACCCCCTTTGCCATGGTCCTTTCAAATACCTTCTATATGTTCTCCAGGTCTCAGATGATGCATCCTTTGCTCAAGAACGTCTTTTATGTTTACATCCTCACTTCATGCCAAATGCTTTCCTGTATATACTCCTCATAATTGTGATGAATTAACTAACCTATTAACAGCATAACTTTGTTCTCGAGGACAAGAGCCGTGTCTGTCTTGATTATTACTGCATGCCCACCATGGTGATAGCAGATGCAGATGCCCTTCCGCTTACAGTGCGATTACATCCTGGTAGACCCATCATTAATTGAAAATATCGTAAGCTGAAAATGCATTTGATACACCTAACTTACCAACCTCACAGCTTAGATTAGCCTACCTTCAAGGAACTCTGAACACTTACATTAGCCTACTGTTGGGCAAAATTATCTAATATGAAGCCTGTTTTATAATAAAGTGTTGGATATATTACATAACTTATTAAATATAGTACTAAAAGTAAAAAACAGAATGCTCCCTGCCACTGCCCAGATTGCAACAGAGTATCATACCATATTTAGCTAGCCCAGAAAAAGACCAAAATTCAAGGTATGGTTTCTACTGAATTTGCATTTGCATTGCTTTTGCACCATTGTGAAGTTGAAAACTCATAAGCTGGCTGGCCTGTGGCCTGGCAGTTAAAGCAGCTATATTCCACATGGCTACACACAGTTTGAGTCTCAGAACTTGGGGCTTGAGAAACATGCCAAAATCCCAAAAGGAGGGAAAAATGAAGAAAGGATTGTGGCATAACTATGCCCCTGGGGGGGGGGTCTTTTTCATTTTCCCTTTCTTTCTCTCTCTTTGTCTTTCTCTGGTGATCATATGCACCTACTAGCAAATTTTAAAACAAAAAAACTGTAAGACAGACCATCCTAAATAGGGGACTGTCTGTATTTAAAGCAGCCAGTTCCTTAGTGGAAAAATAGGCAGAGGAATATCTGAAGTAGGACTTGAAGGCTTTGCTCATACTCAGTTCCCTAATAAGGAAGACTCTCTTGTAAGTCTAGAGCCAGGATTGTTATCTAAAAGGACAATCAGTCCTTACTTGGATCCTAAATGAGTCAGGCCAAGGTTCACCACACATAAACAATGAGTAACACCAGCTCACTGAGAGTAATGAGCCATCCTACCTAACAGCAGCTCTCTGGGTCATTTCCCATACCTAGCTACTGAGGGCATTATGTAAGTTTTCTCTAAGATAAGTAGTATTTCTGGTCGTTAGTCTTCAAGAACAGCAAAATGTAGTACAAAGAAGACTTGTTTTGGAGAATAACTGTCTTGTTCATAAGATGCTGTATGAATTTTCAGCTCTCTGAATCCTTCAGGCTGGTCAGGATCTTCCCAAACCATCAGAACTGGTTCAGTCTTAGAATCTCCTTGGAAGGGTTCAGATGAACCCCAAGAGGAGAAAGTTGGAACCAGGTCTGTGTCCTCAGATTGCAGGTAGACTGGTAAAATCCCAAGCTCCATATCAATCTCCTATTCTCTGACCAGAGAGTGACAGATTGATCGACATTTCTCTAGAAATACTACTGTGTGAGCAACTACAGAAGCTCCTGTATTCTGAAAGTGCAACTCAAGGTCCACTGTAGCTGTGAGGAAGCAGAGCAAACATTGAGCCAAATATCTATTGACCAGCAGGTGGCGCTGACGATCACTTGTGGAGCGTCCCTTTGGATTTTTCTAACCCAGTGGATTTAAGTATGGTCTCTAGAAACCTCTTGAGAGTAGAGAAGATTCTAGGTCTTGGGAAATCAAAGGTCAGGCTGATAAAGACACAATCCCACTCAGGCTGACAAAGGTCATACTAATGGAAACAGCAGAAAGTCGAATGGTATAGGTCGCAGAGATCTGGGAAGTCCTCACATATTTTGAGTCAGAATAAGTAGATTACTAAGTGAGCAATAGTTTTCAAAAAATAAAACTGGCAATGAAAATAGCATGGGAAATGGGGCGATTTCCCCTCTATGTGGCATGTTCTCAAATATGACTGATTACTTGTTCTCATCAAAACTCAACACCAGCACCAGCCACCACAATCAATGAAAAAAAAAAGTACAGTTGATCAAGAGAAAGGAGGCAGGTAACATTTACAGTTTTTCAGAACCAACTGATTGTTTATAATAACCCAGCTATCCCCAAATTGCTAAATAGAATGCATCTATTTGGTAGTATTTGGATTCTTCCTATAGATTACCTGGTTTTCTGCAAAGAACACCAAACCTCTATCCACGGTGGTCTGAATAGTCTGTGCAAAGGTTGGGAAGGGAGCATTTGATTGAGTCGGAACTCGAGCATAGCCTGTGCCTTCAAAATAATTTTTGTCGGACTCTTCCCTTCTCCTGTCAACATCAATCAATCATCAGTTAGAACACAGGAGCAAAGGGCGGCCATGCAAATGTACTTACCAGTACAAGACACTGCTATCTGGAAAATGGAGCAAAGAAGGTGCAATCTAGTTGTCATAATTTTGTTAGAGAAAAGAAAACATCTTTAAGTGTTAAGATAGGTCTGGCTCCATGGTGCAAGGGAAATACACTGCTCAAGAGAACCCACGTGGCAACTGTGGCTTGAATCTCTGGCCTGGTCACCCAGAAACACACCAGACACATAAGAGAGAGTCCAAGATCCAATGGGCTAGAGAGCTGGAGGAAGGAAATTGTGTGACCAGACCCTATGGAGGGTGTTCATCTCTCTCTCTCTCTCTCTCTCTCTCTCTCGCCCACCCTTAGGTGTGCACATATGTTTTATCATAAATAAAGAAAAAGAAGTATTTTTAAAAATCCTAAAATAGCTAGTTCTTTCTCCTGAATGTACTCTTATGCTTGTAATCAAACCCTACCTCAAAAAAAGATAATATTCAAGAGTCTCTTTTGGGAATGACTACTTAGGAAGATGTGGCTTACTAACTGGAGCTCTCAAAATCTAAGAAAATATTAATTTGAAATATATCATTTTATTCTCAGTACTGAACACTTGGTCCATTTCTTATTAGAATATTCTAAACCCCTTTAATTTTAGGGAAGTTGAGGAGCTCGTGGTAGCAATTTTCAAATAGGTTCAGGTATCTACAAAGTCTTGGTACACTTTCTGGGCTATTATTTTTTCAAATTTATAGTAAGTATATTGGGACCAGCAGTTAGAGTAATGGCTATGTTGTTGGACTCCCATGTAGTCAACCGTGGTTCGCGTCCCAGACCCGGTAGCTTAAAACTCACGCTAGGCGTGTGTGTATGCCTGCCCAAGATCCCGAGAGAAGAATGGAGGAAAAGGGATTGCAGCGTGGCCATCCCCCCTTGGGGGTGATTTCTCGCTTTCTATCTCTCTCTCCCTCTGTCTGTCTAGTGAGTACACGTGCCCTATAGCAAAAACCTCTCAAAAAAAAAAATGTATAAGCATATAATTTGTGCCTAAATCAGGTACCATCTAAAACTGTATGCTTTGTGGTAGGGATTATCAAAAATTTAAGAAAGGTTCAACTTTTTAACAAGTTGTGAAACTATGTCAATCTTTTTTTTTGGTTAAGGCAGTCTTACTATCAAAATGCTATTGCTTGGGACCAGCAGTTAGCGTAATGGCTATGTCGCTGGACTCCCATGTAGTCAATCATGGTTCATGTCCCGAATCCAGTGGCTTAAAACTCAAGCCAAGCACCTGTGTGTGCGTGCCCAAGATCCCAAGAGGAGAATGGAGGAGAAGGGATTGTGGTGTGGCCATCCCCCCAGGGGGTGATTTCTCGCTTTCTATCTCTCTGTCTGGCAAGCGCATGTGCCCTATGGCAAAAACCTCTCAAAAAAAAAAAATGCTATTGCTGTAGTCTCCCAACTAGGACTATAGGAGCATGCCATCCTGCCTGGCTCGTCTATCTAATATTTTATACAACACAGGAAAAAACACGACATCAAAGGCCTCTCACTGGCCCATCCCTTTGTGACATGTAACAGTAATGCAAGTTACCAAAATGCCAGTTACAGAGACATTAATACCTAGATTTTATTTACCTTCTACAAGGCTCCACTTCAGTTGTATTGAGATTGAAAGTCTTTTTGAAGTTATACAAGCTCAGAACATTTTCATTGAGATCATCTAATTCAATACAACCTCTGTATTGAGGGAATCTTAGTCTGCTGGGAAGCTGGAAATGAAACAAACAAACAAAAAAACTCTCATTACTTGAACAAAGGACAGCAATCAGGCTGACAAAAAAAAAAAAGTATAAATCTATCACCTTTAATACAGCATAAAAATTAAGAATGTGGACCCTGGAGCCAGATACCCTGGCTTTGCTATTTACCAGAGGACTTCAAAAAGTTTGTGGAAAAATAGAATTGAAGTGTAAATTTATTTGAGGGCATAATTTTTTTTGAAATGCATACATAGTTTTTTTAATGATACACATTTTTGAAGACCCTTTACACTAGCTGTATGATATTGGACAAATTATTAAACCTCTCTATCTCAGTTTCCTCATCTATAAAATGGTAATGAGATTGATACTTATTTAAATTAATATACTTAAGCTTAGAACAATGTACAGAGGAAGTACTCAATGTGTTAGCTATTATCTGTATTTAGGAATATACAATGAACTATTTTATATGTAACTAATAATTAAAATAGAGACATGAGGTCCTTATACCAAATTAAAATATCTTCATTCAGTGTAATAACGTTTAGACATACCTTAAAATCAGGTGGGTAACCTCCAACATAAAATACAACATTTTCAGGATCCAAATTAAGGAGTGTGTTGCTATTTCCACTATCCATTTCATGAAATTGGGGATTGTCTGGTTTGATGGATGTGGCTCGTTTGGTGTAATTAAGCCTTGCAAACTGATAAATTCTGTTAAAAAGGAATTAGACAATAAATTCATACAAAAATATTTAAGAATTCAAAGCCAAAATTCTAAAAACAGGGTTCAGTAACACACATAAATGAAAGTTTGGGGACTGTCGGTCAGGTTCACAAACAATTGTCAATTAGACCAGTACCTCTGAAACTTCACCCGGTCCATAACTGCCTCCTGGCTTTCACTCTTGGTGAGGATCTGGTCCACTTGGAGTTCAGCCTCACGCCCTCCCAGGTTGTAGACACATGTGAGCTGGCCATCCACAACTGCCATGCCAATGTAGTCCCTGGAGGCCTGGAGACAGAAGAGCCACCTCACAACACTTCCCAGAACTTCCCATCCCCGGAGGATGCACTTCAAATAACTTACAGGTTTTAGGGAAAAAGCCCTGGGCAGACAGAATAAATAAGGTATGTCCTTTTACAGAGGAATACAGAATGCTTAATTAACAATATCTATGCCATCTTTGCCCTCATTACAGTGCACTCCTTTACTCATTTCCCCATTGCTCAATTTACAAGAGTTGCCAAGAGCCCACAAAGACCACCAGTTATGGATCAGCAGTTCAGTAGATTTTAGTCAGGTGGGGAAGATGGGCTATTTTTGTTCTTCCACTTGGTTCTAAACAAATTTCTCTTAACACCCTTGTGCATGTCTCTGTCCTAATACCGCTGTAGATCATGGTCAGGTGCGTATCTATCTTTCTTCCCTGTTGGTATGTAAGCATCTTAATGTAGAAATAATTTTTTAAACTCTTGTAAAATATACATGATATGAAATTTATTGTTTTACCCATTTTAAAATGCACATTGGTATTAAAATAATAAATGTCTGTTTATCAAAAATGCAGGGTATGGGAACCAGAAGTTAGCGTAATGGCTATGTCGCTGGACTCCCACATAGTTGACCGCAGTTCGCGTCCCAGACCCAGTGGCTTAAAACCCACGTCGGGCGCGTGTGCATGCGTGCCCAAGATCCCAAAAGGAGAATGGAGGAGAAAGGACTGCAGAGTGGCCATCCCCCCTGGGGGTGTGTGTGTGATTTCTCGCTCTCTGTGTCTATATCTCTCTCTGTCTGTCTGGCGAGCGCACGCGCCCTATAGTGAAAAACCTCTCAAAAAAAAAAATAATGCAGGGTATGACACATAGTATAAAGTATAAATTTGTTGATGGAATAAAGAAACATGCAATTTTGTGATAAGACAAAGCAGGAAGCAAGGTCATTAAAAAAGCCACAAATAAAATAGCAACACCTTGAACCTTGGAAGGATAATTACTGACAGTGTCTATTTGAAGAATCTTTAAATACAATGCCCACTAGTAACAACTAATGATTTCCTTAACTGGGTAGAAGTTTTGAGAACTGTATTTCAGACATTTCTTTTCCAACAGTTATACCCTAACCAGTCAGTGATTAGCTTTTCCTCTGGCACTTAAATAAGAGGAATGTATTTTAAAAGGAGGGCTTACCAGTTAAAGTCAACCATTCAAATGCTTCTAACAGTAATGGTTTAACGCATTTAGAATGAAGAGATGGGCAACTGCCTTTCTTATCAGTTAAGCAGGACAGGCTTCTTTGCACTCCAGTCCCCATTAATAGATTGTGCCTTCTGTGGACTTGAGGAAAGATCTGAAGCTGGGTATTCAGAGGAGGACAGGGTCATAATTCTGTGAGGAGTTATTATTGACTTCCATGAAGCCTTGACATTAATGACCTGGCAGTATGGGAGAGGGTACTTATTTATTATCCACCCTAAGTATGTATGTGTTCCTGTGTACACACATGTGTGTTCATGTGCTGGACCTGCTGGGTAAGGCAGCTGGCAATCCATGATGGATGGGAGGCCTTTTTGGATGCCACTACATCAGGGAGGTAAGTGGGGAGATGGATGAGGAGGTGGTGGGAGATGTGATGTCTTGGTGGGACTTGCCACATGTCTCATAAAATATTCCCTATTTTAAAATCAAGAGAAGTGTCCAAGCAATACTCACATCCTTATTTCCAAGGTACATCACAAACATATTCTCAGTCCCTCCAGTCTCTCTTGAGTCAGGTCTTTGGAGAAACAAAGACAGGGATGTGTATCCTTTCAAATCTTCCAGGTCATTTGGCAGTCGAACTTCAACTCCAGATTTGCCGTTGAACCTCATGGGAATAGCGACCTGTGAAGAATCAGATAGATATATTGCACTAAATCGTCTTCTGTGAAGAAAGTAAGCATGTTCAGAGAGGTAGTGGGTAACTTTGTAGCTATCCATCCCATCTATCATCTTTCCCCAAGAGGAGAATGGAGAAAAAGGGATTGTGAATTAGCCATCCCACCTGGGTGTGTGTGTGTGTGTTTGTGTGATTTTGCACTTTCCCTCAATCTGTCTCTTTCTGGTGAGTGCACATGCCCTAAGGCAAAACAAAAACAAAAACAAAAAAACAAAAAAGAAAGAAATTTGCTATAACTCTGTGTCTTCCATCTTCAACAAAGGTAGGTTCTACAAGTTTCAACTTATGAGAAGATCAGTCTTATGCAGTATCATTCTGGCCATAGAACCCTCACTTAAACTTGCAATAATAGTTTGTCAACCAGCTTGAAAGACAATCTTTCTTTCTACTTATATAAATTTAATGGAAAGAAACTGCTCCAGGTTTCTTATATCCAGACAGTTTAGGGGATGATGGTCATGTGCACTTGTGAAAGATGACAGAACGAAATCAACCTGTTTATTTGAAGTGAACCACAGAATTTGTGAAAGAAAGAATCAATTCTTGGGTAAATAAACACCTTTCCATTCTTGATGAAGATGGTAACTTATCAAAGCTACTTTGGCTAGTGACTGTGTGGGGATACACCCACCTTATTCGCTGCATCTCTGGCCTGCTGAATGAGTTCTCGAATTCGGTCTACGTTGTCAGAGATGTTTCCCAGGGGTAACAGCTGTTGGTTGATACTTTCAATCTTGCTCAAAAGATCAGGCAGTTTGTTGGTTAATCTCTTGACTGTTGGTAACATTGAAAATAGAAATTTTAAATTATGCATTGAGAAAAGGTTAAAGGCAGATGTTTTTAATGACAATATTTGTCAAGTGAGAAGTTTGGGCCCCAGATATTGAACAGGATGGCTCATAATCCTGTAATATCCTTTCAAATGTGTTGCTGATTTTATTCTGCATTCTAGGTACCAAATCTTTATCCTTGATTGCTATAGGAAATAATATTTTTTCTGATTTTCAATAGCAATCATAACTTAATAACTCATGATTCAGTAACTTATATCTCCACTTTATAAAGATCAATAACATTGTCCTGGATTTTAAAAAATACTGTTGGATCCTTCTAACTATATACTCTTTATATTAATTGAAGTTGTTTAATAATGTTTTAATTTCTTAGATCAGAATTTACCAGGGGTGATTGAATGACTCAAGGAGAAAATGGCTAATAATTTCTGGTCAAAGACTGTGTGATACCTGAGTTATCTGCATCAGTCAGAGCCTTGTTGAAGTCTTCACTCTGTGTGCTCCCATAGGTATCTTTAATTCT
The DNA here is from genome assembly GCF_000334495.1 of Tupaia belangeri chinensis. NCBI lineage: Eukaryota > Metazoa > Chordata > Mammalia > Scandentia > Tupaiidae > Tupaia > Tupaia belangeri. The sequence continues at coordinate 253,816 of NW_006160062.1, forward strand.
TTCCACATCTGTCTGAATGGGGTTGAGGCCATCCAGAACCTCATCCGTGATGCCATTGGCCTTTCTGATCAAGCTCTTTGCACTATTAATCATACCATCGATGTCACCTAATGTACAAATAGGGAGGTATTAAGTATGTAGAGCATTTAACAAAACAAGCCAAATACAGTGTGTTAGTGAGATCTCCACCTCTCTGTATCCCACGAAGATCATCACGGACAGAAGTGAGATTGGTGTCTATCAGTTCTTTCTGAACTGTCACAATTTTCAGGGTTTGCTGTAAGTTGTTGAGAGCCGGACTGATTTCTAAAATAAAATAAAGCATCAAGAGGTCACTCTTCAGTCAGAGGACAAAAAAAAAATGAGTGTGGTTGAGAGCCTCATCCAAGCAAATACAGACACAAAGTAGGCATTGCTTGTTTCTATTCATTTCCAACAGACACCTTAAAAAATTTCAGTAAAGGAAATGAATTTGCAGACCTTCTAGCTGATAATATTGCTGTCTCTGGGTCATGGAAAATGACCAGTGAATACTTTAACCATATTGATGATATATGACTTAAATTATTATTCTAAGACTGGCTTACACAACAACATGATTAGCATCCTAACCCTATTTAAAATACTGATCCTACCTCTAAGATCAAATTTTGTAGACAAAGCAGAGGTCATACCAGGAAATCTTTTATTTATTTATATTTTCCCAGAGAGGGTATGTGCTCACACACACATGCCCACATGAGGGAAAGATAGAGTGACAGAGAGAAAGCACCTTTCAATAGGGCTTGGTCATGCCACATCCTCTTTCCTCCATTTCTCCATCCCAGCAAGATTTGGAGTATGCACCCAGTACGTTGTTTAGGCCATGTGGATAAGGGCTCACTTAACAACTGCATACCAAAACAGGCCAGTCACTTGCAAGATTTACTTATATTTCTAAAGCTCCAGTTAATTCCATATATGATGAATGGGAACTATTTCGAATATTGGGTAGATGCATGACATTAATAAAATAAATTATGGATTTAAAAAGTATCATCTGCATTGACACTGAGATACGAAAAGAGCATTTGCATCTAGGGTTGGCCTTCCTGGTCCCATGAAACACTTAAAGCTCCTGGCTATGCCAGCTACCTCTCATACCCACCCTCCCCACAATACCTTGCTGTAGCCTTTTCTGTGTTATCTTGGCTTCATTTAACAGTTTATCACTTTCGGAACTCAGAGTTTTAGCTTTTCTTGGAAGATCTTCCTTTATCACTGTCTGAAAGCAAAGTGTTTATCAGTCTTACATTTATCTTAGGAAATATGGAGTAAGATTCTTCATTCGAGTCTGAAGCCCTTATCTCTCTTTTTTTCTTTTAATAGAGAGATTTTTACTATAGAGTGCATGTGTTTGCCAGAGAGACCTAGAGAGACAGAAAGTGAGAATTTATACCCCAGGAGGGATGGCCACACCACAATCCATTCTCCTCTCAGTATTTTGGGCATATATGCACACGTATCCATTGTGGGTTTTAAGCCATCGGATCTGGGACTCGAACCACAGTCAACAATGTGGGAGTCCAGCAATGTAACCATTATGCCATCTGCTAGTACCAAAGCCCTTATCTTTAAAGGATGAAGTTTTGCAAATAGTTTTGAATTGTGGTCAAGTCATCAGTCAAGTAAATATAGAAATGTCTAGACTAAATTCAAGTCTACTCTATGAGGGATCTTCAAAAAGTTCATGGAAATGTGTATAATGAAAAAAACTATTTATGGACCACAAAATTGTTTGCATTAAAATTAATTTGTACTTTAATTCTATTTCCCTGAACTTTTTGAAGTTCTCTCATATATAAAAATTCTGATTGAAAATAATGCATTTTTCTATTCTTGAGTGCACATGCAGAGAAAATAAGGAAGTGACTTATCTCCCAAGAGAACCTGGAGACGCTGTCGGCACAGGTGCCCACCTGAAGAGCGGAGTCAGACGCGCTGGAGGCCTTGTTGGCTGCATCCTCGGCTGCCTTGATGGCATTGAGGATGCTCTCATAGGCAGTGGCGGCATCCACAGCACAGCGCACTAGCTCATCCCCGCTGGCGTTCCTCTTGATCCTAGAAAGATAGCCAGATTAGGTCCTCCAGCAGCCATTCCATGAGTGGAGTTGATGTTCCCCCAAGCCTTCATGTTTGTTTGGAGGGTAGAGGTGGTGGCCTCTCTAGCTCCACCTTAAGGAGCCGATAGGAATCAGCATCCCACTGCTGGTCTGGCTCTGATTAGACCCAGGTCCCCAGGTGGGTGTCAGCCTGGACTCCACCCTCCACCCTGCTCTGGAAAGCTGCCAGCCAGCCCGGGGGTAGGCCTCTGTTATGCTGGAGCAGCACATGCAGTTTGGACCTCTGTGGCCACACACTCACTCTTCCAGCTGCTTTGCCAGCTCTTGTAGCGACTGTGCATGCATTTCTGCCTCCTCCACCAGGGATAGTTTGCTAGCAGATCTGGAAAGTTCTCTCTCTCTGTCACTTATTTCTTGTCTTGCTTCATTTAAAGCGGCAGCTAATTTTTCATATTCCTATTTTTTCCAAGTAAATGAAAACAGTATAAATTCAAGCAAAGAATGTGTACACCATTTTCCTCCTGTCATAAATGACATGTTTCCAGAGGCAACAACAAGAAATTATATTTTCTAATCCTATTTACCACACCAATTAATCCTTAGTCACTTCAAATAATGGCATTAATAATAGTTCCTCAAGTTTTACCATCACTTAAACATTTTCCTTGGGATAGTTACTCCCTTTACTAAGTTTTATAGAAGGAGAATGCATCGTCAGTGTAAAGTTGTACTAAACCAAAGGACTCTTTCATAATTTAGAAATAGCATCATAAAAAAAATGCCCTTGGTCTACCAAGACATTTTGACAATCTTAGCAAGTCTTACATGTCTTCTATTAATAAAGGTATGCTTGGTATTTTAAAAAGTGCAGTACAATTTTTTTTTGTTATCTCTGCAATGATTTGCTCATTGCAGACAAATTAAGTAATACAGGTCATAGAAAGAAGACACATCATTGACACTCCTTCAAGCGAAAATGGCTGTTAATATTTTAGTATATTCCCTTCATCCATAAGACATAGACTTGGAAGAAAACTAGGTCAGGCCATTTCGTAGTTTCCAGGCAATATAATTCTTTTTTTTTTTTTTTAATTTCCTAGAGAACAAACAATCTCCTTTACCTTGTGGCCTTTCTCCATCAACTGCAATGCAATGTTGGTTTTCAGCAAAGAAGAGTCTGCTGTGGTCAAATACTTGGTGAAGTCACTCTGCAGGGAATTTATTTCATTCATGTGTTTCTGGAGAGAATAAAAAGAATATCTGCTTGAGCTCCATAATATAATGTATTATTGGAAGACACGGGCATATTTATCAGACCACAGTATATAAGTGATTTCAGAGTGAGAATGTTTTCTTCCACCTGAAGATTGTCTAGATAATGACAGAGATGGGAAATCAGTTTGCAGCGCAGGTGTGTTGCCACAATTTCTTCAAACTCTACATCAATGAAGGAATTACTATCACTGTGGAAGAGGGTTTCTACACTAGAGGTGGTCAACTTGGCCAATGAGGTGGATATATTACTAAGCACAGAAGCATGGAATAGAATGAGATTTTTAACTAAATAAACCAGCAGCAATCAGCAGCACACACTAATGCTGGCGCCAATGAGCGTGTCACTAGCACTCGAATAGATTACAAAGCACCTGGGAATGCCAGGCTAAAGCCTGCCAGAATTCAGAGAACCATTAAATTGGGTCCTGCTCCCTTCCTTTGGCATACCAGTGACTTCAAACAGAGGCGTTACTATCTAAAGAGGCTTTGGGTGCTTGGCATGTATTTATCTGCTGAGATGTAGTTTATTTCCATTTACCAAATTCTTCCTATTTTGGGATTAGCACCATGTTATTTGACTTCTATCCTGTTATAACTCTTCACATTTTTGTTGTTGTTTTAGCATACTCTTTTATTTATCTATTTAAAGTTTATTCATTTCCTCAATTAGTGAGAGAGTGAACGAAGAGGGACAACACCTCTGAAGGGGTTCTGATGCCGTGATCCACCCAGCCTTCAGCCAGCCCCTTATCAAGGGCGTGCATGTGCCCTGTGTACTCAGGGAGGCCTTCGGACTGGAACCAGGAACCTTCCTATGTGGAATTACCTTGCAAAGCATCACATTTTATTGTAGCACCCCTATCCAGCCCCCTAAGCATACTATTTTTACAATTAAAAACAATCAGTACAGGACCAACTCCATGGCACAGTGGTAATGCACCACTCAAAGAGAAGCTGATCCTACAGGGCAACTGCAATTCGAATCCCCAGACCAGTGGTCCTAAAATACCCTAAGCACCTTCACAAGTGTCCAAGATCTAAGAGGTTAGAGGACTGGAGGAAGAGGATCACCATCTAGTGTGACCAGACATTGTTGAAGGTATTCATCTCTCTCTCACACACACCAAACATACACTCTCACATGTGCATGGACATACTTTGTCACGAATAAAGAAAATATTTACATAAAAATTCTTAAGAATGTACAGTATAAAATTTTGAGCTCTAAATTTTGTCATTATAGCATCTATATGTGGCCTATACATTAACTAATTTCATATAAAGCCAGTAATAGCTTAAAATGCCTTTTCTCATAACTAAGATAATGGTGTAAGAATGTTTATATATCTGACACACAAAAAAACATATAATACACACTTCAAATTAATTATAACATTATTCATTTCTTCTCTGCTCAGCAGAAGCACTCTCCAGCATCCTTCTGTCAGGACCAGAGCCTAAGCAGTTTGCCTTGCCTCGTCTGTGGTTTAAGTTCAGAATCTTTCTGGAAGCTGAGGAATAAAAAAACCTTTGGCTTTGCATTTGATGCCCTGTTCCTTTTGATCAGGGTCTGAGGTGATATAAGAAGACATACAGACAGGCACCTGGCTGTGCTATTTTACTAATAACAAAGACCCCGTGCCCCTCATCCTTATCATTAGTGAAATTGTGCAGCTTCCAGCTGTGCACTCACCTTGATGGCTCCTAGCACTCTCTCATTTTCTTGGTTAAGGCCAGTGGCCTGTTTGGCTTGGGCAGCCGCCTCCTGTAGGGCAGCTCGGAGGTCAGTGACTTTGGCTTCGTATTCTTTTAAAGAATTCCAGATGCTCTTCATAAGTTCACTGTTCTCCACCTGGTGGGTTTCTGGCCAGTTCTTTATCCGGGTCAGCACTGTAATACATCACTTTCATGTTTCCACTTGAGAGATGTGTATATTGAAGCTAAGTTATGAAGACTACAGAAGGAGAATTGAGTTTCTACTCATTTCATGGGTTTCCTTGAACTTCCAAGAGAATGGGAAAGAAAACTAACACATGTCCAGACCTTCTGCGTGCATTGTATACACTGCTCCACTTGGTCTCCATGATAACCACGTAAAAACAGTAATTTTAATTCTCATGTTCCAAATAAGGAAATGGAGGCCTGGAGAAATTAAGGGATTGGTCCAAGGTTACATGACCAATCTGACTTGGGACTTGTGCTAGCACTGCTCAGTAAAGCGCGCGCGCCTTCTACTTACAGTTTAAAACCTGGACTATACTGGAGTCTTCAAAAAGTTTGTGGGAAAGGTGTTTTTATGTAAAAAGCTACGCATGCATTTCTTTTTTTCACCAAAATAAACTTGTACTTGAATTCCATTTTTCTGAGAACTTTTGAAGTCTTCCATATTAAATTTGAACAATACAGATGCTCTAAGAAAACTACTATTCTCTGTACATCAACCACTGATGCATTATTTTACTACACAATAAATATCAGTATTTGAAAAAATATATACCAACCTAATATTTCTCAGTTTTGAACCAAGAGACATTTTCCCTAGCCAAAACCTTTAGCTATATTAAGTTACTATCTAGTATATTTTATTTTTGCTGTCTTTGTAAAGTAGTGTTAATACCAATTTGTGCTTCGATGATCCAACAGTGGTGAAATAACTGTTAAAAATAAAGTGATGAGAAAATTGGAAAGAGGTGAATTATCATCAGAAGAAAAAAAAAATCATTTGAAAGGAAAATGAGGTGCCAATATCTAACTTTTAGGAGAAGATTTTTTTTTTTTTGGACATATGATAAGATGCTATATTCTCAGTGACTTGGAGAAAAGATTCTTGGTCTCCTGGGCTACCCCCTTTTCCCATATGACAATGTCATAGCAGTAACTGGAAACTGTATTGTACATGGCTCATCACATGTCAAACCAATTGGAATAAACTGAATGGAAAAATTGGGGAGCATCTTACAGAGCTGAGCCTCTCTTCTTTCAGTTTCCGCCTCTTGGAGGTGCTTTCTGAAGTTTCGGTTCCGCAGTTCCCTCATCATGCGCTCTGCTTCAGCCAACTCTCTGGAAAAATCACCTGAAGGCAAGTTGTTTCCTTCTCCATCTGTCCCAGAGATCTGCTTTAAGAGAACTAGAAAAGGCCAAGTGGTTATTAAACTGGGAATTCTGGGCTTCAGGAGATTACTTAAAAAAAAAAAAAAAAAAAAAAGGCAGAAACTTTTTTGGAGATTTTATATTAGTTTTTTAGTATTGCTGCAGGATCTCTTTCATAATGCTGAGCTTTAAAAAGGAATTCACTCAGTGTACAACAAAGGCTATGCAACAATACTGGAAAACATTTAACTGGACTGAGTAACTCTTACTATGCACATTCCGGATGACATTTTTAATCTTCGTGTCCAGTTCCTTTGCTCTTTGGGTTGTCTGATCAACATTGTTATATAATGTTTGTGCTTTTCTGGAATTTATTTGAGCCTATGTAAGAAAAAAAACAACAAATTAATTAGCAACAAATTAAGTTAAAGTAAAAAAAAAAAACTGAAAATATTTAAAAGAAAAAACAGAAAACAAAAAACAAAGTGAAGCTAATTGACCTAACAGTACCTTTTCTTGCAAAGTCTCAAATTCACGATTCAAATTATTCAGTTCTTTCTCCAGGCCATTCATTTTGGATCCATGATTTGAAATGGCAGAACGGTAGTTGAGCAACTGGTTCTGAAAGTAAAACACAAAACTAATCTCACTTTAGAACAGACATTTACACTCAATCCTATCAGCACGATAAATGCTATAATGACATGAAAGGATTCATTTAGCAGGACTGATGAGAGTTCCACAGAAAACAATGTGGTTCTTTTAAATAAGTTACATGACGAATCTCTCTGATGAAAATTGTGATATGGTTCTAAAATAAAGTAGCAAGCATAAAATATGTGAAGAGACAAGAGGTACTTTACTCAGTTACCAAACCATATAGAAAGGAGAGTGATACTTCTTAATGTATTAATTTCCAGATTCTATAAAATATTTATTTTTAAATAGCTATAGTTAACTTAATAATACTTAAAGCAGTGAATAGGGTACTTTATTGAAAGAACCATTAGATTCAAAGAATCTAATCTAAGAGAGCTAGAGGGGAACTCAGAGCCTGTGCAGTTGAATTCTCTCATATTAAAAATGAGAAAAAGGAAGTCTTTGAGGTTGGGGAACATGTCCATGGCTGAATAGTGATCAGTGGTTGTTTCAGGAGCATAATCCAGGCACTAAATTGCCTCATTACTTTTAGAAAGGACGTTGCTACACATCATTTCTGGAGTAGTGATTATTATCAATTTGGTGTCGGGGGGATGTTAATATCTTGAAAACATTTACAAGAAAGAAATGACACTACTACCTCCATTTGTATGTTGGAGGCAGCAGTAGGTAAAAGAACACATGCTGAGGAGCTTAGGTCCAGACCCTGCATCTACCACGTAGGAGATGAGCCTCACTAAGCTTTATCCCCTTCATCAGTAAAATGAAGATTACAACAGCAAACTGCAGAGTTGGTTTTGGTGATAAGTGAACTGATGAATTTTAAAATCCATGTATACATGAGCATTTAAAAATGCTAATTCCCTTCTCATACTAATTCCTACAGAATTTTCAGTGTTCGTGTGATATAGCGAAAGATAGTACTATTTTAACTTTACCATGGGAAAATTGAGGCACATCATGTATAACATGTCAGCAGAATACCTAGTCACGAGGTATAATGGGGGACCAGCAGTTAGCGTAATAGCTATGTTGCTGAACTCCCATGTAGTTGACCGTGGTTCAGGCCCCAGACCCGGTGGCTTAAATTCACACCAGGCACGTGTGCATGAGTGCCCAAGATCCTGAGAGTAGAATGGAGAAGGGATTGTGGTGTGGCCATACCCCCTGGGGGGTGATTTCTTGCTTTCTGTCTCTCTGTCTCTCTCTGTCTTTCTGGCAAGTGCATACTCTCTATAGCA
>NW_006160062.1:262197-303733 GCF_000334495.1 Tupaia belangeri chinensis
TCCTGGAGGGAAAATCCTTCTTAAAAAAAAAAAAAAAAAAAAAAAAGTGTAGTGGGGAAAACATGGTCCTTAGAATTTGATCTTGATTTGAATTCTTTGGGAACCACTGTGCATTAGCTGTATGATTTTAGGGTCATAACTTAGCTTTTTCATGTCTGTTTAATGAAAATAACACAATTTTCCTCATAAATATGTTAAGAGACTCAGGTAAAGCACTTGGCCCAGAACCCTGAACATAGCACATGCACAGAAAGTGAAGAGCACAGGGCTGCATCAAAAAAACCAAAGTGGCCACCTTGGCAATATGGTTAGAGCATGCTCAACTACAGTGCTGGAAGCCACGTGGCTGACTGAGGGTTCTGATCCTGAAGTTGACCTGAAAACTCACTGGGTCACACATGCTCAAAATCCTGATGAACTGAGGGAGGCTGGAAAAGGGGGTTGCAGCATGATAAGACCCTGTTGAAGGGTGTATCTCTCTCTCACATGTATGTTCTCTCTCATGAATAAAATAAATTTTAAAAAAATCAGAGTAACTACAGTACGTCCTTTTTTTCCTTAAAACATAAAGCCTACCCCCATATTAAGTCTATAAACCAAGGACTAAAATTATCCTGAAGGGATGAAAAATAACCATTTGCTAGAATAATTTTTTTGCTGCATACTCTCAGTTGTAGCCACTAGAATCAGCCCTTACTCTAAAAATCATGTCTTGAGCTTTCCCCAAAGTCTATTTCACTGTGTCTAGTCTACAGTTTATCTCATCTACTGAACTCTTTTATGTCCATGAGTATATATTTTTCCTTTCCATGATTTTCAATTGGATCTTTTTATATTTCCTCTTGTTTGATTTCTGGTGAGTTTCACCCCAAATTTCCTAACTTCTTATTCTTTGCATTAGATGGTATTCTTCGAAGTAATTTTCTTATTGTCCTATTACTTTCATTTTATCTAAAGTGAACTCATTTCTTTACTGTTAACTTCAGTGGGGTGCCTTTCTTACTGTTATTTGTCCATTAAAATGTTTTCAGGCTCATTCTAAATGGGAATTCTCCCCTCTGTCTACATCCTCTAGGCTCTGTCTAGTCACATTCTAGTACTCATCACTCTGCCCAAGCCCCAGTCCAGGGCCAGGTACTCCACTGGCAGTCAAGGACGTATTCACTATGGTGACATTGAGGATGTCATAGTCCAGTGTCACTGGGCTAAGTGCTTTACTTAAGTCTCACAACATCTTTATAATGAAAATAGTGTTATTTTCATTAAACAGACATGAAGAAGCTAAGGTAGGGGCCTAAAATCACATAGCTAATGCACAGTGGTTTTCAAAGAATTCAAACAGAACTAAGGTTTTTGGATTTGTCCAGGTCTTGAATGAAAGGCTGGGATTCCTGCAGCTTTCCTAAGTTTTTATATAGTCACTGCCCAACAATGCATACCGGCCATTTTTGAGGTTATTTTATTCAACCTTCATTCCTGGGCAGAGAGCCCCCAGTCTCTCCCATGGAAACTGACTCTGGCCCCAGGGGATGCTTAACTTATCAGGGCACTCTCCCAGCCACCTTCCTTCCAAGTGGTTATAGAACGTTCACCAGATGTACCACATTTTGAGCTTTGAGACAAACCCCAATACACTGAAAAGAACTGAAATCATATAAAGAGTTAAATGAGATGTCAGTAACAGAAAGTTACATGGAAAAGTCTCCAATTTGGAAATTAAATAACATACTGATACATTACTCATGGATTAAAGATATGTCACAAGGGAAACTGGGAAACTTTTTGAATTGAATGAGAATGAAAACACATTTCAAAACCTATGGGACATAGCTAGAGCAGTATCAAGGGATTATGTTCGAAATATAAAAGGTTTTGAGTCAATAAAATAAGGCTTTCTCTTAAGGAACTAGAAAATGAATAGCAAATTATATCCAAAGCAAGCAGAGGGAAGAGAAAAATATGTGGAGAAGAACAGAAATTAATAAAACTGGGAAACAGAAAAATAACGGTGAAAATGGTTAAGAAATAAAGATCAACAAAACTGATAGGCCTCTATCAAAAATAATCAAGAAAAAGAGATAAGACAAATTGTCAATATCAGGAATGAATGAGAGGGTGTCAGTACAGAAGAGTAGTGATCTGAGGCTTGGACAAGTGAGATATTGCAGATAATTAAAGGGATAATCAGAGAACATTATGAACCATTTTATATTAATATATTTGGTCATTTAGATGAAATGTACACATTATTTGAAAGGCACAAACTTCCAAGAAAAATAGTCTCTTATCATTTAAAAACATTTTAAAATGTATTTACTTATTTCTTTCATGAGAGACAGACAGACAGACATCCCCAACAGGGTTCTCACACCGTGATCCACCCTTAGTGTCAGCTACTGGGATCATAGCATGTCCATGCCCAGCATGCTTAGGGGAGTCCTAGGATATGAACCTAAGAACGTTTCCAAGGTGAGTCCAGCTGCATCGTCACTGCACCACCACCTGGCTTCTCATACCTATTTTTAAATTTGAATGTATGGTTCATTAAAAATAAAATAAAACAAAGTTTCCAACAAAGAAAACCCCAAGCCTATTGACTTCAGTGGAAAATACTATCAAACATCTAAAGAATTAATACAGTTAAACACAAACCTGTATTTGAGTGTTCTGAACGCAAACACTGAGCTAAAGGCTCTATGAGAAAAATTAGCCCAGAAATGTTCAGTAAGTAAAGAATGCTCACTTAGGAATATTAGTGTTGGCCCAACTGAATGGTGCTGTGCTGTAGCTGAGGCTGCCGGGAGGCCTGGCAACGTGGCATGTGCCTGCAGTCTTAGCTAACTGGGAGGCTGGAGCAAGAGGGTCACGGCATGGTGACATGCTGTTGAAAATCTCTCTCTCTTTTCTCTCTCTCTCTCTCTCTCTCTCCCCCTATCCCACGCCTTTACTCTCTAGTCTCATTAAAAAGGAGAAGGAGGAGCAGAAAGAGAAAGAGAAGGAAACAGAGGAAGAGAAATAATAATTTTGCGTGCTCACACACACTTTCTACCAGTAAGAATCTGATCTTCATTTGGATCAGAGGTAGAAGAAAACTACTGAGCCTTTAGTGGAGTAACCTCTCTCCCTTTTCTGCCTGGAGAGTCTTCAGGCTTGAGCATGTTCTCCATGTACTCTCTCTGGGCCCACCGGAGACATACCCTTAGGTCCTTGGCCTGGGTTTCCACGTGCCTCATCTGCTCCAGAGCGCTTGCACTGACACTCAGGCCCTGCAGCTGAGACTTGAGCAAGCGCAGCTCCTCGCCCATGCTGGCCAGGTCATTCAGGAGCGTCATCACACAGCTGTCACAATCTGCAGGGCAACAGTCAAAGGCAAAGGGGCTGAGGGGCTGGAGCAGTGAGAAGGCAAAGACTCAAGGGGCGTACAGCCCAGTGAATGTGCACACAGGTCATCACAGGCAAAAATCACCACCTGGGCTTCTTGGTAGAGATGCTGATTCTGGAAAAAGGAGAGCCCTTTACATGAGGCCATTTGAAAAAGAAATAGCGATTCTCTGCAAATCATTGCTTATTTTGTATGTGGGGAAAATAAATAAATAGCTTTTATTTCTCGGGTCCAGGCATTGTGCTAAGGGGTTAATATACATTTCCTCAACACCCTTATGAGGTAAATCTGGATAATATGTCCATTTTATAAATGATGGAATTGAAACTCAGAGAAGTAAGGTTGCTTACTGAAGGCCAATCAGAAAAATAAGATAAAAGTACCACTCTGGATCCTACCACTCAAAGACAATGTTTCCTTTATACATACTTGCGTGTATTTTAGCAACTGACAGAGGCTAGGCTGGACCCTATCTATCCTCCTTTGACCTCTTCCCACCGTTGCTTTCCCAGACCGGAGGCTGCACATTTCAGCGTGGAGCTCCTGCATCTTAAACTAAACTCTACAACTTGGAAAGGGACAGGGTATGTGGGGGGTTCTTTTCTCACCATCACATTCTTCTGAAGGGCCGCCATCTTTGGGTTCTTGGTTTATGCAGTCTGAAATCAGGAAATAACCAAAGTAGACACCGTTACTAAGGCCACTCTTTATCTGCATTTATTTTTAGAGGTTTTTGCTATAGGCATGTCCACTTACTGTAAAGATAGGGAGAGACAGAGAGACAGAAAGCAAGAAATCATCCCTCAAGAGGAGTGGCTGTGCTGCAATGCCTTCTTCTCCATTCTCACATTGGGATTTGGGACATGCATACACACGCTCCTGGCATGAGTTTTTTAGGTTGTTGGGTCTGAGACTCGAACAGTAGCTATGTGGGAGTCCGAAGATATAACCGTTATGCCAACTGCTGGTCCCTTATTCTACATTTTAGCTCAGTTTTCATAACAAATAGTTTGGGTAGATTTTGTTTGCCAACTTCCCAGGACCGCTGACTCTCCTTTCTTTCCTCCCTTACCTATATCATCATTCAGAGTTTTCTCATTTCCAGCTAAGAAACGGGCAGAGGATCACAACATGGCAAGACACTGCCAAAAATCTATTTCTCTCTCTCTCTCTCTCTCTCTCTCTCTCCGTCCCTCCCTCGCACACTTTGCTCTCTGTTTCCTAGTAAAAAGGAGAAGGAGGAGGAGAAGGAGAAAGGAAAAAAGAAAACAAGGAGAAATACTCATTTTGTGTGTTGAGCAAGCTTGTTGCAGAACTTCTTTTGTGGCCTGATTATGTATTCCATTTCTTCTCTACAAAAAGTCATCTCTATAAAGAACCATGCTTTTCTTAACAAATTAAAACTAATCATGAGTGTTAAGGTTTCCTCCATTGGATAGCCTCCTGCATGTCTACACTTTATCCAGTATCATTGAAGAACATGGAATAGAACTTGTTGGAGCACCTTTGAGCACCCACTGCCTGCCATGGCAGAAATACACAGATATCAAGATATCCCTGCTGGTCTGTGCTTTAACAGTCCTGTTTTGTAACAGACAAGTTACACAAGTTACAAAACAGGGTGACAGATGATATGACAGAGACAGGCACACATTACTGGTGGGCCCATACCACCAGATACCGCACACATAAGCTGTGTTTTGGCCATCCTTGGACATTCTTCACCCCTTTCACATCTACTCTTTTTCCCACATCAGTTACCAGCCCCATGTATGAAAAAGAAAGTAAGAAAGAAGGAAAAGAAAGAGACAGAGATAGATATTTTAAAAAGATTTATTTATTTTTATTTGTTATTACGATTTACCTATTAATTTGACCAGAGGGAGACAGAGAAAGAGAGAGCACGGTGCCAGTCTGGGACTTGAACCATGGTCGGCCATGTGGGAGTCCAGTGTCTTAACCATCATGCCATCTGCTGGCCCCAAGATAGATATTTTTGACAGGATCTCCCTATGTCATAATCCTCCTGCCCCAGTCACCCAATTAGCTAGGATTACAGACACATGCAACCATGCCGAGCATATTCAGAATAACCAAGGAACCAAACATGGACCTCCCATGTGACTTCCAGCCTTCTAAGTAGTAGCACTACCTATATGCCACCAGGTCCTACTCAATGGATGCCTTTTTCTTTTTTTCTTTAATTTTGCTAGATGATATATGTGCTCATGAGAGAGAGAGAAAGAGAGAGAGAGAGAGAGAAAGAGAGAAAGTATCCTTCTTCCCCCCATAGGGCATGATCACACTGCAATCCTTTCTCCTCCATCTCTCCCTTCTTTCAGGATTTTGGGTATGCACATACATAGGCCCAGCATGTTTCTTAAGCTGCCAGATCTGGGACTTGAACTGCATGGTTGGCCACGTGGAATCCAGTCACGTTAACTACCGGTCCACAGGCCCAACCATGCATTCTTATACTAAAATGTCCTCTAAATTTCCTCTGAAAAATAATCTAACTTCATCATAGCAACACTATAAATTTGAAATCTTCCAAAATATGCTACAAGAGGATTTCATGATTGTTATTCTCTGCAGCCAGGAATATTCCACTCTTTGTGTGTATATATGTATATTTTAAACCACATTTACTTTTTTTCTTAAAAAGCACGTGTTAGCTCACTGGAGAGAGACAGAAAGAAAGAGAGAAAAATGACAAAATGTATCCTCACTGGACAACGGTCAAAGTGCAATCTCTATTGCAGAAATTGAAATATTGGACAGTATAAAACCACGGAGAGCAACTGTGAATACCAGAGATAGTGGGGGAGGAGGGTGGGAAATGGTGAAGGGTGAGAGGGAGGGAATCAAGAAGGGAAAAAAGAAGTAAAATATAGGAAAATAAATAAATAAGTAAAACAATGTGTAACCCCTTTTCCTCCGTCTTGTCCTGTTGTCAGGATTTTGGACATGCGTACACACGTTTGCCATGTTTCTGAAGCCACTGGGTCCAAGACTCAAACTGCTCAGTCAGTCATGTGGGATCCAGCGCTTTACCATGCCACAAGCTAGTCTCATATTTACTTTTACTTATTAAAAAAAAAAAAAAGAAAAAGTTCATCACAGAAAATATGAGAAAATAAGAAAAATAAGATAAAAGCACCACTCTTGATTCTACCACTCGAGGGCAATCAATATTTCCTTTATATACACTTGAATGTATTTTAATTTTAATACATAATCATAGGTTTCTTTTTGATCAGGTTAAAAATAATCTTTTTAAAAAATTTGCTTGGAGAATGCATGTGCTCACCAGAGACAAAAAGAGAGACAGGAACAGCAGGAGTGTGAAAAAGCACCCCCCACCACCACCATGGGAGATAGCCATGCTGCAATCCCTTCTCTCCTATTTCTCCTTTTGGAATTTTGAGCATATGTATATACATGCCCAGCATGCTTTTCAAGCCACCAGGTCTGGGACTTGAAGCATGCAGTTGGTCATGCGGACCCAGCTGCCTTCACTACCACACCACTGACTATTCCTTAAAACTCCTTTACACATCCTGATATGTATCTGTAGCTGCAGCACTTTAACTTCAATTAGTTGATGAATGCTTTCCAACCAGGAAACTTTTTTTTCTTTGCTGTTGTTTTGTGTTTAGTTTTTGTTTTCCGGCCCATTCCCCAACACACACACACAAAATCTCCCACAGCCAAAGTCTATGGGGGATACAGCTGATATGGATGACTGAATTATCAGTGAGCTTTTTTCAACAAGTTTGGGTTTGATCACCAAGAAATCTATACATGATTAGCTGGGGAAAAAAAAATAACGAATAAGAGTAAAAAAGCTCACAGGAACGAGCAAGTGTCATGTGTGAGCAATCTCTCCCATTTTTGGAACAAATGGTTACCATCCTCATTTCAGAGCATTTATTTTTGCTGTTTGAGTAGGGGGGAAAGAAGGTTGAGGAAGCATTAGTCTTAAGAATAAGATGCGTGTGATCTTGAAAGTTCCTGAATACCTTCAGTGACAGCAAAAACACCACCTTTTAAAACAGTCTGCTTTATCTTTAAATAACTTTAAAACATTTGACACTTCTTCCTTAGAATGATTTAAAATAGATCTCCCTCTTCCTTCAATTCCTCAGTATAAGTTCTATTCCTTATGTCACCGAGAACAAAACCAAGCCTTCTCTTATACACCAGCCTTTCAAATATAATCCACCCTCCATATCCTTGGGTTCTGCATCTCATGGATTCAATCAACCCTAGATTGAAAATACTCCCCCTTCACCACAAAAATTCCACCACCAACACCAATAAAAAATTTAAAAATGCAAATTTAAAAATACAGTATAATAACTATTCACTATTGACATAAAGTTTATATAGTATTATAAGTAATCTAGAGATGATCTAAAGTCTATAGGAGGATGTGTGTAGGTTATATGTAAATATTACATCATTTTATATAAGGAACCTGAGCATTCTCAGATTTGGGTAGCTGCAGGAGCTGTAGAACTAATCCTCTGTAGATATTGAAGGACGACTGTACGTCTTCCAGATATTTTCATTGGCCTGGTCAGTCCTTCCTATGTGACACAGTTCTATTAATAAATCCCTTAACAGTCTCACCCTCTTCCAAAAAGAAAGATGTAGCTTATATATTGTCTTCTAAAGATATAAACCTCAGGGCCAGCAGGTGGTGTGGTGGTTAAGGTGTTGGACACTCCCATGTGGCTAACCACGGTTTGAGTCCCGGATGTGGTGGCTCACCTTCTCACTTTCCCTCTCTCTCTCTCCAGTCAAATTAAAATGAATGAATAAGTGAAATTAAAATAAATAATTCTTTTTTTTAAAAAAAAGATATAAACCTCATGTGAGGACTTACCTGAGCAATGTGCCATGGGACACTGGCTCATCTAGCTTTAAAAACCAGAACTCTGAAGATAGTGTGAGGCGTCTTAAAGGCTGCATCACAGTCTTGAGCACACTGAGCTTCCTGCTGCCTACAACCATAAGCTAGCCTCCATCCCCTACTAGTAAGCCACATCTTATTTAGCACATACTTAAATATTAATTTTTTTTCTATTAAACCATAGCATCCTACACTTACCCCTAATATAACTTTGTGGGTTAGACTTGGCCTATCATTCCTAGCTGTTGAGCCCCTTTTATGTTTTAAATGTATCACAGGAGGCATTTACTCCTCTTCCCAGTTTTGTGTCATCTGATAACTGGATAGGCATGCCTTCTAGATATTTATCCAACTAAAAAATGTCGAACAAGATGGAACCAAGGATGAAGTCCTGAGGTATAACAACAAGTAGCCCATTTTAGACTAATGATAATATATTCATTCTGCATATCTTTGGGAATAGCTACATGACCAGATCTCTAATACACACATCTGGGAATTAGTTCTTCGACCTGTCTATAACTGTAAAATGAGAGAACTTTTTACCTAAGAATTTGGTGTTCCACTCTATCTATCTATCTATCTATCTATCTATCTATATATATAATTTTTTTTTTTTTTACTGAAAAGTCATACTGATACTCTCTGTCAAACAATGAGAAGGATAGTCTTCCTTTTTGTTCTGAGTTGTTTCTGATGAACCCACACTAACTCTTGCTAATTATCTTTCACTTTTTGGGTAAATCCATCCCAGTTACCTACCCACATACCAGAACAACATATTGCTATAAAGAGTAGTTTGACTTCTTCAGAAACATACACACATATAAAGCTGATGTGTGTGATGATAACACTACAATGCTAAGGGGAGATCTCTGCAAAATCATCAAATGGGGTCCAAAGTTATTTTAGCTATAATTAGCTGAGTTTTCAAAGCAATTTATTTTAAGGAATTGACAAACATGTAGGTAAATCTAATCGAACTATATTGTCCACCAAAACTGTAAATACAAGTGTATCCATCTTACCTCCATTCACAGGGTCACAACTGCCCAGCTGGCCATTGTTGTTACAATTGCATGGTTGGCAGCTACCTCCAAATTTCTGGGGATTCCCAAAATATCCTGGTGCACACCTACAAGAGAAATACCCAAACAGTTCATCATTTATCCTACTCTATTGTCTCAGCCTCTTGCTCTCTAATCGGGATTGTGTAACCCTATGGGAAGAAGGCTGACATAGACTTGCAAGAACAATGCTTCTCAATACAAAGATATTTACCCTGGGGAGAGTAAGAAGCAGGTAGGAATTGTCTCTTTCCTCCTTTCTTGCTTCTAGGACTACCGAGCTCTCAAATATCCTTACAGCTGAATGACAGATGGACAAAAAGCATGCAGAGGCAAATGTTTTAATGAATACAGAAACGAAGAGTAGCTAAATTTTTATGTAGGAGTTATGTTCCTAAAAATATCACACAATCAAATATTGTTTAATTTAAGGCTAATTTCCTTATAGAAATAAATTAGAAGTAAGATCTATATCATTTCAAATGTTTGCATGAAGGAGGATTTTCTTAATATTTTTGTGGCACCATTTCAAAGTTGCAGACTCATATTTACACTAATTGCTGCAGTGCTGTGTATGCAATGAGCTTAGACAACTGAAAGCAGTTGTACTGCTACCTTTGGCTGTGAGCCTTTTTCATTCTACATCATTTTAGGACAAAAATTCTATTCCAAACTTACAAGTTTAAAGATCATGTATATTCTTTAGTTTTAGTTTATTTTTCTGTAAAAGCAAAGTAATCCCATGTTAATATTTTTGTAATTGGGGTGATGTCGATTAAAATATTCCCATAAGCAAAGTTCCATTCTTCACTCAATCACCCTCAAATTGTCATTTAATTAAATATACGGTACTTTATTATCCAATGGGGTTGACAGAATCAAGGAAATAAGGTATTGGACTCTTTTTCTAAAATGTAAGCTTTGCATTAAAGAATTATTAGACCATTTTGATATATTTTACCAATGGATACATAGGTACTATAATGCAAAGGACACAGGAGTTGGACCAGAAAGATCTAGCTAGACCCCTGCTTCTACCACCAACTAGTGTGAGTTTGGGTTGTTGTCTCAATCTTTTAAGTTTCCATTACTTCATCAGTCCTCCTGATGAAAACATAAACTCTATGAAGGCATGGGATTTGGGGGCTCTTTTGTTCATTGATATGTCCCTGGCACCCGGGATAATGCCTGGCACATATTAGGTGGCAGATATGTATTTGTTGAATGAATTAATGAATGAACAATTGAACTAGTAACCCCTATATTAGCCAATGGACATACGAGATAGTGTAGTAAAGAATCTAGCACAATGCCTGCACATAACAGACACTCAATGAAGGTAGCTATCATTCTAAGATGTGATGAAATATTAATTTTATAAATGGTATCACTTGGAATTATTACATTTCAGAAAGTGGACAGAAAGCAGAAAACCCATGTATTCCTTAATCATCAAGACAGCTGAGGTGATTTATCCAAGTCTAGGCAGGATGAAATATACTAATAATGCATTTGTGACGACCCCAACCATGCCATGCAGAAGACCTGTGTTTTGAATATTCCATTTTAAAATGTCTTACCTGTATCTAAGCTTTCCATATAAAAGATTCATAGTTAAAAGCTATTTTATATTAAAGTCACATAAATATTCAGGAAGTTTGATTCTGCTTCTACCTTACTGTTGCAAAGCATGAGTCACTCATTACAAGAAGTTATTGGTTTTCTTATTGTCATTTTATGGTAGTGGCTAAACACAAAGGACTGCAGTAAAACTCCCTGAATTCATGACAATATTAGAACATGTGTGTCATCTATGACTCCGTGTAGCAGAAGAAGAAAGGGTAATAAGAATGGTATGAACTGAGAAACATTTCCTAAGCCCTTTCCCCAGGCTGGCTGCTCCCTCTACCAATTATACTCCTGCATGTTGTAGGGGTCTTCAAAAGTTCATGAAAAATGCATATAATGAAAAAACTACACATGGAATTCATTTTTTTTTTTTTACACTAACAAGAACCTGTACTTTAATTCCAATCCTCCATGAATTTTTTTGAAGCCCCTGCATATCCTGCTTTTCAGCCTTTACCATCCTTGTGTTTATCATCAGGCAGGTAATGACTAGGGCCGGGGATAATGCCTGGGTGCTTAATTCATGTTTCATGAATGAGACGTGCTGACATCAAAATGGCACTTAACTGTGAAAAAGTTTTAAAAAATTTTTTAAGAAACAATAGCTTACTTTCTTGAGACATCAAATGTAACAAACATAAACTGAAAGAACAACTGTTAATTAAAATTTTCTCTTCAAATCAGCTGCCAGCCAAATGAATGTCTCATCAAGCTTGTTGCTGTTTTATGCTTTAGTGTTTATGCACAAGCATATGGACGATTAAATTAGGAAGCTTCTCCCAGGTGTGAGTCCCACAGCTTCTAAACTGCAGAGGCTAGAACACCTTCCCAGTGCACAGTGCAAGCCTTATCTTTCCTGTCTCCATAGGCTGTTCCTTCCTCATTCTTCAAGGCTGGTTAACTGCCCCTCCTAGGACAGCCTGACTTAGCCCAGTTACTTTCTCTCTTGGCATTTTAATGGCTTAGCTTCTGTCTGTCCACCATGGACTATAAAGCCCTTGAGGGCAGAGTTTGTGCCCTGTTTGCTAATGTGTGTTTAGCACAGTGCCAGGCATGTACTAGGATCTTCATACATTTTTTATTGAAAGGAAAAATGAATAATAAATGTGAAGCATGTGAGAAAGGTTCCTTTTACTGAAATGGAAAATGAAAAATAGAAGACCCTTATATTGCCCCCTTTTACCACAGGAGTGTCTGAACTCCTTGTGAGAGAAAGTCCCTGCCTTCACACAGCAAGCCTCCTCCAGCCCCTTGGGTTTTCTGACATTTCATCCCCAGCCTGACCTGCCTTCCGCTTCTGCCCTTCAGTTCCACTGGGTTCCAGGCATCCCTCAGACCTACTGCAGTCCTACCTAGTTCATAAATATGTCAGATAACCCCAGTCTAGAATGGCCATGATTACTATGAAATATGGTTATTTAATTATATATATATTTTTAATTTGATCAAACTCTTCTAAAGTTTATTCAGAAAAATAATACGTCAGAGTGATCAAGGAAGAAAATTTTAAATAAAGGATGCAAAGGGAGCCTTACTCAACCAAATATTCAAAGAGCCATTTTGAACTTTCAGAAATGATAATGGCACAGAAGCTAAATTAAATGCACAGAAACAAATATAAGAGCAAGGGATCTTGGAATTTTTCACAGAACAATGAATTTGGAAAAAAAAATGCATGGATTTAAAAAAATTTTGTACCAGAATAAATTTGTACGTCAATTCCATTTTTCCATGAACTTTGAAGTTTTCTCCTATAAAGAAATTGTGTACATACACATTTGGCTTTAGTGAATTCAACTAAATCCTCTTTGTAAAAGAGAGGGAAAGTCAGAGAATGAGAGAGTATGAGAGTGAGAGAAGGAAAACATATGGAACAAGAGTCTCTTATTTCATTCAGTGAGCATGTGTCCTGGAGTGAGCATTAACATGCAGGATGTGAATCTGCTGGCCCCCTACTGGCTACTTCTTTGTGCTCTCATAGTGTAAACACCCCAAACTGAATCTGGATCTGGAGCATAACCAAACACTATGTGTATTTCATACAATATGGCCCCTGGATTATTGAGAGAGAGGATGTTGGGATATTTGAGGGTATTTAAACACTCTTGACTTTTGCCTTACATATTGACTTTAATTTCTAAATTTAATTTAATTTTATTTATTAATTTTTTATTAGTTTGCTATAGGGCATGTATACTCACCAGAGAGACAGAATGAGAGAGAGAGAGAGAGAGAAAAAAAAAGAAACAGGTAGAAAGTAAGCCAACAGGTCTGGGACTTGAACCATGGCCAGCCATGTGAGAATCCAGCAGCTTAACTACTTCACCCCCTGCTGGTCTTGTTGACCTTAAATTTATCTATTATAGGCAAAAGTACCAAAAATATTAGGTTCCAAACTTGTACCAAAACAAATATTTAAACATACACTTCAAAAGTTTATGGTCAATGTAATTAAAGAGCAAGCTTATTTGAAAAATTTTTAAATTCATGCATAGTTTTCCCATAATACTCACTTTCCATAAACTTTTTGAGGGTATCTCATATGTGTAAACATTTATGTTATATCTCTAAGATTGACACCAATGGCTGAAACTTTAAGGATAGAAGAATAAGCACAACTATAGTAAAACTTAGCTATCACAAATCTAGAATTGACAAAAACGAAATAAAAAAAACACACAAACACAACAAAATAAAACAAAAAAAACAAAGGATATTTGCAACATATAGTATGAAGGGTTAATTTCCGGTAGAAGAATTTGTACAAACCAATGAACTATTTTTAAAAATTCCAATAGAAAAAAAAAAAAAAAAAAACGAGTCAAAGATCTAAAAAGTAATTCAAAGAATAAAATTTACAAATGGTCAATAATCACATGAAAAAATTCAATATGCTTACTAAATGAAGACATTTAAGTTAAGATGATTATACACAATTTCACCTGTCTAGTTGGCAAATATTTCAAAAATTGATCATTTTCAATATTCACTGAGGCAAGCAATCACTCTTTCTATTTTCCTCTAGGTAGGAATACAAACTTCATTGAAGTTCAATTTTGTAAAATGTATTAAAAGCCTGAAAAGTGTACAGATCCTTTGATCTGAGGACCTATTTCAACAATTATATCTTGGATTTATATACACAGATATTTAGGTGCAAAGATTTAATTTTAGTGTTGCCTTAAATGAAGAAGAGTAGATGTATCTTCTACACCAAAAATAAAGATTATGGAAACTCAGTGGAAACTTCTTGATCACTAATATGATGACATAAAAGAGTACTTACTGATATAGAAAGATACTACTAACATGGTATTAGAGGAGAAAACAAATCAAAACAGAAAGTAATATAAGAAACTGCTTTCATTTTTAAAAAGCCTGTAGAAAAGATCTAAAAGTATATACAGCAAGCTTCTAATAGGTAAAATGATGATAAATAGGACTTTATGTACGTGAATACATAGGGATATATAGAAATGTGGTGGGCCTTGCTAGTTCTTTATTGGCCTGTATTATTTAATTTTTATAATAAGTATATATTGATTTTATGATAAAGTTATTTTAAATTAAAAAATGTTGACTGTGGGATTCATTTCTCATACTGTTGCTTGTCCAAATATGTGTGACAACTTCTCAGCTAGATTAATAGACTTTCCATTCCACAACATGTTTTGTTTTACTTCACAAAAATTACTAAATAACTATTATGTGAACAGTACCATGCTAGAAATGAATAAGGCACACAATATCTTGAAAGTGTGTGAAATATAAAACACAATGTGAGGATAGAGGGGTGTGTGTGTGTGTGTGTGTGTGTGTGTGTAGGGCTGTGACTATGTGTAGGGTAGAGGTTTACAGAGAAGCGTAAACCTGCCTGAGGACAGGAGTGTGTAGGAATGGATTTAGATGAGGGTAAGGGAATGTAGGAACATTTGTGAAGGTGGGTATATAAGAATGTATGGGAGAAGGGCATGTAGAGATCTGTATGGGGAAGAGGTACGTAAAGATCCTTGGGAAGCCTCAGAAAGGATCCCAGAGCTTGCTCATCCACCTTGGTATTTCTGTGAGTACAAGCATTGGTGATCTTCACATTTTCGATGTATGGGAGGGGAATGCAGAAATATTTGTAGGAGGGGTAGGGATATTTAAGAATATGTAGGGGAGGGATATGGAGAGATAAGGGAGACTGATGCGAGGTGAGTTTCTGTGTGCGAAAGTGTGTAGGAACAGCTGTGGGAAGTGGGTATGTAGGGATGTGTGTAAGTTTGGCTACATAGGGGTGTGTATTAGGGGTCTACAGGGCTCTGCGTGGGTGTGTATATGTGTTGTGCCTCATTCTCAGATTTCTGAAACATACACAAAGTTAGAAAGAGAAGGACATCGACGATATATTAATTGAGCAGTCTTGCATTTTTCCCTTTTTCCAGTCCTCAGTGACGGCCTCACCCCTAGCTGAGAGCCGCCACTCAGCAGAGCCCCACCCACAGCTGGGTCCCTGCAACAGCTGCAGTAGGGCCCTCCCCAACCCCACCTGTGAGATATGGGGGGCAGAGGAGGAGAGAACTCACCTTTCACATTGTGTTCCTGTGTATCCCGGCTTACAGGAGCACCTCACGTTCCCCCCATTCACAACACAGCCAGTGGCAAAGCTTAAAGGAAAGCAGAAAAGAGCCCCAGTAAAAACATAAATCAATAGGCTTTAGGCTTATTATTTTTTACCACAAAGAACTGACTGGCATTTAGTGAAAAATTAAAATCCAGAACCTGGTTACTTTTTGTTTGAAGAAACTTTCACCCATCAAGGTTTGTCAAGAAAATGAGGAATTCTTTCAGCTGACATTGGGCAAATTGTGGTGAATAAGAGTTGAAGGCATTTATTTTATTTTGGCTTAGAGAAATGCATTCCTTCCCTTCAGACAGAGTAGCTCACTTTGGAAGAGATGATTACAACAGCATTTTCCAGGAATAACAAGGAAGGAATAAAACAAGTCTAGGCAGAAAAAAGAACAGAGAGTTCTGATTCTTTAAAATATTTTCTCCTTGTTTATTCTAATCTGTCCTATTTTCCTCTTTCTGGGAATAAGAGCTGGTGGGGAGTCAGGCATTCAAACCTTCAGAGTTTGCTTATTCACCTTGGTATTTCCGTGGGCACAAGCATTGGTGATTCGTCACGTTTTCAAACCAAACTGTAGAATCTTGATCCCTTGTCTTTTAGCTCTAAACTGACGTATATATTTGAGAAGTGTTTATTTTTTCCTTTTTAAACAAAGATCATAAAAAAGCCCAGTTGCCTTGTGAAGTGTCTATGCCTGCCCACTGAATATTACACAGATGGAAATCTGTGAGGAAGTCATTCTATTTATCATTTGTTTGTAAGAGAATTCTGATTTGGGAAGCATTTCTCCGGCTATTAGATGGATACAGTTATGCCTCTAAAGGGACAGTTAGAAATTCATTAGCAGTTTTAATACTGCTGGAAAAAGAATGACATAATAGGACTTTATTGGGCCAGTCTATGACATGTGGTTAAGGTGGCTGAATCCCAGATGGCCAATTGCACAGTTCAAGTCCTGGACCCTGTAGCTTGAAAAACAGACCTGGCAGGTGCACATAAGTGCCCAAATCACAAAATGAGGGAGAAATGAAGGAGAAAGAATTGTGTCATGACCATGTTCCATGGGTGGTACTTTCTCACTTTTCCCCCCCTCTGTCTTTAGAAGCTGGAAACTGACCTTAAAGGTAATGGTAAGAATATGTTTTGCAACCAGAAACGAAATACTTTTCTCAGATACCCAGTGGAAACCATGCTGTTTTCTACTCTGTCCAGCTTGTGTTCAAACAAGTCTAGGCAAGCGTCAAGTGATAGATCTCTACAAATAAAGCTGCAGGACCGGGCAGGCCTAACGGGTATCAAATACATAGATTGCAAAGCAGGATGAACATTTCAAATATGTATCTCCAGAAAAGCCACATGTAGGTTCTTGACTTTCTGTGATGTTAAAACATTGCCTGATAATCGACTGATACCAAGTTACCTTTGTAGTCCACGCTTGTTTCTGAGCCTGTGTAATACTGATGCTTTATCAATATCTTGATTTTCAAAATGAATCTGACTTCACTTAGTTAGTTGTTATGTTTTTCTTTTTTAAAAAAGGATTATTTTATTCAACTTTATTTATTTGTTTTAATTTGACCAGAGAGGGACAAAGAGAAAGCGTGAGAAAACAAGTCACCAGGTCTGGGACTTGAACTGCAGTCAACCATGTGGGAGTCCAATGCCCTTAACCACCACACCATCTGCCAGTCCTAAGTTATGTTTTTCTTAAACCCCACAGTGAATGTCATGATGAATAAAAACAGGTCAAAGCACCAAGCCCAGAAAGGTTGGATTACCATGAAAACAACATGGTATTTCTCTACCTACATAGACTATTGGACACACTGAATGTCAACTCAGATCATGCAGCTCAGTGGCTCAGATCTGTCCCAGGTTCCCATCACATGAGGATAAATTCAGGTACTAGATTATAACCTGCAATGCTCTAGGCCAAACGAGTCCTGACTACCCAGCAAGCTCATCTCTTGTCCCCCATCTGCACTCCCTAAAGCTGCCCCTGCCTTCTCAGTGTCCGTGAGCACAACTTTACTGGGTCTTTCCCATCTGTTTTATCCTAGCCCGGGACCCTCATCACTAAGATAGTGCTATAGCTCACTCCACCCCATCATTCAGATCCCTGCACAACAGCTCCAGACCTCCTTAATCACCTCTAATGTAGCCCCTCACTCATTAACAATGCATAACCCTATTTCAGAAGAGTTCACCTCTTTCTGAAATGATGCTTATTTATTCATGTTTGGATTTATTGTAATGTCCCCCTCCCTGTGAATCCAGGTAAAGGCCCATGAGATGAGTGACTCCTCTATCATCTTTACATTACTTTCCCAGGGTCTGGCCCCATAATTAATGTTCGAGAAAAAAATAGTTTACCAACTGAATAAACAGTAAAAGAAAAGAAGGAAACTCTCAGAAGAATACAACTTACAAAGACTGCTTCTATTTGTTTGTTTGTGTTTTTTCCTTGCACGTTGTGTTTGTTCATCTTTTTTCAAAGTTTCTTTCTTCCTTTCTTTCTTTCTTTCTTTTTTTTTTTTTTTTTTTGAGAGGTTTTTGCTATGGGCATGTGTGCTCGCCAGAAAGACACAGAGAGACAGAAAGTAAGAAATCATCCTCCAGGGGGGATGGCCATGCCGCAATCCCTTCTCCTCCATTCGCCTCTCAGGATCTTGGGCACACACGCACACGTGCCCAGCGTGAGTTTAAGCCACTGGGTCTGGGACTCAAACTGCGGTCAACTACATGGGAGTCCAGTGACATAGCCATTATGCCAACTGCTGATACCAAACTTTATTTATTTCTTCTATGAGAGAGAAATATATGTAGAGAAAGAGAAACAGAGACAATTTCCCAATAGGGTCTTCGAACTATGATCCATCCCATCTCAGCCAACCCAGACCTGAGGGTGGATCATAGGACCTCAAGGCTTGGGACCTTTCCCATGTGTCTCTAGTTGTATTACCACTGCTCCACCACCTAACCCCTCATTAAAAAAATATATAACAGTTTGGGGTCAGCAGGTGATGTAATGGTAAAGGCACTGGACTCCCTCATGGTCACTGTGGTTTGAGTCCCAGACTCAGTGCCTTAAAACTCATGCCAGACACGTGTGTATGCATGCGTGCCCAAAATCCCAAGAGGAGAATGGATCAGAAGGGAATGCTGTGTGGCCAACCCCCCCCAGGGGGCAATTTCTCACTTTCTCTCTCTCTAGCAAGTGCATGCTCCCTATAGCAAAAATCTCTCTTAAAAAATTAAAATAATAGCTTTATTAAGAGTCACATACCATCCCTACATTAGTCCATGTGCAGTATACATTTAATGGCTTAGAATGTTCCCAGAATTGGGCAACCATCAACACAATTAATTTTAGAACATTTTCATCACTCCAAAAAGAAATCCTATACCCTTTAATAGTCACTTTCTATTTCTTTCCACCTTCCCCCATCCCCATATCCAGTCCTAGGCAACACCAGACTACTCCCTGTCCCTGTAGGTTATTGCCAAGCTTTTACAGTACCTGTTGGAATGAGGACACGGGCAGATCCTACAGGACCCATGGACAGCGTTCCCGTAGTACCCCTCCTTGCAGCGTTCACAGTGTTCTCCGGCAGTGTTATGAGCACAGTTCTTGGGAGAGATGACAGGATGATTAATAGTAGCCCATTACACCGATGACTTCTGAGAAAATTATAGACTTGGTTATTCACACAGCTGCAAGTCCTTTGACCACATTCATACTGGTTCTGCTAATCCTATATTGTCCTGTCTATCTAATCATTGTTGGTGGTGGAAAAAGGTATAAGTGGCCTTCTGTAAGTTATTCTAAGGCATGATGTAGTGTAGAGAGATTGGCTGCATTCAAATTCCTCTCTAAGATCCACATCTGTGAAGTCTAGGGCAAATTCATTCACTTCTCTGAGTTTTATTGTTTCTTTTTTTTTCTTTTTTTGGAGAGGTTTTTGCTATAGGGCATGTGCACTCACCAGAAATACAGAGAGCGACAGAGAGACAGAAAGTGAGAAATCACCCCCCGAGGGGATGGCCACACCACAACCCCTTCTCCTCCATTCTTCTCTCTGGATCTTGGGCACACACACACATGCACCTGGCATGAGTTTAAGCCACTGGGTCTGGGACTCAAACCGCAGTCGACTACATGGGAATCCAGCAGCATAGCTATTATGCTAACTCCTGGTCCCCCTTTATTGTTTATTATTAATCAGTTTTATTGATGTGTGACTAACATACAATTGTAGTTTTCTTAAAGTATTATACAAAGTTAGAATAATACCCTCTTTAAAGTAACTGTACTAGGCTCCTAGGAAATGTAGGTTTTCTTTCCTCTTCTCTTTAGAATTGCTTCTATGAAAATTAACTTCATTTTACTATTAATTCACTTAACAATGATAAACTGAAGTAATAAAAGTGGATTTAGGAAACAATCAAAAGATACATAATATTTGAAGAAAGCATTCAATTTATATCACCAAAAAAGTAAGAAATTAATTTTATCTAAGCTTTTTATATATGTAACTCAATCATTTTTGTATCAAGGTCAATGTGTAACAAAAGTTGTACTTCAGCAAGTATTGAGATGAAACAGCTTTGCAACTATGACAAAGCCTAGCAGATTGGGTCGAATTTGTTTATTTTGTGGGATTTTTAGCCCAGTGTAAACTTTCTTGATTATACTTAATATTAAAAATCTAAATGCACAAAAACATTCAGGAAAACTCCTTTTGCTGTGGGCATTTAATAATCAGAGATACTTTTTGTTAATTATATAACCTAAAATAAGTATAATTTGTAAAAGTTGCTTATATATTTTACATCTTATGCAGAAGTAGTATGTGAGGAGGAAATTTTAATGGGTGTGAGTTTTTAAAAACATCTGAAGTTAGGTTGGGGGAAAACAAAACAAAACAAAACAAAACAAAATATATGTATGTACATATATCACAAGGAGAGAAGTCTTGCTCACTAAGGAAAAAACTATCCTTCAATTATAAATATCAAGGGTTTGTCCAAATCCATTTTTGACAAACTATTGAGTAGCTCAGAATTATACCAACCACAAAAATGTTAAAACATTGCTTTTTTAAATGTTTCTACATATAAATTTAATGTATAAACACAAGAGGTACATATTTCAGGAAATGAGAAGGGTCTTCAAAGTTGTTCAGATTTGGTCATCACCAGAAAGCTCATCCTCATCCAGAATCCTCTCTTCCTCCCCAGAACTCACTGCAGTGCAGTGTTTTCCTCTCAGTTTGGAGCCTAGGAACAAGTCCACCCTCAGTTTATCAGCTCAGCAGAAGAGTTCTCTTGGGCTATCCATGGAAGACCCTAGCGGTTCCTTAACCTTCACTTGGCTCAGCAGGCTCTTTCATAAAAACGTCCATTCTTTGGAATAAATTTGTTATCTTTCCACTTTTATTTTCTTTCTTTTTAAATGGTTATTTTAAAGAACATTCCTGAGTAGCCAGATTTCAACCCTATGTCTGCTTAGCTGTGAGGCTGAAAACACTGGAGAGGACATCCGAGTCCGACCACAAACACTGGGTGCTGGTCCTTCACAGAAGTGAGGGAAAAGGATTGTGGAAGGCAGACAGAACCTATGCTGCTTGGAAAAGTCCCATAGA
The DNA here is from genome assembly GCF_000334495.1 of Tupaia belangeri chinensis. Lineage (NCBI taxonomy): Eukaryota > Metazoa > Chordata > Mammalia > Scandentia > Tupaiidae > Tupaia > Tupaia belangeri. The sequence goes on from NW_006160062.1 coordinate 283,454, forward strand.
GTGTCTTAAACACCCATGGATCTCAGTTAAGAGCAGCTATCCTGAAGCTGTCTTTATTAATACTGACAACTTAAGGCATGTGCCTACCAACTTTCCTGTGTTTTCTTGTGAGTGAGCGAATGAATGAATGAATGAATGAATTCAGCAATAGCTCTATCCACTCCTGTGGCATGTGCTTTCCTAGCTCCTTTTGACATCTGATGTCTTTTGGGCATTTACTAAGTGGTTAATCATGCTAGGCACTAGGGATGCAAAGACAGGTTGCTACCTTGACTCAGAGTAGACCCTGAATAGACATATTCAATATAATGTGAATGTATGATGGCAAAGGTGTGCCACAAACCCAGGAAAGCATGAGGGAGGGAGGGCAGGTGGCCCTTGTGGAGCCTCAGGGAAGGCCCACTGAAGGTGCTGCTGCCTGCAGAGGAGACAGAAGAAGTATTAGCTGGGTGAAAAACTGAGGGAAGGACACTCCAGGCACAGGGAACAGAGTGTGCTGAACCTCAGTATCAGGATGGCACACAGCATGTGGATGGAACGAGAAACAGTGGGTGAGCCAGAGGCTGATGTGTAGCTGGAGAGGGCTGTGGGTGTGAGCCCACGGGGAGCACTGCATCGACTGTGCATTTCAGACAAATCCTTCTGGGGCAGTGGTAGAAATCAGCTCAAGTGGTAGGGAATGTCAAAAAGGAAGCTGGAAAAAGAAAGGAAGAGAAAGGGGAAGGGACATGGGAATAGAGAGGCACAGCAAGGAGACTGGGAGAGGGGGAGAAAGCAAAGCAAGGAGAAGAGAGAGAGGTACAGGGCTTCAGCTGAGAAGCCCATCATCACAGGTCTCTCCAGCCAGTGGTACCTGCAAATGCATCCCTGCCCTCGAAACTGGACACATGCTGTTTTTCTAACAAGGAACTGGGCTATCTTTTTTCTCCCCCATCATTGAAGTTTATTCTTGGAATGACACGGAAATTCGCACATGTGTGAGGTGCTCCAATTTCAGAAATGAACATTGGGCCTTAAGAGATAGAGGTCATTTTGTAGAGGAATCATCCTGAAAGCCCACTCGATATTCAGAGGTACTTGACTTCCTGATCAGTGTGTTGAGAATGACAGCTGCATCCTTGTCTTCCATACAATGGACACATTTAAGAGCAGCATCAGCACTCAGTGTTTGCCATTGCTAGTTGAGTGAGTGCAAGCACAGGCTCTGTATGTTTGTATGTGTGTTTGAGCGTGTGTGCATGTGTGTGTGTGTGCACTAGACTATTAGCCTCTCGAGAGCAGGGATTATGTCTGATGATGTTAACCGTCACTTAGTTCAGCACTTGCCACAACAGCAAATGCTCAGCAAGGATTTCCTGAATGAATAGTCTCTAGTGGACATGTGGCCTTTAGGGAAAACTAAAGACAACCACAAAGAAAAGAAATAAGAAATAAAATGATGTTGTTTGAATAAAATATAAATTATGACTCCCATAAGTTCTTCTTTCACTAGGTAAATGGACTCCAGAGAAAACTCCACTTTGTTCTTTGGCAGTTTTTATAAAGTGGACTTGACATCTAACAATGGTTTAGTGACAAGATAGGTATTTATTTTTTAAAGCATTCAGCTGTCTTACACACAACATACAGTATCAAACATAAACGATTATATAGGAATACAGTATTTCCCAATGGCGTCTTTTTTTTTTTTTTTGAACTTATAAGGTTACAATTCAACAAAATATTCTATCAGGCGGCTCTTTACAACAGCCTCTTGTTCTGGCCTGTCCTGTCTTGCAGGAGAAGCCGTCCCCTGGGACATGCTGAGTTGTTAACACAGTCTAGGAACCGAAACAGTTGAAACACTCTTGTTGTGTTGCACAATGCAAAGGAAATCTGCCCCGGAAGAGGGTATTTCCAAAAGAGCACCCCCAGCCAGGGGTCTGCATGCCTGGGAGCACTGAGTGCTCTCCTTCTCTTTATTTCCTCCTAAGTAGGGAGGCCCTGCCTACCAGAGAGAACTTTGATGAAAGAAGGAAACAGAATAAAACAGCCTCCACTTCAGGATGCAAAAGAAAAAAAAAAAATTCTCGGATTCTAATTTGTGTGGGAGAATTTTCTAAAGCATTCCCAGATGAGATCATTTTCCAGTGGATAAGCTGTAGATGTTATGGACTGCTTTGAGGCCTTGAGGAAAAAAACGTCAATCCAGATCGTGTGTAGCAGATGATGCTGTGAGGACAGAATGGTGAGGTGGGGCTTGCTTTCCCATGATGCCCTTCCCTGCCTGCCTTCACCCTGACCCCGCTCTGCCTTGGCAGCAGTGGGAGTTGGTGCTTGATGGACTGAGGATGAACTGTTCTCAGTCTCTTCTTTCCTGGCTGCTCTCTTCAGTTACTGTTCTTCTGACAGCCACAACCCCTATGACCTTCCTGCCACCCCAACAAAACTGGAACCCAAAGTAATGACTCTGATTCATGATATACTTGCAAGAGTTCAGTCCCAAGAATTATCTATTAATATCATTTAGTGAAGCAGAGATTTAGAGGCTAAGGTGTAATCTAATTATTCAGACAGGTGTTCTCTTCTAATAGTGCATGCTAAAATGGAAAAAAAAAGAAAGAAAGAAAGAAAGAAAAGAAGTGTAAAATAATTCACTTAATTACACTGGAGCTTCCTATATTGACAGAGTAGCCCCTTTTTAGGGTTTGATAGGAGAGGTGACTTTGATATCTCTAGGCACAGGGGAGTGAGGGAGAGAGGGATGGCCTGCCAGCAGCATTAGGGTATCAGTTTACTCACAATACATATGCCTGAGCCATCCTGGCATCGATTCGAATGTCCGTTGCAATTGCAGGGAATACACCGTCCGATATTCAAGCCTGTGTTATCTCGATAGGATCCAGGGCTACAACCCTATTTTTCAAACAAAGTGTTTAATCAATACAAAGAAAGGAAATGATGAACTATCCAAAGCATGTGACAATTCTGACTGTGAAGCATTCACTTTTGTACCTTCTTGCCTTCAGTAAGTGTATGGGGTTTCTAACTTGAACCATCAATCAGGTCCACTTGCTTTACTGTGAGGTTCTGTTTTGTTTCCTTGCCCTGGTGGGCCTGTGAGACTATGGTGGTGAAATCAGTGAGAAGGCAAGTGTGGGGGTGGAGGATAAGATGAGGCTTCTCTTTCAAATCGTTTTGAGGGAGTGAGGGGTGGAGGGCTGGATGTGAAAAGCGGATCAGAACCCCAGTTCTCAGCGGGAGGCATCTAAGCAAATAGCTTCAAGTTAGATTCCATTCCTCTTCTAGTGTGGGTTTAAGCTAGTGGGGAGGGCACTATGGGGGTGGATAAGAGTGTTAATGGGGGTCTACACAGTGGTGACACACTCAGAATCACTGCACAATCACTCAATAGTCTGTGGACAACAAGGGATCCAGGAGAAGGTCATCAGGTCTCTGTGTGAATGTCTGGTCCACAGTGAACATACAGAGACCAGCCCAGAGAGTCTCCTTGGGTTTGGTCTTGCTTTCTTCTTTAATATTGCTTTGGTTATATTTATCCCTAGTTTATTTCCAGTATATATGGATTATTATTGTTCTTCAGGATGAAAAGAATTATAGTTTTGTTTTCACAAACTGGTATTTTAAAAAAAAAGGGTTCTTGTTAAGAATACCTCCAACAAAAAAACAAGTGGTGATTCCTATATCAGTCATTTAAAATTATTTAACTTTCTATCTTTCAAGAGAATTATAGACATGTTCTTTATTTTGACAGAGCTAATTATTAGTGTACAGATTAAAAGTAGACATTATCTCTTATGTCATTCATTGGTCTTCTACGTGCCCTATCTTTAAGGCATCAGGAAAAAGTAATATGTCAAGATAAAAGATGATCTTTTATCCAATCCTCTTTAAACAGCACATAAGTCTGTAAGACTCAAACTCCCATCAAAGGAAGTCTAGAAATGAACAGTGCATTCTCATTCATCCATGTCTATAAAGGTCTCTACCTAGTCAAGTGGGAGAGAGGAAAAAGCCAGCTGTACGGGGTGAAAGTGGGGGGACGCAGATGCCTCACACGCTCTCTGGAGTGGAACCACCTCGCTTCTGCCAGGAGCCCCTTCCAAAGTTACCAGTAAATACAGATTACACAGAATAACAGCAAGACCATACTTTCCAATATAGTATCATTTCCTTTAAACTATTAGAAACCATGTTTCAGCAAAAGGACACTTCGCAAAAAGTTAGATTACTTTATGTGTTCTATGAATAGGCTTGTCTGAAGAAGCATCAAAGTATGAAAGGAATGTTCTTTTGCTGAGAGCACCACCGAGAGATACATCGGAAAGAAATTCAGCCAATGATGATGCGATTATATCTACAAACAAATGCTCTCCACTAATATGTGGCAAGTACTTTATGTAATAATTACCACTGCATATCACATGAGCTGCTTATAAAATCAGCATGTTTGGTAAAGAACAAATTATTCAAATAACCAAACAGATCTGGTTAGTTTCTGACAACATATCAATATTTTAATTAAACATGCTTTGGGAAAGGATAACCTATCCTGATTAAAATTAAATCACTCATCTGAATTTGCTTTTAATTGGAAGCAGAAAACAATACCCTGTAAGCTTTATACATCATGAGAATCTCAGGTTTGTCAGTTACTGATATTTTCATTTTCTCACCTCTAAAAAACAAGCACCACCTTTTACAAAAACTTGTTTAAATATTCGGATTGTATTGAAGACTTATTCTTTAAATAAAAATGAAGGCACCATAATATATTATTTCAGTAAAGGGGCTTCGTAATCACTTAAGAATTTTTTTTTAAATTGTCGATTTCACAGGTGCTTTCCCAGTAAAATTTTACAGTACAAATGATAAAATTATGTCTCTACCCGGGTTCCAGAACTGTTTCAGCAGCCATGGTATCTATTTCTCGGTAAGTAGACATGTAACAACCAGGACGTTTAAAGAAAGAGCAGAATTTACAAGTTTCATGCCTGGGAAGTTGAAGCCTTCTATTAGGTACTATACAAACTTTGATCATTTTTCTTAAGCATGGCTTTCACTGTTTCTCATGTTTTACTTTCTGGGTAAATTTTATTACATGTAGAATTTTGAAACCTAGAGGCATTGGACACTTTTGTCCTAAAACTCAAGTTACTATCTAAAGAGCACAAAGTTTTATATTAACATCCCACAAGCATTCAAGCTCTTAACTGTCTCGGCATCTCCAGGTGGGCTGTGTTTATGGGGTTTGTGGTTAACAGATCAGGAGAGCAATCTGTCAGGTATAGTAATAAACACTGCCAATCAACTCTTTGGGAAAGCCATCGGCCCCTCCCCAGCCCACCCGTTTACTCCTTAATCACCCTAAATTAAAATGTCACAAAGCTGAGAATCTCCCCAATCATCTGAAACCAAAATTGAAAAAAAAGACATTACCTGGTTGGGTCTAAACTCCACATAATTTGCTTGCAGATGACTTTGACCCAAAGGCTGAAGAAATGCTACACTTTGCTGCTGTGAATTGTAGCCCAGACACTGCCCCAGGGCTGCCCCAAAGAGCCACAGCCACCCCAAGTTCCGGGCTGGCTGCCTCACTGCGGGGGGCATCCTGGTCTCTGGGTGTCCTGCCGGGTGTGCACCAACCTCTGCCTCTTCTTCTTATACCGGCCCTTCCTGCTTGCTGCCCAGGCCTGCCTGACTCAGGTAAGCAAGGCTGTCTGCCGCAGGGGCCCCACCTTTAAACTTCACACATGAGTCAGCCTGTGCTGGAGTGCACCTAACAGTCCTGCAGGTAAGCGCGCCGCTCTGTAATTCCTCTGAGGTGGGGCAGGCATCACCTTCTACCCACCTCACCCCGCAGACAGCACTAGACGATTAGAGCAGCCATAAATCACAGCCTGAGTCACCCACAAAGAACACGCCCTGGGCAGGAGGGCGCTAATCCAGAGGTTCCACTCTTCTCCTGAGGCTATCCATTTTAATCAGGCTAGAGAAGAGATACAGGGAAGGGAGAAGAACATAGTTACCCCTGAGCTAAATGGTGCAAGACAGGAATCCCCAGTAAACCGCTACAGGTAAGATATTTGTGGACGCTTGTATGCGCAGCTCATCTTGGAGTTTCCTGTTCTCCAGAACAAGAGAGAAGGGTTTTGCTAATTCCACATACATTGGATGTATATAATATGCAGAATAACAATGTTAGCTACTTCCTGCTCATTGCACTAACAGTATTCTCTCTCTCTCTCTTTAGGAAAAAAGAACATAGGAGTGAACTTTAGGAGGTTTGTGGGAAAATGGAATTAAAATTCGAGTTTACCTTGGTGCAAACATTTTTTTCAATTCATGGAATTTTTTTATAATACACAATTTCTGTGAACTTTTTTGACGACACCTTAGATTTATAGCTTGAGCCAGCACATAGTTTCATTTTCTGGCACATTTTAATCACCAGAGAGCAGCTCAGGTCCACCAGACCTCAAACAAGAGGACCTGTGGGAGCTAGAAAGTGGGAACATGATTTCCCCTTGCGGAATTCAGGATATTCTCTGGAATTCAACACTACTGGCCGGTTAGGAGGTGATGGATCAGAGAAAAGCACAGCATACTGGATCAGCTATTGGGAAAACAGTGGCTCACACAGTGCAGACTGGCAGGCATCTTCCTATATTTGACTTTTACAATCCCAGCATCTATTGAGCTCCTGTGACTTTCCTGTGATTTTTTGAGACACTGGTGATATCTTTTTCACATTTAATTCCTGAAGGTAGTCTAGGTAAGATATAAGCCACTACCCAGCAAAACCTCATACCATGAGCGGAGTGTCCCACACCAGCCCACAGTACTAGACAGCAGCCAGAAGAGCCAGACACTGAAGTTCCCCTGGGGGAATGTCATGGCGAGGACAACTTCCTACCTGACATGAGTCACCAGAGTAGTCAGGGGGGCAGGCACACATCTCCACATGGTGTGCTATGCGTCCGCTTCCGGTGTCGGAGGCCTCCTCCAGCCCCACCTCGCCCAGGGTGAGCCGCTGAGTCTCAGTGAAGTGCAGGCCTCTGATGCGCACACCTTCCAGTCTAGACAGCACCATCATCAGCTCTTCCCTGGACACAGGGCCCCTAGTGCCGGCGTGTCTGAAGTTTCCCTGTGCATGAAAACAGAACAGCAAAAGCCTCCTGGAGCAAGCTCACTTTCAGGGATTTCAAAGTAGATACTCAGAATGAATCAAAGAGAAGCCATTTAAAATGCATAAGGAAAAAGAAAAGAAAGGAAGCTGGAAAGTACCTCCTGGTGTATTTACACTCAGAAGTCAGATGTTCCAGGTTATTCCCAGAAGGCAGTGTGCCAGGAGAAGGGGGAACAAATGAAGGCAGGAAATACAGGCCAATAAAATGAAATAAAATTTCCCAGTGCTATACTTCTTTTAAAATAGACTCGTATGGGCAAATATTAGGTGAATAAGACAGATATAGGAAAAGAAGGCATGTGGAAACCAATTGATCATGAAGCATTCATGAAATGTACTTAATTGTGCAGAAAGGGCAATCTTTTCTTGCATATATACTCACTTTACTTTTTTATTGTGGTAAAAAACACATAACGTGGGACCAGCAGTTAGCATAATGGCTATGCCGTGTGTGCGTGCGTGCCCAAGATCCCGAGAGGAGAAAGGCGCTGTGGCCATCTCCCCGGGGGGAGGGGGGAGTGATTTCTCGCTTTCTGTCTCTCTATCTCTCTCTGTCTTTCTGGCAAGCTCACACCTTGCAGCAAAAAACCTCTCCAAAAAAAAAAAAAAGCACATAACATGAAATTTACCATTCTACCAATTTTTTAATGTGTGTCTGTGAGTGAGAAAGAGAGCAAGAAAGAGATTTTTGATAGGGTCCTGCTACAATGCCATCTTCATGTCTTCGTCTCCCAGTTAGCTAGGACCATATCCAGCCCATTTCAGGCTGGGCTGGGAACTGAACTGGAGCCCATGCAGCCTCAGCCACCACCCAGGGCCTTCCCACTCATGTCACTGCAGCTAGGCCATATGTTAACCTTTTTTCTTTCTTTCTTTATGATATAGCATGTGCATACACGTGAGAGAGTCAGGAGGAGAACCCTCCACAGGGTTTGGTCATGCTACTATCCTCTTCCTCCAGTCCTCCAGCTCCTTGGATTTTGAACATTTATGAGCACACCTAGTGTGTTTCAGGGTGGATTCTAACAGTAGTCACCATGTGGCTTCCAGCTGTGCAGTTCGATATACACCACCTGTGCCACCATGGCTGGACCCATTTTTAACATACAGTACAGTATTGTTTACTTTGAACACAGTGTTGCACGACAGTCATCTAGACTTACTCATCTGCAAAACAGGAACTCTGTACCATTTAAAATCCCCTTTTCTCCCTCCCTTAAGCCCCTGGCAACTACCATTCTGCTTTCTGTTACTAAGAATTTGACTACAATAGTTAACTTAATAAGTGAAATCATACAGTCTTTGTCTTTTAGTAACTGGCTTATTTCATTTAGCATAATACTGTCAAGGTTCATCCATGTTATAGCATATGACAAGATTTCCTTCTTTTTGAAGGAGAAATAATGTTCCATTGCATGTATATACCACCTTTTCTTTATTCATCTTTTGATGGACAGTTAAGTTACTTCCACCTCTTGGTGATTGTAAATAATGTTGCAGTGAACATGAGCACACAAATATCTCTTTAAGATCCTGTTTTCAGGACCAGCAGATGATGTAATGGTTACATTGCTGGACTCCTGCATAGTCAGTCACAGTTCGAGTCCAAGACCTGGCGGCTTGAAACTCACACCAGGCGCACATGTGTGTGTGCCCAAAATCCTGAGAGAATGGAGAAGAAATTGTGGTATGGCCATTCCCCCGAGGAGTGATTTCTCACTTTCTGTCTCTGTCTCTCTGGCAAGCATGTGCACCCTTTAGCAAAAATCTCTCTTAAAAAAAAAAAAAAAAGTCCTGTTTTCAGTTCTGGTAGGTATATACTTAGAGGTGGGATTGCTGAGTCATAATAGCAATTCTATTTTTAACTTTTGAGGAAACTCCATACTGTTTTCTGAGGCAGGTACACAATTTTACATTCCCACCAACACCCTCCTTTGCCAACACCCTCTTTCTTTATGCATGTGTGTTTGTGTGTTTATATATATAATGATTAGTGATGGTGAGCATCATTTTATGTAAAAATCATGCCTTTTTAACCTTTCTATTCTATTCTTTGAACTCAGTTTCCACATCTCTTAAATGGGTATAGTAATACCTACTTTCTCAGAGCTATCCTGAAGAGAAACCAAACAATACAATGTATATAAACTGTTCAGCATGGTGCCTAGTATATATTATATATTTGATAAATAGTAGCTATTATTATTAACATACAAATATAGTGCTTATATAGTTTTAATTTATATTTTGAACAGTGTGAAGTATAATTCATATATAATAATAATCCTTCATTTTAAGTATAATTTTTAGTACAGTTACAGAATTACGCAACTGTCACTACAATATAATTTGAAAACATCACCGTCTCACCAGAAAGAACTCTTGTGCCAATTTGTAGTCATCACCAATCCCATCCCCAGTCCCAGGCAACCGCCAATCTACATTCTGTCTCTATGAATTTGTCCACACTGAACAATTTATATAAATACCAACTTAACCTCAGTGTGCACAAAAGCTTCACTCCTGCTAGCTTTTTCCCTCCTCTGTACCTTTATGCTATTATTGTCATAAAAATGACATCTTCACGAATTATATGCCCACTTTTCATAGATTTATAGCTATTGCTTTAACATATTGTCATTTAAATAAGATAGAGTTAAGAGTTACAAACAAATATATACTGCCTTGTATATTTCCTATGTATTTACCTTGACATGTACTCCATTTCTTCATATGAATTTGAGTTATTGTCTAGTGTCCATTTATTTATGTCTGAAAGATTCTCTTTAGTATTTTTTTACAAGGAGGGTTGACACCTTTGTGTGTGTGTGTATATGCATATATATATATAGTGTGTGTATGTGTGTATATGCATATATATATATATATATAATATATATATATATATATATATAGTGTGTGTGTGTGTATGTCTTTGTTTTTCCATTTAAAAAAACTTTATTTATTGCTTCCATGACAGAGAGACAGAGACAGAGAGATAAAGAGAGAAAGAGACAGGTGCCCTAATGGAGTCTTCATGCCACAATCTAGCCCCACTTTCAGCCATCCCAGATCAAAGGCACATTCATATCCAGGGTGGATAGGGAGGTACTGAGATGTGAACCCAGGACCTTTCTCATATGAGTCCAATTGTGTTACTACTGTGCCCTGTTTTTCGATTTTTGGAGAATATTTTGCTGAATACATAATTCTTTTTGGACAATGTGTTTCTTTCATCACTTCATATATGCTTTTCACCATCTTCTGACTCCCATGGATTCTAATTGTTAATGTTATTGAGGACTGCTTGTATGTTATGAAGCACTGCCTTCAAGATGCTCTTTGTCCTTATCTTCTAAATAAATCACTACTATCATTTATCTGTGTGTGGATCTCTTGTAGTTGTCCTATTTGGAGTGTATAGAACTTCTTAAATGTATGGATCAATGGTTTTCATTAAATTCAGGAAGTTTTCAGATTGACTTCCTCAAATATTTTTTCTTTCCCTTTTTCTCTCTCCCTTCCTTCTGGTCTCCCCATTATGTACATGTTGGTTTACTTAAATTTGCCTCACGTGTCTCTTTGACAGTCTGCTTACTTTTTTTTTTTTTTTGAGAGTTTTTTGTTTTTGTTTTTGTTTTTTGCTATAGGGCGCGTGCGCTCTCCAGACAGACAGAGAGAGACAGAGAGACAGAAAGCGAGAAATCACCCCCCGGGGGGATGGCCACGCTGCAATCACTTCTCCTCCATTCTCCTCTTGGGATCTTGGGCACGCACGCACACGCGCCCGGCTGCTGGTCCCTTCACAGTCTGTTTACTTTTCATTCTTCTTTTTCTTTTTTTTTTTTGCTTTTGTTACCTCTACTGAATATTCTCAATTGACCTTCTTCAAGATTACTGGTTCTTTTTCTGCCTGCTCGAATTTGTTTTTATGTTCCGTCTTAGTTAGCTTGGACTGCCATAATGACATACCACATACTGGCTTAAACACTAGAAATTTATTTTCTCACAGTTCTGGAGGTTGGGAGGCCCAGATTGGGGTGCCAGCTGATTCAGTGCTTGGTGAGGCTCTCTTCCTAGCTTGAACATGGTTACCTTCTCATTGCTCTCACACAATGGAAAGAGAGAGGAGCTCTCTATGTCTCTTCTTATAAGGACACTAATCCTATCAGAGTTCTACTCTTAATTTGGCCTTAATTACTTCCTTACTCTAAACAGTCACAATGATAGTTAGAGCTACAACATATAAATGAGGAGACTGGAGGAAAGGGACACAGCTCAGTACACAGCAGCCTTTCCTGTAACCTTTAAATTTCAATTAGTGTACTTCTCAACTCTAGAATTTTATTATTTTGCATAATTTCTATTTTTTTATTGATTTTCTCTACTTGGTAAGATACTGTTTTCATGTTTTGTTCTAGTTTTTTAGACATAATGCACTTCAGTTTTTTTAACATATTTAAAATGTTGATTTAGTACCAACAGTGGTGGCCCAACTTGTAGGGTGCTGATTAATCTAAACAGGCCAAGCATGGTGGCACACGTTTTAATAGTTAACTGGGAGGCTGGGCAGAGAACTGTGACATGGCAAGACCCTAATGAGGATATTTTTCTCTCTCATTAAAAAAAAAAAAAATGAGGACCAACAGATGGTGTATGTCACTGAATTCCCACATGGCCAACCGTGCGTGGTTCAGGTCCCAGACCTGGTGGCTTCAAACTCATACCAGGTGCCTGTGCATGTGTGCCCAAGATCCTGATAGGAGAAAGGATTGTGGCATGGCCATCCCTCCTGGGGGTGACTTCTCACTTTTTTGTCTCTCTGTCTCCCTCTCTCTCTGGAGAGCACATGCATACCACAGCAAAATATCTCTCAAAAAAATGTTGATTTCAAAGTCTTTTCTAGTAAGTCTAATGTCTGGTCTTCCTCAGTGGTAGTATGTTTATTGCTTTTCTCCCCCATTTATGAACCATACTTTTTTGCTTGTTTGCATATTCCATAACTTCTTTTATTAAAAGACATTTGTTGGTGGACATTTGAAATAATATAATGTGGCAACTCTGGAAATCATATTTGCCTTGCTCCCCAGGATTTCGTTGTTGTTCTTTATGTAGTAACTTTTCTGAACTAATTCTGTTCAGTCTGTATTCTTTGTCATGTGTGGTCACTAAAGTCTCTGCTTTGTTAACTTAGAAATCAGCTAATGATTGGACAGAGATTTACTTCAATGTCTGGAACCAAAAATTCTGCCAATCTTTGCAAAATGGCTCTGTGGGCAATCGGGGAAACTCCAGCTCTTGGCCAGCCAGCTCACAACTCCACTTTAGTCTTCACTTCCTGCTTACACAAAGCCCTCAAGGTTAGCCAGAAATGAAATGTTAGGGTGTTCTTAGGTCTTTCTTCAGCACATGCCCATGCCTAGATGTGGGCATAGCCCTCAGCATGCAGAGTCTTCTGTATTTCCAGATTATGCTAGAGGTTTTCAAAGCCTCTATGGACATCTCATTCTAATTCATTAATTATTTGCTTAAACACCTCAGGCAACCATTAAGTTAAATAATTGCCTCCAAAAGTTTTCAGCAACACTCCCAGAGAAAAAGCTCCCATCAGGTCAAATACAGTCAGCCTTAGATGTGGGATCTTTAAAATACCTCCAGACAGGTCAAATTATGGTTGTCTGGGAAGAAGGGTTGAAGGAGCTCCAATCCCACTCTGCTCCTTCTGGTATCTCCCAGGCTGCTGGATTTCACCATGACTGTATGCTGCTGACTTGCAAGGCTTCTGTGGAACTGGAGAGAGGAGAATGGGAATAGGGCATGTTGCCTGCCACAAAGCTCATGACTCTTACCAAGGTTCATCCATTTCTCTTAAATAGATACTTTCCAGATGACTTCAAACCTATTGTTAATTGGTAGAGTTCTTTATAAAACTTGATTCTGACCACTGTGTGTGTGTGTGTGTGTGTGTGTGTGTGTGTGCGCCTGTACTTTTCTCATTCCTTTTGTGGAGGGGAGAATTTTTGGAGGCTTTTACTTCAAAATTTGGGCTAATATAATTTCTTTCACAGAAATAAAGATAATGTGTATAGTATTCCCAACCAGACTGCTGAAAAATGTATTTATGTTGGAATATTCACTTTACAAGCTAAGTGACATATGTGATTGAATGTATAAAAGAAATAGAAATAAAAAATAAAATAAGGAGAAACAAAACTATACAATATGTAGCCTTTTGTGTCTTGCTTATTTTATTCAGCATACTATTTTTTAGGTTTATCCATGTTGTACTGGGTATCAGTGCTATTTCTTTTATTGCCAAATACTAATCTATTGTATGAATGCACTTGCGCAGAAATGCTAAAATATGTCTGCTATTTCAAGGCACTCAAAAACGTTTCACCTTGAGGTATTAGATATATCTAACAATATATATAAATGGAACACTGTTTTTAAGGAATAATTGCAACCAGTATGTGTAATAAAATGGTTTATGATGTGATGGGCTTTGTTTTATTTAGCCACAATATTCATTTCTTTTGATGTAAGACATTTTTGTGGCTTTTAAAAATCCATCTATCCGGAGACCAGCAGATGGCATAATGGCTATGTCACTGGACTCCCCAACAGTCTACTGAGGTTCAAGTCCTGGACCCGGTGGCTTAAACTCATTCCAGGCATGTATGCGTGTGTGCCCAAGATCCCAAGAGGAGAATGGAGGGGAAGGGATTGTGGCATGGCCATCCCCTCTAGGGAGTGATTTCTCACTTTCTGTCTCTCTGTCTTTCTGGTGAGCGCACGTGCTCTTTAGCAAAAATCTCAAAAAAAAAAAAAAAAAAAAGATCCATTTTTCCTAAGTATTTGTTGAACAGTGACAAAATCCTACCCCTGAGGGAAACCTGAGGATAAGAGGGCATTTTATCATGGCATTTACAAGCTCACAGGGCTTATAGGACAAAGCTAACTAACTTAGAAACAGGAGAAACAGCACTAAAGTGCCATAAAGATAACAAAATAAAGTCATGTCTGCATTGAACACTTGATGTTTTATATCATTTATATCTTCTCTCTATGTTAGTTATAAACTTGTATTTAAATAAAAGTAATTCATATTTTTATTCTTAAAATAAGTTTAAAAATCATGATTGATGATTAAATCATGAAACAAGAAGGTTTGAGGATCATTTGATGGATGCTTTTCCTTTACCTCAATCATTTGTAGTCGGCCATGATGCAGTCGGTCAGGTCGTGGGTTACTTGGCTCCTCATAGACGATGGTCAAGTGCCCACCCTGTTTAAAGAAAAATGTGAAAGCATTATTGTCTTAGTTGGGATGTTTTGAGAGTTATAATTAATCTAATAATAAATTTTTATGAATCTATGTTAGATGGAATGTCTGACTCTAGAAAATAGTTCAGAATTAACTGACTGGCAAGATATCTATGACATGGAGGTAGAATAAAAATAGCTAACATGAGAGGTCTTCACATTAGCTCACTATCAGGGGGTCTCTGAAAGTTAAGGAAAATTCATATGATGAAAAGGACTTCAAAAATTTTTTTACCCAAATAAACTCATATTTTAATTCCTTTTTTCCACGAACTTTTTGAAGTTTTTCATGTCCAATTCATTTTTACAACTAGGAAACCAAGAAAACTGTTTTGACCCCATGTAGCTAAGAAAGATGGGGAAAAAAAATTTGAAACCAAGCTTTGGTAAACATAGGAAGTGCTGTTTTCGTTAATGCCAATAGGACCAGATTGTGGTAGCAAGAAAGTGCTTCAGTGAGGAGGATGGATAGGGCAGAAGCATTGGCAGAGGTCTGCTGTGTGCCAGCATTGCCAGGGAACTGCACAGCTGGAGCATGGAGGAAGGAATTAGCTCACAGCCCTCACTCTGTGAAGTCCAGCCTTGCTCACTCTCAGCTTCTACCTTCATTCTTTGCAGTGGTTCCTAAGGCAGTCTTAGCAAGGCAGCATAATGGGACAGTCAGCACCCACCATCACAACCTTGCTCAAGCACACAGAGAAGCTTTTCTGTTGTAATATGAAACCAAAAAAAGGTTTCATTCAACAGAGTTGGTGTTTCAGGAAGAAGACCACTGTGTGGAATCACAAATCATTTAGACCCTTAATCTAAGAAACAGCAACCCTAAAGTCTCTTAACTATAGTGGTTTGGTAAAAAGCAGCAAAGTAAATGTCTCATGAGCCTAAATTATTTTCATATTTGAAGAGAAAATTGGAGAAAAATCTAAATCATTACCTCTTAATGAATTCCAATAGCCTGTAAAACAAACTTTTTGGCAGTAAAAAATAGTACGCTTGTGGCCTGATCTACAAAATGCTCTACGAAAATACAGAACTGTAATCCAGCAATGCAGTGACAATATTTTTATTGTACAGCTATTTTTCCTTATAGTATAATTCTAAAATCTTTGCTGCTTTATTTTTAAGATGTTCTGCAAAGGTTTCTTGGAATTTTTAAAACAACAATAGACTTGTGGGACCAGCAGTTGGTGTAATGGCTATGTCACTGGACTCCCATGTAGTCGACCGTGGTTCCAGTCCCGGACCCAGTGGCTTAAACTCACACTGGGTGCATGTGCGTGCGTGCCCAAGATCCCGAGAGGAGAATGGAGGAGAAGGGATCGCGGTGTGGCCATCCCCCCGAGGGGTGATTTCTTGTTTTTTTATCTCTCTGTCTGTCTCTGACTTTCTGGTGAGTGCATGCACCCTATAGCAAAAACGTCTTAAAAAAAAAAAAGCAAAAACAATAATAGATTTGTATATTATTAAAAACAAACACAACACATGCCTGAACACAAATATCTACCAAGAATACTTGGCCCTTGGCTGTGATAAGGTGAGTAAGACATGCTAATCCCAGTTTGCAGTGAGTGACATGAGAAAACACTTCTGGCAGCTATAATGACATCACATTGATCACGGCATATAAAACAGAAACAGAGTCCCCTTCAGGCTATGGCATCCCAATCTATATTTAAGGTATTATGCCCTACATTGTAGAGGAGGGGACACAAAGTAAAATGAGACATCATTCCTTCTCTCAAGGAATTTTCTAGAATCTAACTCTGAGTTGTGTGCCAGACTCAATCAAAATCAAAGTGTGTAGATGTTACTTCTCTTTTCAAAAAAGCAAACAAAAAAAGGCAAAGTGCTCCCCCACAGTCTACATCAAGTTAAGTTCTTATCAGCATTAAAATACTCTTATTCCTACCCTTCCTGGCTTATTCCCAATGACTCAGAATGAACTGATAATACAGCCAAGTTGGACTGGTCCTCCCCTGAGCACAGCTTCCTGCCCCACACTACCCTTTGCTTTAGTTTGCCTTAGTCCCTGCTTCCCAAGGAGCATCTCTTCTCGTGCCATTTTTAAGGGCCTAGCTCAAAACACATCTTTTCCATAAAGCCTTTCGAGGGCCTCTCAGACTACTTAAAGTGCATTCTCCTGCTTAGACCCCAGCTCTGATAAAACCTTACCTGGACTTTTCAAACACATACTATTCAGTGGATTATAGTTATTTGAATTTTTCTCTTATTACTTTTTTGTTTGTTTGTTTTGTTTTGTTTGAGAGATTTTTGCTAAAGGGCACATGTGGCATGTGCTCACTGGAGAAACAGAGAGATATAAAGACAAAGAGCAAGAAATCACCTCCCAGAAGTGATGACCACACTGCAGTCCCTTCTCCTCCATGCTCCTCTCTGGATTTTGAGCTCTCACGCACATGTACCCAGCATGAGTTTCAAGCCTCTGGGTCTGGGATTTGAACTAGTTAGCCATGAGGGAGTTCAGAGATGTAACCATTATCCCATCTGCTGGTCCCTACCTCTCTCTCTTTTTAAGCTTATTTATTTATTTCTTCCATGAAAACAGAGACAGGGAAACAGAGAGACAGAGATGGAATAAAGGCACCCCCAATAGGGTGTGGCTCCCAGCCACAATCCACCCCTAGTCTCAACCATCCCAGATCGCAGGCACAGGATACTCAGGGGAATCCTGGGACATGAACACAAGGCCCTTCCCTTTTGGGTCTAGTTGCATCAAGAGTGCATTGCCTCCTGGCCTTCTCTCCCTTCTTTTTGCGGAAAGGGGTACTTGTTCTTTATAGAGCCCAGCAATGTGGCCCTGCATGAGGAAGAACTCAAAAACATTTATGAAACTGAATTAAAAGAAACATAAAAATTGTTTCACATGAGGCATAACTGTGTAAAGCAAAGGTGAAACCCAATGAAGTATTTTAGGAGGAAAGAGGAGAGAAACCATTTGATCACGCAACATATTATACGCCTCCTCTCTAGCTTTTACAAAATATTAGAAACAAATAAATCCAAACATTTGGCTGCATATCAAAGTATCCTAAAATCAGATCAGCACCAACTGCAACCTCCATTTCCTGCCCTTGGGTCGTGTTCTGACACCTACAGTGAGCTGCACATCAGGCTTTTTTTCCAGAAGAACCATGTCGCCAGGTAAGCCAAAGGACTTGACCTGGTAAGTAAGGTAGCCACCATACGAAGAAACCTAAAATTGAATTGATAACATAATTAGCACAAGCATTAAAAGAAACTATGTCAACATTAACCCACATAAAAAATACAAAAGCACATAAAGATACACAACCAACTTGTTAACAAGGTTCTGTCTGGAGTGGGATTGAGGGCAGTATTTTAACTTTCTACTTTATACCATTTTCTCTATCATTTAAAACATTTGTAACAAACATGATTGATCTTTACAAGCAAGAAGACATTTCTATTAAAATGAAAGGTAGAGATTTCTATTCAAATGAAAGGTGGAGCTGTTCGTTCAGTGGTTCAGTGGTAAGAAACCACGTTCTGTAAGATCTACTCACAGGGGCAGGTTCTGGATTTGTGTCTGGAGACCTCCCTGAGCATGCTGAGCGTGCTAGTGCCTAGACAAGTCTGGCTGAGACTGAGAGTGGATCACAGCATCAAGATTCTATTGTTTGTCTCCCTTCTCTCTCACACGAGCAAAAATGTAAATAAACTTTAAAAATAGAAAATAATCCTATTAAAAAAAAGGATCCTTTTCTTTTTCAAGGTGACTACAAAACAAAAATGGTTTTATTTTATTTTTTAAAGTTTGTTTCTCCAGAGAGAGAGAGACAAAGAGCCTTGACAGGGTTTTCATGTTGTAATCCACCCTAGCCTCAGCCAGCCAGGATCATAGGCACATGTGCACACACCCAGGGTGTTTAGGGAGACCTCAGGACATGAACCCAGGACCTTTTCTTGAAGTTTTCAGCATTGCAGAATGTTATGTTGCTGCGCCATCACAGTTGGTCCCAAAATGTTTACCTCATCCACAGATAGTCTAGGAAATCTAGGTCACTGGTTTCTTACTTAACGGAGAGAACTGGGTAATATCTATCAGTCACAAAATGAGTCTCTAAAAATAAACTTTAAAAATATATTCTCAAGAAAGCAGATGGTAAATATGTCCTAAGTTATTACAAATTTTCCTGAGTACAAAAGCCATGATTGGCTGCTCTCAGTGCCTCAAAAGCAGCAAGATCAGGGAGGTGAATGGCCATCGTTTTCTTTCTCTCTTTTTTTCCTTCAGTTTTATTTTATTGTATAATTCTTATTTACATTTAATTGTTGTGCATTTTTGGGGGGCACCGTAGTTTTCTGACAACTATATCACCACTGGTCCTAATACCTCCTGCCCTTCAAGTAAAAATCAATCAAAAAGGAAGGCATGACCAGGGGTAGAAATCAGAGGCAATAACACCTTGAAGTCAACAGAACAAGATACCCTACAGGAAAATGGGGAAGAAGGGGAAGAAGCAGCTCTTCAGCCATCTCAGGTCACAGAACCTTTTCCCTAGAATCTGTGACTCAGTACATCGTGGCACCTGGAAGTATCCAAGGCACGGTTCTGGTGCACTGTATTGAGATTAAGTACTGTCTTTTGGGTGGGCTAAGGTGCTTTTAAAAATAGGTCCCCAAATTCATTGTTCTCCTACTTCAAGAGTGAAACTTAATTCCCTGCCCCTTGAGTATGAGCTGGACTCAGGGACTCACTTCTAATGAATAGAATAAGGCAGAAGTGAAAGCATGTCAATCCCAAATTAGGTTATAAAATGATTACAGCTTCTTTCTTAATTGCATGTGCACTCTCTCGCTAGCTCACTCTCTCTCTCAAGTTGCTTTGGGGGAAGTCAGCTGCTAGGTTATGAGGATACTCAGTAGCCTCTGGAAAGCCTCAGTCATGCAGCAAGGAAGAGAGGCCTACTAACAATCATGTGAATGAAGTTGGAAGTTCAGTCCAGTCACAAATGGATACAGCCTGGCTGACACTCATAAGTTTTTTCTTTCATGAGAGAAAGTAAGGCATGGGGGGGAAAGAGAGAGGAACCCCCATTAGGATCTTCACACATGATTGCTGCCCAGCTTCACCAGCCAGGAGCCAGGATCGTGGGCATGGCACCTAGGTACAGAGACCTTGGCACAAACCTGGGACCTTCCCAGGTAACTTCAGCATAGCAGAGCATTTTGTTAACACTGTACCACGTGGTTGGACTGGCAGAATTTTGAACTGCAATCTCATGACAGACACTGGGCCACCCCCAGATGGATTCCTGATCCACGGACCCTGTGCAAGATAACAATTGTTGGTTGCTTTAAGCTGCAGAGTGTTGGGACCATTTAGTACACAGTATAGATTACCAACACCTGTGCTAACCTTGTAGCGGTGACAAGGAGTACTACATGCGAGAGAAGTGGAGTCATGTGAGAAAAGCAATATTGCCTATGCTCGGATGTCAAAACCTATGGTTCTTGGGGACCAGCAGTTAGTGTAATGGCTATGTCACTGGACTCCCACGCAGCCGACTGCGGTTCGCGTCCCAGACCCGGTGGCTTAAAACTCATGCCAGGCGTGTGTGCGTGCGTGCCCAAGATCCCAAGAGGAGAATGGAGGAGAAGGGATGGTGGCGTGACCATCCCCTCTGGGGGGTGATTTCTCGCTTTCTGTCTCCATGTCTCTCTCTGTCTATCTGGTGAGCGCACGCGCCCTATAGCAAAAACCTCTCAAAAAAAAAAAAAAA
>NW_006160062.1:303874-311701 GCF_000334495.1 Tupaia belangeri chinensis
AACCCCCAAAAAAAAAAAAAAAAAAAAAAAACTATGGTTCTTCAACAGAAGACAGAATCAGAGACCTCAGGTTGACAAGGCCTAATATATAGCGTGAGAGAATATGGCATTCTCTGAGTTGGGCCCTGTGAAATCCACCCTTCTCCGAAGTTCTACCCTTGCTAAGAAGTGTATGTCACCATTCCTTCTTTTATTTTTTTAGATAAAGAGTCTTACTGTCACAATCTTCCTGCCTCAGCCTCCCAGAATATACCACCACACTTGGTTCTGTTTTAAACAGGGTCTCTCTATGCACACAGGCCAGTCTCAATCTAATCATGATCATCCTGTCTCAGCCTCCCAAGTCTCTGAGATTATAGATGCACGTCACTGCACTCAGCCTTTAGGATGGACCAAGGATTGAACTCAGGTCTCCCATATGTTCCCACCCTGTGGAGCACAGCATCTAAGCAACATGCACTGCTAGCGCAGGGCTAAAGTCTTCATTTCTGCCCTTGGAGAATGAGTGTAGCTGGCCAGGCTCTGCAGTAATAATTGAAGCAGCACAGGAAGAGCACCTAGGTTTACAAGCTCCTGGAGGATGGGTAACTAAATGCACGTGATTCTGCTTATGAAAGTCAGACTGCCACTGGATCCTGTTCTTCTTTTAATAAGCTTATGAGTCATTTCTCAGCCTTTGTTTTCCTGACAAAGAGCCCTTCTTCTGCTTTAAAACAAAGAATTCTTAGCCATTAGCATTTAAAAGCATACATGTCCCATTTGCAATAGATATTATTTAAATGATTATCACCCTGGAGGAAAATTCTCTAGCACTAAGTAAAATGGAGGAAAATACTGCATTATTTCCTTTGGTAGTGAGCTCACCTATGGTGGGCACACAAGATGAGATGCTTACACAGCCTCTCACAGTGGGAGGCAAGGGATCTTCTTCATTTTCAGTTAGCCTAATTTTTTAACTTTATTTATTCATTCCATGAGAGAGAGGGGGGCACACACAACAGAGTCCTCACACTACGGTCTTGCCCCAACCTCAGCCAGCCAGGATCGCGTAGTGTGCAGGAAGACTTCAAGACGAGAACCTGGGCCTTCTCACGTGGACCCAGCCCCACTGCACCACCGCCACTGGCCACCCTAAGGTCGTAAACATTAGGACAAAGTGGCCATAAAGGTTAGGACCATCTGAACTTCTCGAGGCTTCCTTTCAGGCTCCTGGGAAATGACACTCACACAGTGATAGTAGAGGCCTACGGGGATCCAAGAATAACAAGACATGATTGGTTACCTTGTCCCCCAGGTAGGAAGGAGGTGCTACCCAAGATGCACTGCGGACTGCTGAGGGCAGCTCCTGGAGATCCGCCACCACACTGTTGCTGCCCGGGTTGAATGAGACGGGGATGTCCACTCCGTCTTCTGTCTCCAGGCGCCAGCCCATCATATCCACAAACTGGAACATAGAAGCAAGGGGTGGAAATGTGTGGCTGTGGCTTCTTCAGCCATGACTGTATTATGTACAATGCCTAGAGCCATGGGGCAGCCTTCTTGCTTCAAGGCCCTCTTCATGTGTCTCCTCTTGAGCTGCCTTCCCTCTCCCCTACTACTAAGCCCTCTCCCGCCACTGCCCCCATCTGACCCACTGCTTCCAGGAATTCTCTACGGTCAGTGACCATACCCGTGTGGAAAGCAGGACACATCTTGCTTCTTGACATTTATAGTAGGTGCTCAGTGAATGTTTGAATAATAAACACATGTATGAATAATAACTAGGGCTGTGGGCACATTTTAATGGTAAGCTCCTTATAAGGAAAGATATGACATAGAACACAATGGGCTACTGTCATTATTCTTTTCTAAATGGAATATCAAAATTAACTATGTCCCTGGTTATAAAAGAAGCCAAATAACTTTGAGGAAAGAAAAAAGAAAAGAGCTGACAAGGAGCAGGTTAGGAATAGTGCCTTCTGGTTCCCTGGGGATAAGGAGAGGAGATTTCAGAATGGATTTACAAACTAATTTTTTTCTCAGTCCCAGCCTGCCTTCCTTTTAGGAGGTTAGGCAGTAAAATATATTAAATAATCTTTCCTTGATACTTGTTAGATATAAGACATTACTCACACAAAGACAGCAAGCTTTCTGCTTCATGGAATAATAAAGACAGTAAGTTTTAGTCTCATGAAGTTAATTTTAAAAATGGCTAAAAAAAAGAAGTGGCAAAATAGGTGAGAAGGAAAGTAAAACAGGAAAAAAATAATAAGAAAAATGAGGAATGTGATATTGTGACATAATAAAAATATATCTATCTGGTCTTGGTCCTCAGTTCCTGGCCCACAGCTCCTAAAAGTCATTTAATTTTCTGAGCAATAGAGGTCATAGGGTATCTTTTGTCATAATATTTGGTCTTAGTCCTGATACTAGAGCTTTTAACAGCCTTGAAATCTTCAAAGCAATGAGTGTCTGTGGTATGCTAGTAATATGATTGTGTCCTGTGTCCCCAGGTAGCTTCAGAAAGAGAGCTGGTAACCAGCAAGACGAGGCAGAATGAAAGGGTAGGGACTTTCGGCTCCTTGTCCCACCTCAGGGGAGGGTACAGGGACTGGAGACTCCTTCATTTACCCACGGCTAATGATTTAATCAATCATGCCTACGTAATGGAATCTCCATAAAATCCCCAAGTGTTAGTTTTGTAGAGCTCTAGGGTTGGTAAACATCCATATGCTAGGGAGGTGGCATGCCCCAACTCCCCGGGGAACTGAGACCCTCTGGACCTTACTCAATGCACCTCTTCCTCTGGCTATCATCTGTAACCTTTATAATAAATCAGAAATAGAAAATGAATGGTTTTCCTGAGGAGGGAGTTGGAAAAAGTCATTTGTAACTGAGGCAGTCAGGACCAACCTGAGGCCCAGGGCTTGTGACTGGCATCGTGTGGGACTGAGTCCTTAACTGGTGGAGTCTGATGGATACTATCTTCAGATTGTGCTACCAGTAGATTGTGTCAGAACTGAATTGCAGACATCCAGCTGGTGTCCAGAGAGAGCTAGAGAATTGCTTGAATAGAAAACAACTCCATGTGCTAGCAGGTAGCAGAGTGGTTAAGGTGCTGGAGTCCTACATGGCCAACCAGGCTTGAGTCCCAGACCTGGTGGCTTAACAATCACACCGGGTGCACATGCACATGTGACTAAAATCCCAGGAGGAAAATGGAGAAGGGATTGTGGCATGGCCATCCCCCTGGGGGATGATTTCTAACTTTCCTCTCACTGTCTCTCTCTGTCTCTTACTGGCAAGTGCATGCGCTCTCTGGGAAAAACCTAAAGAAAAAAAAAAAAGAAAGGAAAGAAAAGATAAACAAGAAACTCCACACATTTGGCATTAGAAGTGTTGTGAGTAGGGAACCAGGGTTTTCTTTTTCTTTTCCTTCTCTTTCCTTCTTTTCTATTTTTTAAACGCCTGTGGCCATGTGAGTTCCCCAGACAGAGACAGAGAGAAAGAGAGAGGGAGAAAGCACCCCCCCGTTTGTCACCCCCCAGTCCCTTCTCCTCCATTTCTCCATCCCATTAGAAATTTGGGCACTCATGATCGTATACTCAGTGTGTTTTTCAAGCCACCAAGCCAAGGTCAAGATTCGAACTTTGGTTGGCCATGTGAAATCAAGTTCTCTTACCTACTAGGCCATGGGGCTGGCCCCAGGGTTTTCTTTTAAGGGGGCAGGGAGAACAAAAACACCATTCATTTAGTGAGTACTTATTTGGCATCTGTTGTGTCATCTGTAGCGATGACAGAAAACAGACAATAAATATTAAAACAAAATGTGTAGGGCCCAGCAGGTGGCAGTGTGGTTAAGGCACTGAACTCCCACATGGCTGACCGTGGTAGAAGTCCTAGACCTGGTAGCTTACTCTCTAACTTTCCCTTTCTCTCTTTCTCTCTGACTCTTTCTGGGCAAATTAAAAAACAATAATAAAAAATAAAATTCAAAAATAAATCTTAGAAAACAATGTGTAATACCTAAGTGCTAAGGGGGAAAACGTGCAAGAGCACAGAGTGCCCACAATATACTATGTACGGGGAAGGCTCCTCTGAGCTTGTGACATTTGAACAGAGACGTAATGAATTCAGGGAACAAGAATGAAAAAACACTGCAGGCCAAAGAAGAGCGAGGGCAATGCTTACAATTTTAACCAATCAATATACAAAAAGTTTCACACTTCAGGACAATTCATTCCCTGCCCCCCCCCCAGAGATACTGAATAAAAGCACAAAGAATATGATTCTTTTTCTTTTTCTTTTTTGAGAGATTTTTGCTATAGGGCCCATGCACTCACCAGGGAGACAGGACCAAAAGAGACAGACAGACAGCAAACAAAAAGTCACCCCCACCTCCAGCGGAAATGACCAAACCGCAATCCCTTTACTTCCATTCTTTTCTCAGGATTTTGGGCCCACACCCACATGCACCCTGTAAGAGTTTCAAGCTGCTGCATCCAGGACTCAAACCACAGTCAACTATGTGGGTGTCCAGCAACATAACCATTACACCATCTGCTGCTCCCAAGACTATACTTCTTAACATACCTTGGCTCTTCTTTTATGTGTACTGTGACAACGATTATTTATTCCAAAACAAAAGCAAGTGGTACAACCCTTGGGATTGGCTGAGTCCAGATGGAATGATCCTTCTCGACACATACTACATTTTGTACCTTCCACATTTTCCTATAGAAACAAAACACAGTGGAACAAAAGCTCATCCTTCCAAAGTTTCCCTGACTGCAATTAGCTACTCGTACAAATTAAATATCAACACATGTTAGAACACGGATTTAACAAAACATTAAAAGATACACCATCATTAAACATTTACACTTCAGTTGCTTAAACCTTTTTTTATTTTTTGCTATAGGGCATATGAGCTCACCAGAGACAGAGACAGAGACAAAACTAGAGACAAAGGAAAAGTGAGAGGTCATTCCCCAGGGGAATGACCATTCTGAAATCTCCTCTCCTCCATTCTTCTCTCAGGATTTTGAGTATGCACATGTGCCAGAGGGTGGTACAAGCTTCGGGTAGAGGACTTGAACTGCACCGTTAGCCATGTGGGATCCAGCTGCCTTAACCCCCATGCTATCTGTTGGTCCACTTAAACTTTTATACCACATACAAATGGAAGAGAGAATTCCCTACATTTCTTAAGATGCCCTTGGCATTTTAAAGGCAGAGAGATTGTTCAGAAGGACTCACAATATAGGGATACTAATTCTTTCCATTCATCGCCACCTCATAACATCTGCTGAGAACTGTGAGCTCACCTTCAACCTGGCAGAATGCCAGGGAAGAGATGACAATCTGGGATACATGGGCCAGAACAGGATTTAAGGGAACCTATGAGCCTCTTGAAGTTATAGACAAATATCTGTGTTGATTTTTTCTGGAGAGGATCTATACCTACTTTCAGATTCTCACTGAGGGTATGGGGTCTGGCACTATAGCACGATGGTTAAGTGCTATGCATTGGGAGCCAGCTCCCACATAGCTGACCACAGTCCTAGTGGCCTGTAAAACACACTGTGTGTGTGTGTGTGTGTGTGTGTCCCAAAAGGGGCACAGAATGGAGGACTAGAGGAAAATGGATTGCAGTGTGACCCCTTGTGGGGGTCTCTCTCTCTCTATCTTTCTCTGGCGGACACACATACCATCTGGGAATTAAAGAAAAAAATATTATCAAGGGGACCTGTGGCCCCTCCAAAGGATGAGATGGGTCTTCCCTTCTAACTATTTCCATCAAATGAGATAACGACTACATATTGCTGCAGATATCATGGAAATCTATCATGGGTCAGTCCCATTTCCCACCAATTTTTATATATTGACTCAACAGGAAGGACTTTTTCCCTGATGGTAGCTGGCATCCCCAGCAGTGTGCACCACATCTTACCTTGCAGAGGCAAGCCCCTGTCACCGCATCACACACTCCTGGCTCAGTCCCATCTCTGTTGCAATTGCAGGGAACACATTCAGGGAAGTGGTAAAACCCAGAAGCACATCGGTCACACTGCCGCCCCGTAATTCTAGGCTTGCATCTGTATCCAAAGTAAAGGGGGCAAAAATTGTAATCACTTTTCCACACACATTTTTTTTAAGAGAGAGGTTTTTGCTATAGGGTGCATGTGCTCAACGGTGAGACAGAGACAGAGAGATAGAAAGTGAAAAATCACCCTCCAGGAGGGATGACCATGCTGCAATCCCTTCTCCTTTACTCCCCTCTTGGGATTTTGGGCACACATGTACATGCACCCGGCATGAGTTTTAAGCCACCGGGTCCTGAACTCGAACCTCAGCTAACTATGTGAGAATCAAGTGACATAACTTTTACACTATCTGCTAGTCCTTCCATACACAATTCTTAAGGGTTCACTTAGACTATAGCCAAGCAGTTGGTGTATGAAGCCAGTTAAACACAGTGCCTGCCCACAGGGTGTTTACAGTCCAAGACTGAATGAAGAGAGCATATAAAAGCGCTTACAGAAAGCAGGTCAAGACAATCATCGTGGATGTTATGGACGTCCATCATAGATGGGTCAGGCTTGGTGCGAGGTATTAGAGAGCAATGACAAGCAGAGCCCCTGATCCCCAAGGGCTCCTGAAGACAGCAGTGAGTGGAAACAAGAACAGGATACGCACAGGTCTATCCCGGGTGCAGAGGAGCAGTGGTTGACCCAGCCCAAAAGAGTCAGTCACAAGTTCTCCCTGCGGAGGTGATTCCTGAGCTGAGCTTTAAAGTACTGTGTGGTGGGGCAGGAAGTGGGGAGGGAACTCCTGACAGAAGGAACACTACCTAGTGCCTGCAGGGAACTGGAAACAAGCCTGAAGAGAGCTTGAGCCATGATCATGTAGCCTTAGGGGCTAGATGCTGTCCCTGGCAGTTTAGGGCTGTGGTAGAGACCTGTGTATTTGAGGCAGGCTAGCTGGGGTACTAAGCCAGCTCTGACCATTTTAGACATATCATCTTAGCAAGTGATTTTACATCTCCAAACCTTTCTTTTTCCATTTCTTTTTTTGAGAGGTTTCTGCCATGGGGAGTGTGCACTCACCAGAAAGACAGAGAGACAAAGAGACAGAAAGAAGAAATCACCCCCCGGGGGATGGCCATGCCTCAATCTCTTCTCCTCTATTCGCCTCTCAGGATCTTGGGCATGCACGCACACGTGCCCGGCGTGAGTTTAAGCCACCGGGTCCAAGACTTGAACCGCGGTCGACTACATGGGAGTCCAGCAACATAGCCATTACGCTAACTGCTGGTCCCTCTTTTCCCATTTCTGAGGAAGGGTAAACAGCTGTTGCCTAGAATTGCTGTGCAGATAGAAGAGCTTTCAATAAGTTTGTGGAAAATGGAATTAAAGTAAGAGTTTAGAGAACTGGGGGGGGGGGATGTTATGACAGTGATGCAACCAGACCCACATAGGAAAGGTCCTGGGTTCATACCCCAGGGCCTCCCTGTACACACTGTGCACATAAGTGAATGCTTGTGATCTTGGCTGGCTGAAGCTGAAGGTAGAGCATGGCATGAAGACTATGTTGGGGTGCCTCTCTTTTACTCATGGAATAAATAAATAAATAAAAATGTAAAAAAAATATATAAAGTGCAAATTTATTTGAGTATACAATAATTCTTAAACCCATGAATAGCTTTTTCATAATATACATTTCCGTGAACTCATTGATGATCCCTTGTGGATATGGTAGTGCACATAACATTTCCACACAGTGCTTGATCTTGTGAATTTCAAACACGAGGTCACCAGCATAAGAAATTGTTCGGGAGGAAAGAGT
>NW_006160062.1:311732-315454 GCF_000334495.1 Tupaia belangeri chinensis
GACTTGTATGAAGTATATAGTCAAGGAGATGAATTCCATCTGCAGGTGGCAAATCAAGAGAGGAACCAGGGGCTGAATCAGGCTAAAGGTATTTGGGGTGGAGAGGAAGGATGAGTCTCCAAACTCTTTTGAGGTTAGGTTTCTAGGACTTCTGACGTTCTGAATGAGGGGAGAAGTGAGAGGTGAAGGCAAGGAAAAGTCCCTGTTTTCCAGTTTGGGTGATGGAGTGGATATTGGGAATCCCACATGAGGCTGAGAAAACAGGAGGCAAGCAGTGCAGGGAAGGAGACAGCAGAGCAGGCCTGGTGGGGAGTCCATGGGCAGTTGTCTGCATACTCCAGAGATCCATGGGGAGCTCCGAGTCATTTATCAGCAGGCACCCTGAAGCACAAGTGGATAAGACAACACAAATGGCTGAGCAGAAGCAAAAAAGAGTGGGCAGATCCCTGAGGACCCAATACTTAAGGTATAGGGAGACGAAGAGGAACCACGTGTGTGCTTTTCATGTCCCAGTCCCTGTGTCCTACACTTGTCTAATGTGTGTTTCTAAAGCAAGTATTAGAGAAGCATTTTGGGGCTGGCTCTATGGCCTGGTGGTAAAGGAACCAGATCCCACATGATTGACAGCATGGCTGGAGTCCCAGCCCCTGCTGCTGAAAAACATACTTGGTGGCACCAGTAGGTGGCATGGTGGTTAAGGCACTGGCCTCCCACATGGCTGATCATGGTTTGAGTCCCAGACCTTGCTTTCTCACTTTTCCTCTCTCACTGGTGAAATTTAAAATAATAACAATAAATAAAATTTAATAAAATAATTCTTAAAACACACACACACACACACACACACACACACACACACACACTTGGCATGTGTGCCCAAACACCCACAGGATGGAGAGATGAAAGGATTCTGGTACAACCATTCACAATGGGTGGTATTTTCTATCTCTGCTCCTTTCTCTGTCTGTCTCTCTCTGGTGAGTGTTTAACAGTCCCAGGTTCAAATCCCAGATGAGCCCCAGAAATGTAACGGGATATTCAATGAGAAAGAGACAGGACACCAAGGCTTTCGCAGGATAACAGCCATTTATGCTAGCATGGTTCAGCGGATTCATTCCTGAAGGCTGAGTCACAAATTTCTTGGGGCTTTCCCTATTTTTCTGTTTTATATTTTTTGTCCCCCATATATGGTTATACACACTTTTACATACTTTTGATTGGATAATTTACATGAGGTAACATAGATGATAAAGTTGCTTATGGAATCATGCACTGGGCCTCTAGGCTGTCAGATACCAAGAACAGGAAAGTTAACGGAGTTGCTGAGTTGCTATGGAGACAGGGCTACAAGGTCAGCAAGGGTTGCCAGGCTGCCATGGGAACAGGGCAACAAGGTTACTATAGACTGCACCTGCCATGTTCAAATTCTAAGCATGCCCAATTATCTTTTTTGGTCCTGGAGGCTATCAAGGCTTCCCCACCACAAGTGTATGTACTCTTTGGCAAAATATATTAAAAAAAAAAAAAAAAAAAAAAAAAAGGCAGCATCTTCTATTTAAAAAGAAAGAGAAGAAAAAGAAAAATGCTGAGCAGAGTGGTGAAAGCAAAGAACAATGAACTGGATCCTGAGAAGCCCAGGTGGGCTGATCGGTCAGTGTCAACCAAAAGTTAGAGAATAAAATATTCCTGAGTAATGCGATGTTTAGATCATTAAGCTTATGAATCTTGTGCAAAAACAAGCAACCGAAAGAGTATTTTATAGTGTCATGACAACCAGGAAGAAAAAAGAAATTTCCTCTTCAAAGTCTGACTGAACATGTTTTAAAATGACCTAAAGTCAGCCTGACCTTGCACATTTCTCCAGGGAGACTGTTACCCAAGGAGCTGCCCTCGCTGCAAAGGCAAGAAGATTCCAGCAGATATAGCTACCTGGAGGTGTGGGAGGCAGCTCTGGGGATGCAGCTCAAGTGAAGCCATCTCCAAGGCAATGGGCTCATGGCCAGATGTCATATAATTACATCTGTGCACGTGTGAGTGCTTGCCAC
Organism: Tupaia belangeri chinensis; assembly: GCF_000334495.1. Lineage (NCBI taxonomy): Eukaryota > Metazoa > Chordata > Mammalia > Scandentia > Tupaiidae > Tupaia > Tupaia belangeri. Next base: position 313,778 of record NW_006160062.1, read on the forward strand.
ATCTCATAGAAATCAGGCCCAGGTGTGTTAGGGTGCACATCAGCCTTCAGTCATTAAACACCATGGGTCCCTTCATATTATGCTCATATCAAACTCCAGTTTTAATCTAGAGCCCAAAGTCTACTTTATTCATTCACTCATTCATTCACCCAAGAATTACAGGCTGCCTTTATATACACGTCCCTATGACAGGGGACATGGGAGGAAGGGGGCAGAATAGAGTAAGTCACTTTTTACTTGAGCATATTTTGCAGGACCTAACTGAAGGCACAGGTCCTAGAGATGTGGAAAGTTAAGTATCTGTGTGTACTGCAAATGGAGTCAGGATGGGTTAGTCTGGCTCCCTCACCTCCGATCTTATCCTGTTTGAAGACCACAGGGTAAACAACTTATGTTATTAGTTGTACCACACTTGCGTGTTTGTTATGTAATTATAACTTTGCTGTTTCAGGTCACTGAATGTAAAGTGTGTGTGTGTGTGTGTGTGTGTGTGTGTGTGTGTGTGATGGTTTGGCGATGAGCCACTATTGCCTGTAGCCCCTTTAAGAGAAAAGGAGCACCTGGTCAGCTAAGGTTACTCTGCTCAGCCTTGGTTCAGGCTAGTGAGCCCTGCTGGCCTTGGCTTGGCTCGGCCCTGGCTAGACTCAGCTCATCTCCACATGTTGTGCGTTCAGAGAGGGAGGAAGCTGCTCTGCGAGCATTCTCTATGTGCATTCCTAGCTTCAAGAGGAAAAACGTGCTTGCAAGCTCTGCTGTGGGTTTTGTGAGCGTACTAAGAGCTCTGTGAGCTCCCACTAAACTCAGCCAATAAAGAACATGACATCAGTGACTCAGGTCTTCTTCCAACTCCCTGTGTCTCTGTTCGACCCTTCAAAGGAAAGAACCTCGCAAAACACTGTTAAATAGCTGAGATGACTGGGCAATTACATTTGCTTTAGATGGTAAATGATGAGACTACCTCTTTGGACTCATAGAAGGCTTCATGTATTCTTGTAATTTTAACACAAAAACCTTGAAAACAAATATAAGTTGGAGGAGCCAAGAGGAGGAGGAAGGCCCTTCGTAACTGGATAAGTGAATGTATACCAAAAGTGTTTACAGGGACCAGGTGGTTAGTGCAGTTCATGGGGAAGGCCCTGAGTTAACCATCCAGGATCTCACTGAGCACACTGAGCACACAGGTACCATGATCGAATCTGGCTGAGACTAGGTTGGACTGCAACATAAGAACCTTCTTAGGGGTGCCTGTCTTTTCATATCTTTCTTTCATGGAAGAAATAAGTAAGTAAATAAACTTAAAATAGTGTTGGCTGGCCCCACAGTCTGGTGGTTAAGGGAGCTGTATCATACATGGCTGACAGTGGATTGAATCCCAACCCTGATGGTCTGAAAAATATGCCAGGCATTTGTGCATGCATGCTCCAAATACCAACAAGATGGAAAAATGGAGAAGAAGGGATTGCAGCATCGCCATGCCCCATGGGGGAGGTGCTTTCTCCTCTCTCTCTCTCTCTCTCTCTCTCTCTCTCTCTCTCTCTCTCTTGCTCTCTCTCAGGTGAGCATGTGCACTCTCTGGCAATTGAGAAAAGGAAAGAAAGAAAGAAAGAAAGAAGAAAGAAAGAAAGAAAAGAAAGAAAGAAAGAAAGAAAGAAAGAAAGAAAGAAAGAGAGAAAGAAA
>NW_006160062.1:315475-358106 GCF_000334495.1 Tupaia belangeri chinensis
AAAGAAAGAAAGAAAGAAAGAGAAAGAGAGAGAGAGAAAGAAGGAAGGAAGGAAGGAAGGAAGGAAGGAAGGAAGGAAGGAAGGAAGGAAGGAAAGGAAAGGGGAGAGAAGGGGAGGGGAGGGGAGGGGAGGGAAGAAAAGAAGGAAGGAAGGAAAAAAGAAAGAAAAACAATACTGATCTTTTTCTATGCTTTGTTGTCCAGAGATAAGGATTTTTGTCTTCTCTTGAATTGTCTACAGGTCCATGTAACTACTATTTGAACAGAATCCTAACCTGCTTCCTGGCTTTAAGTCTTAAGCAAAATTTTCTTAACATTTTTTGATTTTTGATTTATTAAAGCTAAAACTGTCTTTCTTGAAATTAAAAAATATATTAAAAATACCTATTTAATGACAAAAAAGAAAGAAAGGAAGGAAGGCGGGAGGAAGGAAGAAAGAAAAGAAAAGAAGGAAGGAAAGAAGGAAATATAGAGAGAAAGAAGGCAGGCAGGCAGGCAGGAAGGAAGGAAAGAAAAATGTTCAGAGGAAGTGAAACCAATACAGAGAAGAAAACAGAAAAAAAAAAAAAGGCTTAAATTAGGGGCAGTGGGGGCTGGATTACCACGGAAAGGTTTGCCTTTGTCCTGTTAGACAATGAGAAGTACAAGAAAGTTCTCAAGCAGGTAGTGATGCAATGGAGGTGCTGCCGTGCAGAATCCTGTGTTCACACAGCACGCACACACTAGCACTCATCACATTGTGTCACGGTTGTTTAGCACTGGTTCTCCTAGAGACTGCAGACGTGTGCCTGCCGCATGAAGTACAGTGCCCACACTGAGGTAGGTATTAGATAAAGTGTGAGCAATAAAACATATTGATATCTGAAAGCATAGAATTCAAAGCAGAAAAAAAATTCCAAAACAAAACCAACTCACAAGAAACTGAGGAAGCTATTTCAGTTTCATTAAAAAAAAGAAAAGAAGAAAAAATAGGCCAGTTCTATTTACACAATGGTAATACAATGCCCCGTGATGCTAAGGCCATTTGGGAAGATCTGGATTCACCATCTGAGGGCTCCCAGAATACATGCCTATGATCCTGGCTGGCTGAGGCTGGGACCACGGTGTGATGACACCATTGGGAGTACCCCTCCATCTCCCTCTTTAATTGAAGAAATGAATTTAAAAAACAAATACAGACCAAGAAGATACAATCATAAATATATACGTAGATATAAACATATATATATTTAACTTGTCTCACATTTTATAACTAATAGTATCACATATTAGTGACAAAATTATGGAGAAAACAGCCTTAAACTCCCATTGTAATTGTGTATTTAGCATATTATTTTTATTTTAAGGGGGAAAAAAGGAAAGGAGGACGGGAGGAGAGGAAAAGAAGGAAAGTGAATGAAGGGGAGAGGAAGGGAGAGGAGGAAAAGAGAAGAGTGGAGAGGAGAAGAGAGGAGAGGGGAGAAGAAAGGAGAGGAGAGGAGAGAAGAGGAGAGGAGAGGAGAGGAGAGGAGAGGAGAGGAGAAGAAAAAAGAGAGAGAAAGGGAGAGGACAAAAAGGGGAAAGGAAAAATCGATTAGGAGAGTTCAACATCGTTCAAATACAAGGGAGTTAAAAGGACTTAACCTGGATGGTACTGGCAGTAGAGAGCCATGGAAAGGAAGGAAGAATAATATATTTGTGGCCAGAATGAATACCCGATTGGCTATAGGGACAACGAATTTATTCTAAGAAGATACTCAGATTTCAGTCTTTGAGGACTGGGAAGAGGCTAACACTATTGAATAAAACTTTTTTTTTTTTTTTTTTTTTTTAAATCCAAAGGGAGAAATGGCTTGAAAGGCAAGATAATGACATGGGTTTCAGATATAGGACCAGAGCTATAGAATTTGGAGTTAAAGACCATCCAAGGTAATCTTTCATTATACTGAGAAGGCAAGAGCCCAAAGACTTTAGGGGACTTGTCAAGGCTACCCAAGTAAAGCAATAAAACAATCTAGGCTGAATTGCTTTGCAGTGAAGGTGGGATAAGATGGCCATCAAGGATCAGGATGGGAGCTACTGATCTGGGAGCCAACAAGGAGTTGGGGTGGCTAAAGTAGGAGAGTGGGAGGGAATCTCGAGGGACGAAGATAGATGGCTGTGTCCTTGGAAAATCATATTAACAGCTAATACTTATTGGGCACTTGGTGTGTGTCAGGCACTGTTCTAAGTGTGTTTGCCTAATGTTTGACCCTCTCAAGAACTCTATGAGGTACTTCTAGTATCCCTATTTTACAGATGAAGACTTAAAGCACAGAGACAAGTAACAAGCTTCAGGTCAACCAGCAGGGAATTGCAGAGACAGGATGCAACTGTGTGCAAACTCATACCACACAGTCTATCAGTCTGGAAACAGAAAGAGGAAACAGAGACAGGGAAACACCCAGAGAAGTATCATTCAGAGACATGAGAGAAAGACTAGAGTTATAGGCGATGAAGAGTAATGACAGTGGATGTATAGGTGAGAACTGTGAGCTTTTTCTATGCAATGGAAGCCTCATCCTCCCTGGTCACCACCTGCCCAGCACCCACATGCTGTCAAGCTGGCTCCATTCCTATTATTCAGTGAATATATTAAAGGAATCACCTCTCTAAGTCGTTAAGGACTTCTGGATTTATCCCCAGCTAGAGGCACTTTTGTTCCAAGACCGCCAAGTCTATGACATTTTCTAGTATTTTATTTCATTTAACACAAACATCTAGTAAATCTTTGAGGACTGGTTGAAACAGAGGTCACCCCCAAAACTTTTCTGTTGCTACTGCTCTTTTGAAAAGCCTAGCTGTGCAAGTGACTTCATTGGATGTTCAGGTGGAGTGCCTTCTCATTCGGTCAATCTCAAAACAGGGACTGGATGATGGCACAGAGGTAAAACATGCTCTGTGAGACTAGCCCGCATGGGAGTGTACTGGGTTCGCAGCTGGAGATCTGCCTGCCATGCTGGGTAAAACCGAGGGCAGTTTGCAGCATCAAGACCCTGTTGAGAGTGCTGTCTCTCCATCTCTCTCCCTCTCTCTCTCTCTCTCTAATGGAAAACTAAATAAGCAAATAAATAAACTTTTTAAAAAAAATCTTAAAATAGCTTGAAAGTGGTCGACATCATGATAGTTTTCTTTTGCTATTCATGTTAAATTTATTTATTTAGATTATTTAGATAAATATTTATAACCGTTTGATTTTCTTTTAGCATGATAAACTTTATAAATAGCCAAACACAATTTGAAAATTCCAAGTCTTAGATTTTGTAACTAGTGATAATTCTTACAACTGCAAAAGAGACTGCAGTATAATTGGCAAAGATTGGGCTGTTTTTCCTTTCTTGCAAATTCCAGGCATCTCTGATCAGTTTTTTTTCTTTTTTTAAACATGAGCTTTAGATCCCTCTAAACATATTGTTCATTTTCACTAGGAAATTTACTGAGAAGAAAAGTAGTCTTTCTCTAATATTTTATAAGGAAATAATCCTTTCAGGCAATCAAACGCTTTCACAGCATTAACACTGTTATTACCACAGGCAACTTCTGCAATTTACAGCAGTGTTAAAAACTGAAAGTTTCTCTTACATTATCCACCAAAGGCCCTTTTATGACAAATCCACTTTGATCATGGATAGGTATGTTAACCCGTAGGTCATTATAGTCTCTTTGGAAATGTCAAAGTAAACAGTTCCACATTTTGGATTAAGTATGAAACAGGCAATAGGATTCTATTCCTGTTGATGCCGTCAGGTTTGGACAAAACTACATAACATTTCTCAGTCCTCAGTTAAAAATTTTCCAGTCTATTAAGTTGTCATTGGCCAGTGAGAGTTTGTTAAAAACTCTTAAATTTTTATCTAAAATACTATGGTAAACACATCTATCATCTTTTGGTGCCTTAACCGATTTAAACATTTTTAAAACTATATTTATTTCTTCAATGACACAGAGAGAAAGATAAAGACAGAAAGAGAGACTGGCAAGTCCAACAAGGTCTTCATACCACAATCCACCCCCAGCCTCAGCTGCCCTGGATCACAGGCATGTACACCCCGTATGCAAACCAAGGTCCTTTCCTTTGTGGGTTCAGTTGTGTTACCATGGTGCCATCACTTAACCCCTAGTTAGAAATATCTTTTAAAAACTTTTATAAGTTTATTTCTTCCATGCGCAAGAGAGACAGAGAAAGAGAGAAACAGACACAGAGAGACAGCATTCCGCCACCCTCTATAGGGTCCTGATGCTGTGAATTCATCTCCAGCTTCAGCCAGCCCTGAATCATGGGCATACTCAGCGAAGTCTCTGGACAGAAACCGAGAAACTTTCCATGTGGGCCCAGCTTTACACGGTGTTGTATTTTCCCACTGTCCACTGTCCACTCTCCAGACCCTAAAATCATTTAAGTTTTCTTGTTTTTGCTTTTCTATGATGGCAGCATAGAGAAACTGGGTGAGGTTCTGTTTGTAGCAATCTATTTGTTTTGTTAACTACTCCCTTTTGTTAGATTATTCATGCTTAATAATTATTTTTATTATTATTTATTTTATTATTTTTATTTTTACATTTAATCACTGTATATCTTGACAGTCTCCAACATGCTTTCTTAGCATAAATACAGTGCATATTAGTCAAGTCAGAGAAATTACCATAAACATTATCAACAGATAACTTTTCATTTTTGTATTTCTTAAATATTTTTGTTTTGTGTTCCTTGATCCCCTCCCTCCCATCCCCCAATTACCCACTCCTTATGACTCCCCCCCCCATACTGTCTCTAGTATCAGTTATCATCCCTGCTATTTTTAAAACCCTCCCCCGATAGTTCTCAGACAGTGAATTCTACTGCTTCTCTTTCACCCTGAAATCAGCTTCCATTCCTTTTTGATTCCTTTGCTTCCTCTGATTAAATACAGGCATCCCCTCTGGAGCCACATCTGGTTGATTAAGGCAGGACTCATATCTGTGTTTTAAAGACTTGGAATGTTCCATAACTCAGCTTTTCTCTCAGTTTCCTGATAAGGGCCCAGTAGTGTGAACAACTGGGTAGGTGCTAGGCAACAATTAAAGGCACAGCTAGGGGTCTACCATTAGTGGACATCACTGCTATAGAGAACTGAATTGCATACCCTAAAACGCATCTCCATATACCTAAGAACGTAACTTTGGGTCTTGCATATGCAATCAAGTTAAGATGAGGACATATTGGGGTAAGGTGGGCACTGAACCAATATGGCTGGTATCCTTTCAAGAATGAAAAGACACACACAGACACATGGAGAGAATGCCATGTGAAGACGGAGATGCAAGAAGAGTAGCATGTGACAGAGGTAGATTGGAGGGATGTAGCCAATAAGTCTGGGAACTCCAAGAACCGCTGGCAACAGCAGAAACTAAGAGAGGCTTGGAATAGATTCTCCCTCAGTGCCTCCAGAACCAACTTGCTGATATCTTAATTATGAACTGGTAGCTGCCAGAACTGTGGGAGAATGCATTTCTGTTGTTTTAGGCCACGTTGTTTGTGATAATTTGTTACAGCAGCCATGGGAAACTAATACAGCCACCTTCAAGCTAGAGTTGTCAGGGCCTGTCACCAGCAGCTACCTCTCTGGCAGGCTCTCATGCCCAAATCACAGCCACAGACCTCAAAACATATGTATGTCTGGCATGGAAGAGGGTGTAGGATGGATGATGACTCTTATGCTTTCTCCCGCTTGCTGCCATCCTGGCCTGAATTCTAGAAGCTCAGCTCAGCTTTCCTGCCATATAAACCCTGATCTAATTCTTACCACACTTTTCTGGGAAACTAGAACCTTGTCTTCGGCCCCTGTAGCTACACTAGCCCTACTAAGATAAGGCTTGTCACCTAAAATTATGTGATATCAGCCAAACCTCTTAGCATCTGCTTGAGCCAATGTTTGTTACTTGTCTCTTAATTATTGTGCAGAGACTGCTTGATGGTCTCTTGAGGGCAATCCAACTTTCATGTCAAGCTGTCCAGTAAGAATTTTTGCTGTCACCCCCTCACCCTACCTCCCTCTCTACTTCCAGCCAACCTCAGTCACTTGCCATTCTGCCTGTGTGAGTAAGAGTATCAGGACAAGGACTTCAGACTTTGCTATGAGCTGTCCTTCACAACACTCCCAGCTAAACCTAGAAGAAGGAATGAGGATTTGCAGCCCATACCTAAACATGAATGAGTAGGTGCTCACCACAAGGACCACAGTAGATGGAAGACACTAATAACTTAGTCATGCACACAGTACTTTCCTGCCTTTTGTATCATGACAAAGAATATGAAGAGCAAGTGAAGAGCAAGGCTGCTTCTAACCTGAAATAACTGGCAATTGCCCTGCAGGCTCTGCCCTACTACCCTGAGCCTGAGGAGAACAAACTCCCACCCACTCCAACTATTCTGACTAAGAAGCTCCACCCTGAGGCCAACACAATGCATTCCTTGGGCAGATGGAGAGTGGGAGGTAACAATGACCACTGTGTGGACAGATGGCACCTTTCCCTCTGCATGACAGGACCTGACAGGCCAATGTACCCGAACTCACCTGCACTGTCCACTGTCCCTGTCGCACTCTGGGGTGGTGGCTCCAACGATGCCACTCCTGGAACAGTTGCAGCCTTCACAGCCAGCCAGGGGGTGGAAGCTGAAGGAATGCATTTCACAGGCCTCACACTGGGGCCTGACTGTGCCAGGAGGGCAGAGGCACTTCCCCGTTATTTCTTCACACAGGCGTCGGCCACAGTTGCATGCTGACCAGGGGAGAATGAGACATTATGTGAGGGTGAGGTGTTGCCTGACCTCCAGGGGGACTGCACCAACCGCCAGGATCTCTGGAGGCTCCCAAGGGGTGTGGGAGAACTGTTTTCAACCAAAGGCCTGTTTCTCAGGGCCAAGACCAACCACACCAAGTACTTGTGGTGGACATAGTGTGTGGACCCTGGACCTATTGGCTCCAAGCTAGATGCTCAAAGGAATCCACCAGGCTACCATAATGTATCTTTCTAGCATGAGGCCTCCAGTTCATCAGAAGATTCTAGAAGCAAGCAAGGAGGGGGCTACTCACAGGCTCCTTAGCACCTCTCTACCTCAGCTCAGTGTGATGCAGGTCCAGAGCCCAGGGTCAGGGCATGATGCAGCAGTGGACCCCTCACTAGAGTAGAGACTGGTTTCTGCATGGGAACTGTCTAGCCACTGCTTTCTTCACTGCCACCACATGACATGGGCTCACCCTACATCTTGGGCCACTGAATGGATCTCGGATGAAAGTCTAAGAGCTTCTCATCCAGGCAGTGGTATGTCTGTGTGCCCCTGCAAATACTGAAGGGGCTTCTAGTAGAAAGGGGACTGAGCTGTCCAAGATTCTGACAATAAAGACTATTAACACTCATTTGCTTTGTTAAGCATATAAGTCACATGGCATAGAAATCACAAGTAGTTAAATTCTAGAGCCTTGCTACTCAGAGTATGGTCCATGGACCTTCAGCAGGGGCATCACCTGGAGTTTATTAGAAATGCAGAGTCTCAGGGCCCATAAGAATCTACATTTCACAAGATCTCCAGGCGACTCTCCAGCACAGTGAAAATCAAGAAGCTCCGCCCTAAATGAGCAGCATCCCACTGGGAACCTCAGAAGACCTCTGCTGACTGGGCCTGTGTACTTACGCTTGCAGAGTGGGAAGCCATAGTAGCCGGTTCCACAGCGGGTACACTGCCGCCCAATGACGTTCGGTTGGCAGGGGCATTGCCCACCCTCAGGGCTGCAGTGATGGCCCACAGCCCCAGTGGGGTGGCACTCACAAGGCAGGGCGCCATTGTGGTAAAAGGCCACCAGGGACCTGGCAGAATTCTTACAGAATCTGGAGGCAGTCCGAGGGCTGCAGAGACAAAAAACCAGTCATGGTGATACCAGGAAAGTATGTCCAGAAATAGTCCCAGTCTTGGGACCAGCAGTTAGCGTAATGGCTATGTCGCTGGACTCCCATGTAGTCGACTGTGGTTTGAGTCCAGTCCTGGACCCAGTGGCTTAAATTCACACTAGGTGTGTGTGCGTGCATGCCCAAGATCCCAAGAGGAGAATGGTGGAGAAGGGATTGCGGCGTGGCCATCCCCCCTGGAGGGTGACTTCTCACTTTCTGTCTCTCTGTCTCTCTCTGTCTTTCTGGCAAGTGCATGTGCCCTATAGCAAAAATGTCTAAAAAACGAAAAAGAAAAAGAAAAAGTAAAAAGAAATAGTCCCAGTCTTTACTCCACCATTGCCTCCAACTAACAATGTCTCAGGGGGTGCTCTGGGAAGAATGGAAAATGCTTCAGCCTGAGATCAGTTGGTCACAGCCACCCTGGCCCCAACCATCCACTCCAGGAGGAGACATCATAGGACTGGTCAGTGGGAAGTTGGGTGGATAGAACAAACGGGTGAAAATCCACCTACAGGATGAACTATGTGGTATGAGAATTCTACCTCAAAAGGAGAATATTTTTTGAAAAGCACACCTATCTGTATAATATATAATAAATTTGATATGACAAATTGGGGACCAGGAGATAGTCCAGTGGTAATGCAACTGGACACAGGTGGAAAGGCCCTCAGATTCAAGGTTCAAAGCCTCCCCGAGCATGCCAGGGGTGCACACACATGCCCATGATTCAGGCTAGCTGAGACTGGAGTGAATCACAGCATGTTGGGGGTCCCCCTTTTTTTTTTTCTTTCTCTTTCTCTCCCTTTCTCATAGAAAAAAATATATAAACTTTCAAAAATAAAAAAAATAAATATAATAAAATGGTTATGGGTTAGGAGAATTGTCAACATTTGTTGAATGTTGTGTCCTGGAATCCTTATCTATATCTCACCACCCCTCAACCAATTGGGCCGAATCCCCATTTCACAGATAAGGCAGCTGAGCTCCTGGAAGCTGTCTGACCTCTGAGCCTTTTCTCTTAATACTTGCTGTACAGGAGGCATCTGTCTCCAGGGCCTTTGGAGCTCCTGGGTTCCTCCGGAAACCAATGAGGGGGCAGAGTGGATCTGCAGGCGCAAACAGCAGGAGCCCATATTCAGGGCTGTCCTAGCTCTTAGCAATCAGAGACACAGAGATACTCACTCAATATAAAAACTGTCTTCTCCACAATCGTTGATAAACTCGAAGGACTTGTCCACTGATTTTTTGTGAAGTAATTGGTAGTTGTAATTTTCTGCAGGCACCACCAGAACACGGACCTAAAAGAAACCCATCAGCAAGTGTTTGGATTTCCAACAATGGGGCACACCTAAGACTATTCATTATACATTCTCTTCATCAAGATCAGTGTTGTCTATTGTTAAACCCAAGACCACATGAAGCAGGATTTATGAAAAAGGAATCATGAGAGCAACCTAAGGCAGGTTAAAAGTTCCCTGCTATGAAGGGAACAATGAGCACTGGGGATACCCCTTGGAACACCTGCTTGGAGAAGTAGTTGCCTCTAGTGCTGGCTGGAGCAGGGGACTCTAAGGACAGTAGGAGCCTGTTAGGATGGCCAGGGTTCCTTGTGATCCAAGCCCGGAATTCCCCTGGATCTCCGGAGATGTCTGTTTTGTACTCTTTTGTTTTTTTGTTTTTTTGTTTTTTTTTTTGAGGTTATTTTTTGCTATGGGGCACATGTGCTTGCCAGAGAGACAGAGAGACAAAAAGCAAGAAATCACCTCCCGGGGGAGATGGCCATGCCACAATCCCTTCTCCTCCATTCTCCTCTCCGGATTTGGTGCATGCACGCACACACGCCTGGCATGAGTTTAAGCCACCAGGTCCGAGGCTCGAACCGTGGTTGACTACATGGGAGTCCAGTGACATAGCCATTACACCAACTGCTGGTCCCACTGTTTTGTACTCTTTAAAGGTAAGCAAACCAAAGTAGTAGAACTAACGTGGACCCTTATACTATGGCTTGTCCCTGCAGTTTATATCATACCTAGTACTCCTCCATGAATAACTGTAGCCCTGGTCTTTATAAATATCACTAGTTCTCTGTACCTTTATAAAGCAGACTATGACTATAACAAATGCTGAGGAATTTCTTAAATGTCTTTGTCGACTACTCACCAACTTACACTTTACAGAGAGCCTAATGCTCTGGTGTTATTAAATTCAGTGAACATTTGTCGAGACCCATGTGGCAGTCACTGTTCTAGACACATGAGACACAATGAACGAAGTCAGGCTCCTGTTCCCTGGGAAGATGACATCCTCAGAGAGAGAAGGAGGTATAAGCTTAGAATTGGAAGGTCACAGAGTAGGGCATGGGCAATGCTTCCAGGCTCCCTGGAAGGCTTTATATATGAGGTTAATCAATTCTGAGCTGGGATAATGCATCGGCAAGATTTCTCTAAGTAGCAAAGTGGGCATACATTTTTAGAAAAAAAAAAAAAAAAGGAGAGTGTGAGAAAGCCTAGCAGCATGAAGGAAATGGCATATCTGGGAGCTTGAGAATAAGTTAGTATGGCCAGAAAGGGAGGTGGGGGAGAGGGAGGCATGGAACAAGGGAACAACAGGAGAGACTTAAAGAACTGAAGCAGGTCATGAGGACCCTGGATGCAGGGGAAGCACAGGGACCGAGGGAAGTACGTGAACCATTTCCTGCCAGTGGCAAGGAACTCAGAAAGGGCGGTGAATAATGTAGCTGGATCAGATCCACTTTAGCCAGTAGGTAACTGCCAGGAGTATGGAGGATGGACTAGAGGAAGGTGGAACCGAGGAAAGGAGACCATGGCAGGACAACTTGGCCCAGTCACTTGGAGAAAGATGGTCAGGCAGGCAATGGGACTAAAATAGATTGGATGCATCTGAAAGACAAGGCAGAGGGAGAAGACCACGGAGACAAATCACAGTAGCAGAGCAGGCAGAGAGGAGGCAGTCCTCATGACTCTGGGCAGTGGGCAGACCACTGGGTACCAACACTGAAGGTATTGAGCAGGGTAGAGGGACCAGAACTGTTCAGGTAGCAAGCTGAGTTTGAAGTACTTGTGAGATCTGGCTATAGAGATGGGCAGGAGATGGCCAGGTAATCAACTTAGAGTTCAGAAAATATCAGCAATACATTTACAGATGTGGATGTCATTCCCACAGAGAAGAATGGAATCAAAGGCATGGATGATGCTATCTGAAGATAGATGATATAGCAAGGAGTTTAGTGTGGACTACACAGGAGCTCCAAGATACGGAGACAAAAGAAGAGAAGTCATGGAAGGAGAACTAGAGAAAATGGGAGATAACTGAGAGAAAATAGATGTAGAAGCCAAAAGAAGTTTCAAGAAGAAAAGTGTGTGAAATGCTTTGGAGAAAGAGAACAGTCAGATAAGGAGGAAACAAGGACTGGTAGATAGACGATGTGCTTCCTCTTTATCACTCCTAGTGCCCTTGATTTTAGTTGTCACCTTCTGTTTGTTTGTTTGTTTATGGTAAAAGATACCTGTAAAATTTAAACATTTTCTATAAATATGAACGGGTTTCAAAAAGTTTGTAGAAAAATAAAGTACAAGTTTATATTTCATGCAAAACAAATTTTGAAATCCATGCACAGTTTTTTCATTAAGATGCATATTCCCTGAGCTGTTAGAAGGCTCCTCATGTGACTCCTTGGAAGAATTGCTGCCACTAGTCAGACAGACACACAGAGTGACCAGCCAAAGCAGAGACATGAGAATAAAATTGAAGGACAAGCAGAACACACCAAAACTAAGGACTTTCCTTCTGGAACCTTCACAGTTACAGCCACCTCGGGCTCTGAGATGTCAAATTCAATCTGGCCTTCAGTAAGCACTTGATCCTGGCAGCCAAGCACATGGGGGCAAAAAGAGGCACGGAAGGAACCTAGACAGAGGAGAGAGAAGAAGTCCTGTCACATGACTTCAAGGACAATGGGAGGCGGAGCCTGCTCACTCAGCTCACCTGACAGCGGCTGCCCTCTGTCCACAAACACCTGTGCAGGGAACATCGGGTGGTCTGCTTGATAATAATGGATGACAAAGACATATCGGCCCAGGTGTGGTATGTGTCCTCTCAGGGTCACTTGGTTCTAAGAGAGGGGAGAAAACACATAAAACTTTCAAGCTGAAGAATTAGGAATAATTAGAATCACAGAGTATTTAGAGACTAAAAACAAAACAATCTAGATATTTACCCAAGTGAAATACCTGCCTATATTCACATAGAAACCTGCATGAGAATATCTGTATCAGTCTTATTTGCAATCAAAAAACTGGAAACAAACTAAACATCCTCCATATCTTCACATGAATTTTTATAGCAGCATTATTGCTAACACAAAAACTGGAAATGTACTAAACATTCCTCACCTGCTAGATGGACAAACAGTGGTAATTTGTTAAATCAGGTTAGAGAACTGTTTAGCAGTGTTTATCAAGGTTGAACAATTGCACTCCTCAGCCCCTACCCATCCAAAATGTATATGTCTCCCAAAAGGGTGTACAAGAATGTTCGTAGCAGGACTACTCATAAAAATCATGCAGTTGAGAGTCTAACTCCATTTTTGATGTTTTCCCACTGAGAGTTGCCAAGTCTCATCATTCTCTTCAGGCCTTTTGTATATACCTGGATAAGTCAGTAAGAGTCTGCCTCCCTTAGCATGGGTGGGAAGTTCAAACACTCAATTCCAAACCACAGAAGAGGGAGCCCTCATCCTGGACTTCGCCGGTACTCTCCCCATTCCCACCAACCATAATAAAAACCAGAACCTCACTCCTCCTTCTGCTCAAGCTTGAGTGGGAACCCTGCTCTCCCCAGAAAGCCTCACAATGTGAGCTTTCAGATGACAACCATGACTCAAGGAAGGTAAATAACTTATTAAAGATCAGACACTAATTTGATACCAACCCAGGACCAGAACTCTGTAATTTTGATCTCAACTCATTTCCCCCTACTAGTCCAGGCTCCTTTCCCACATAAGATACTATTCCTTTTTATCTCTCAGACCTGTTCATTTCCAAACTTGATGCAATGTGAACTGACACAAACCATCTTTGAGATTACTAGGACTTAGTAATTGTCCATTTTCATTAAAACATTAAGTATATTTCCATAGTCAGAACTAAAACACTTTGTGATTTTATAGTTTACACTGTAGACCATATCATATTTCACTATAATATTAAATCTATATTACATTATACATCACCTTTGTCCTCTAAATGGTCGATCAATAAATGTTTATTAAGAATTTTCTACCTGAAAGGTACTGTGCTGGAACAGTGGAGAATATAAAAAAGCTTATTAGCCACAACAGCTATTCAAAAAGTCTTAGAACCCATCTTGGAAAAAGAACTTATAAAGTCAATGAGGTTAAACAGCAGCAGTCCATGAAAATCTGAGAGATCACAATGGGCCCTGAAAAATTTCCAAATGACTATGTGGAAGAACTCAGGAGGGCAAGACCACATCAGTCTGGGATAGTCATAGACAAAATTAACCAGATGCCTGCATTTCTGGGATTCTCCACAGTGAAAGTGAAGAGTCTCCAATTTTAGGGGCATCAGAACCCCCCAGAGGGTTTGTTGAAACACACAGCTGGGCCTTACCTCCAGAGCTTCTGATTCAGTGGGTCTGGGGTGGGCCCTGCAAGTCTGCCTTTCTAACAAATTCCCAAGTACTGGATACTGCTAATGTGGGGGTCACACTCTGAGAGCCCCTGATGTATAAGTAGCACTTTGGAGGGGAGTTCTACCTGTGGTGCCTTCAGGGTGATTCCAGTAACAATACTGGCAGAAGGTGTAGAATCCTGGAGCAGAGGAGAGAGAGGCTCACCACTTGGAACATCTAAAATTAATGCTTTTGGAGGAGTTTCATGAGCCAGGGAGACACAGGTGGCACTGAAAAATATAATATTTAAAATTTTTATTTTATTTATTTTTTAAATTTACCAGAAGGCTTATGCACTCATTGGAGAGAGAGAGAGAAAGGGTAAGCGATAAAGCACCTCCCATAGGGAATGTCACACGACATTCCCTTTTCTCCATCTCTCCTCACCCTCAGGATCCTGAGCACACAGCACATGTGCCTAGTGTGTGCCCCACACCAGTCCAGTGCTTAAATCATGCAATCAGCCATGTGAGATCCAGCCACCCCAACCACCATACCACTGACTGGCTGGATCTAAAATTTAATTTTGACAAATAAAGCCAAACTGCAGAACTGTCTGTCAGAGAAGACACATGGGCCATGTGAGCAGAGAACTGTGTAAACATCAGAAGAGGTCCAGTACGGGAAACCACAGGACTTTAGAGAACTTCATACTTGGTGCCGTCTATTGGCCAAGTACATTCCAGCCACCAGCTCAACACAATTAATTCAAATAAAAAGAAAATCTCAATTTTGAAGTAAAGTACGCTAGACAGAACTTATCAAAACTGCCTTTTCCAGAACTAATGTTAATTGTTAAAATGAGCTCAATGCAATAAAACATTATTCATCTCTAAACATAAATGTTGATACTGTAAAAAAGAACAAATACACATATTTTTTTTAGGTACAGCCAGATCTGTATTATCTTGGTGATTTCTACAGTCTAATTATGCACACAAGATTTCATAACTATGTCTATGAATTATATTTTAATCTATTGATAATATAAAGCAACCCTACTAAAACCATTAGCTAGTTCTTACAAGGTAGTGTGAGATAGGCCATTCTTTCATAGTGTTTTAAATGAAGAGCCTCAGACACAGAGATGAAAGGATTGGAACAATGTAAGCCTTTTAAGGACTCAAGAATTCAGGCTACCTGCCCTCAGGGGCTTGGTTTAACCACTTCCTGGTTGCCTCTGTGTCAGCTTCCTGATATTACTGAATTCAGGAAGATTGCAGGGGTGAAATACCTAGCTGGTTTTGTTTTTGTTTTTGTCTTTGTTTTCTTAAACCCATCACCAGAGTCAGCCTCAGGGTGTGGTAGTTAAAGAAGTTAGATCCACATGGCTAATGACAAAGTTCTGACAAAGTTCCAGTCTTGGACCTGGAGGCTTGAGAAACACACTAGCACATGTGAGAACATGCCCAAAATCCTGAAAGGAGGGAAAGGTTGCAGCAGGACCATTCCCTATAGGGCGTGCTAGCTCACTTTCTGATGAGCTCATGTGCCCTCTGGCAAAATAAAATTCAAAAGAGAGAGAGAGAACTCCATCACTAGACTTTAGCAACTTTGCTTATGATCATTTCTGAAGTTAAGTATAAATGTTCAACCCTACAGGCATCACTGTATCACTCAGAGCATAAATGAAGGAGAAGGAAAGAACGTATTACCTTTGATTAACAAATCGTCCATAACTGGCAATACAGTGAACTTGAGGTCTCATGTATTCAGTTGAGAATTCCTCAATTGGTATGATACAAATTCGATGCTATTGGGCAAATATAACACAAAAAGTACATCACAGTTATCCTCAAAATCAACGGTAGGGTACCACACGCTCTTTATAAAGCTATTAAGTAAATAATTCATTCAGAAAAAAATTAATCATTATTTTAAAGTAATAGATACTGCAGGATGGCAGGCCCTACGGCATCATGATGCACATCAAATTCTTTTGACATATGGGATCACTGACTAAATCCTTTTGGAATAATTACATAAATCAAACTGAGAACAAAGTATATGAAAGTTCAAAATGGACACTTCTCAGTGACTTTTGGTGCCTGTTTTTCCTCTCCTGCCACAGGCCAGTGCTGGCTTCTTTAAGGCCATTCTTTCATAGTGTTTTAAATGAAGAGCCTCAGACACAGAGATGAAAGGATTGGAACAATGTAAGCCTTTTAAGGACTCAAGAATTCAGGCTACCTGCCCTCAGGGGCTTGGTTTAACCACTTCCTGGTTGCCTCTGTGTCAGCTTCCTGATATTACTGAATTCAGGAAGATTGCAGGGGTGAAATACCTAGCTGGTTTTGTTTTTGTTTTTGTCTTTGTTTTCTTAAACCCATCACCAGAGTCAGCCTCAGGGTGTGGTAGTTAAAGAAGTTAGATCCACATGGCTAATGACAAAGTTCTGACAAAGTTCCAGTCTTGGACCTGGAGGCTTGAGAAACACACTAGCACATGTGAGAACATGCCCAAAATCCTGAAAGGAGGGAAAGGTTGCAGCAGGACCATTCCCTATAGGGCGTGCTAGCTCACTTTCTGATGAGCTCATGTGCCCTCTGGCAAAATAAAATTCAAAAGAGAGAGAGAGAACTCCATCACTAGACTTTAGCAACTTTGCTTATGATCATTTCTGAAGTTAAGTATAAATGTTCAACCCTACAGGCATCACTGTATCACTCAGAGCATAAATGAAGGAGAAGGAAAGAACGTATTACCTTTGATTAACAAATCGTCCATAACTGGCAATACAGTGAACTTGAGGTCTCATGTATTCAGTTGAGAATTCCTCAATTGGTATGATACAAATTCGATGCTATTGGGCAAATATAACACAAAAAGTACATCACAGTTATCCTCAAAATCAACGGTAGGGTACCACACGCTCTTTATAAAGCTATTAAGTAAATAATTCATTCAGAAAAAAATTAATCATTATTTTAAAGTAATAGATACTGCAGGATGGCAGGCCCTACGGCATCATGATGCACATCAAATTCTTTTGACATATGGGATCACTGACTAAATCCTTTTGGAATAATTACATAAATCAAACTGAGAACAAAGTATATGAAAGTTCAAAATGGACACTTCTCAGTGACTTTTGGTGCCTGTTTTTCCTCTCCTGCCACAGGCCAGTGCTGGCTCCTTCAGATGCCTTGGGAGGAACAGGAGGGATTGTGGTGAGGGGCCAGAGAGCCTGCTGTTCAAAACAAGGAATTCCTTCTGCTAGAAATAACCCTTATTGATAAAGAATAACTCATATCTCAGCCAAATTTGGACTTCGTTGAAGAAACTATCTTCAGAGCTAGCTTTTGAGTCACATAAAAAACTGAATCATTGACTTATCAATGTATTTTACTTTAAATCAAAACTGTGTTACTACTTGAGTGCAAAACTAGTTTAGTAACAACCAAATTTTTTACTGAACACCACGGAGGCTGGAGGACCAGGATAGAAAATACCCCTGCCCTCCTAGAGAGTCTACTCTAGCCAGACTTGCCTCTGAAGGACATTTGAGTATTTCAAAAGGGCAAACCCATGCTTAAAAGAGGAAGATTCTGCCCTGCTTATAATTTCTAAAGCTGAAGAAGTTAGGATCACTGGGATTGTTAAGTTTAAGAACAGAGCCATGATTTAATAATGATCATTTTTTAAATCTGAAATCCAGCTACTTCTGTAGAGCAAACTCAAACTTTTTAATACTGGCAGACACAGATATTGAAATACATCAGTATAGACTAGCCTGGAATTTTCCACAGGGTGATACATGCTTAGTATTAGCAGGAACAGGAAGTTACTTCACACTTAGATGATCTTGCATTCCTGTAGATATTCGCAGTAATCTGGACATCCCTTCCTAGCCAGATTGCTCTGTCTCTGTTCATCAGAATTATTAATATTCAAGTTGTGTCATTATAAGGGTGGGTGTGAAGGTTATTTAATCTGCCACAATTAATATTTTAACTCATAACAATATATATCTAAGAAACTGACGAGTATTCCTTTTAAAATAGAGGCTTTTCTTTAAACTATGTGATTATAAATTTTAAATTTTTGATGGAATTTTTCAAGAAGCTAATAGAGACAGTACCATAGTTAAATGGGAATGAAAACAACCGATAATCAGTGGCACTTTATACTCCAACAATAATAATAAACTAGGAAACATAATGACAATAGATATTTCATTCATAATGATAACATTGAATAAAAATTAATGAAGTAGGGTTTTGTGAGATGTGTTCAGATTTGATGGCTAAATTTTATTAGACAATATAAAAAGGTCCTAACACATCAAGAGACAAGTCAGGTTCTAGATGGAAAGAATAAACATTAAACTAGTAATTCTTCACAGGTTAATTTTATAGAGGTAATGCAATCCCAGCCAAAACTTAATAGGCTTTTTAAAATATATAGACATAAACAAATTGCTTCTAAAATAGGATAGGCAAAACAGAAGCATACCAGAAAGAATCGAGCCACGTGTGCCTTGAGTTGAATGTCTGCATCTGCCAATAGTTCATACACAGCCATGCGACCTAGGTCATCAACCACAATGCTCCGGCAGAGAACACTGCAAGAAGGAATAAGAGTTGTCTCTCTTTTTTTTTTTTTTTTTTAAGATTTATTTCTTTCTTTCATGAGAGAGAGGGAGAAAGAGAGAGAGGGAAAAAAATACCTCCAATAGAGTCTTTATACCATGATATTCCTCAGCCTCAGCCCATCTGGTTCACAGGCACACAAATACTGGGAGACCTTGGGATGCAAACCCACCCTTCCCATGTGGATCTGACATTGCAGACCATTGCGTAAGCTTAACTTCTGAGTTTCCGCCATTGTGCTCCTCCCTATGGGTGCTGACTGATTTTCAGTTTCTCCTGGTATGCTTCTGTTTTGCCTATCCTATTTTAGAAGCAATTTGTTTATGTCTATATATTTTTAAAAGCTTATTAAGTTTTGGCTGGGATTGCATTACCTCTATATTGTTCACTGAGTGAACAATAAATAGTGAGTTGTCCTACATGGGGAGCTGAAGAAGGATGCAGCCCACAATTTCTGTGGGGAAAAGAACCTTCTGTCTGTGGCCGGTGCTTTACTTCTTAGGACAAAATCTACACTCTTCTTGTCTACTAGGCTTGATGGAATACTTGGTCTCCCAATACTTAATGGGAGAATAAGCCCCAAGGTCCAGAATGGCAGATCCCTAGGACACAGCCTTCTTGGAAATTTGCCAATATTTTTGGGACTATTCACAATTAATGTGACCCATGAGCCTCATGATGACTATCTCAGGCCAAATCAGTAAGTATAACTGGCTTTATTTAGTATTGTGGAAAACCCAGAGTTTGCTTTTGAAGTTCAATCTGTTCCCCTTCCTCCTTCCTTCCACATTTCTACCACTGGTGTTCCTTCCCTCTAAGCCATCAGGTGAGATACAGAGTTCAGGAAATTTAAACACTCAGTTTTGAACCAAAGTATGCAAGGCTAATAGCAAAACTCATTTTAAAAAGTACTTTAAAATTTTTTTTCCCTTTTTTTGGAGAGGTTTTCCCTATAGGGGGCGTGCGCTCACCAGAAAGACAGAGAGACAGAGAGATAGAAAGCGAGAACTGATCCCCCAAGGGGGATGGCCACGCCACAATCCCTTCTCTTCCATTCTCCTCTCAGGATCTTGGGCACGCACGCACACGCACCCGGTGTGAGTTTAAGCTGCCAGGTCCGAGACTCGAACCATGGTGACTACATGGGAGTCCAGTGACATAGCCATCACACTAACTGCTGGTCCCCCCAAATTTTTTTCTTTTAAACATGATCTCACTGCGCCATGATTTGCCTGCCTCAGTCTCTTGAGTAGCTGGAATTACATGAATGCCCCCTATACCTGGCATATAGGATGAGTCACAAATAGAACCCAGGCCTCCTACATAGCCTCCATCTGCCAAGTAGCAGTATCAACCAGTGCACACTCTCACGGCTGGGACAGGAGGCATTTTTTGAGTGATATATTCGACTTCATATTCTCTAGAAAATTTCCTGTCTAAATATAATTTGGGGCTAGTGACATTAAAACAACATGACCACCTTTGATACATATTTGAAATAATTTAGACAATGACTTCTTTTTTTTTTTTTTTCTTGGAGAGGTTTTTGCTATAGGGCGCGTGCACTCACCAGACAGACAGAGAGAGACATAGAGACAGAAAACAAGAAATCACCCCCCAGGGGGGATGGTCATGCCACAATCCCTTCTCCTCCATTCTCCTCTCGGGATCTTGGGCACACACGCACAAGCACCCAGTGTGAGTTTTAAGTCACCGGGTCCGGAATGGTGAACCGCGGTCGACTACGTGGGAGTCCAGCAACATAGCCATTATGCTAATTGCTGGTTCCTAACGATGACTTCTCTGGTGAGGATTAAAATGAGATAAAATATATAAAAAGGCAAGCAGTTTGTGGCATAGATTAGAAACCTAATAAATGGTTATTTTCTTTTCCAAGTGTGTGTATGTATGTATGTATGTGTGTGTGTGTGTGCCTGTGCATGTGTATTTATTAAAGCACATGCCTTTTGGATTCATACATAATCCTGGGAGTGAACTACAGTAGGTGATTTATTTAGACTTAGTTTTATGCTTATCTTGTATTAAATTCTTACTAAGAACTGGACTAACAGTACTAATTGGATTTATTTAACATTAGGATTAATGATTAAATCATTCATAATCACCTCTCTTACAGAGAGTAGATTTGATTTATCATCTCGCTGTTTTGAAAAGTGGTGCTCCTATTATCACCATTACTATTCTGTCAGGACATTGGTTTTTTTGGTTTTTTTTTTTACAAGGTAAGTTAAAACTCACATGAGAAATGCTGAGAAAAGTTCAAAATTCTATAGGAGATGTGGCAGTCATGAAAAGGCCTGTCCTTTGAGATAGGTGCTCAGGGGTCAAATATTTTCCAAACGCACCATGTTTTTCTGGACTGCAGTACTGGTTGCCCGTTTAGTTACATTTGTTGACATGACTGGCAAGGTAGAAAATATTCTGGCCCAGGGAAGAAATATGATGGGACTTTCCTGGGCATGATTAAATACAATGAAACTGATTCCTAGTCTAATGCAGTATTGTTCTGGAATTCCAATGATAAAAACTCAAAAAAACAGAACGTTGGCATTGTCATGTCTAGAGCCAAAATGATCTACAGAATGTCATGCAGTGCTCCCTCAACTCCATTCAGGCATCATCAGCAACACTCATGGAACCAGGGAAAGGTGTCCTTTCTAGATTTTGAAATTACTCCTCTCTTTGGCATAAACATTCTCAGAGCTCTTCTGAGATGATTCAGAGAGTCATCAGGAACATTGTGATTATTTCCTCCTGTCCCCTTAGTTGTCTCTACTTAGTATCCTGTGAAACAGGAATTAGGCAATGTAATCTGATAGGTGGGAAGACTTGGAGAGATGAATTGGTGAGTGGACTTGGATGACAGGGTATGGAGAAGCCCTGCTGAAGGCTTTGTGGCCAACAGTGCCCAGGATTCAGGCGACCTGAGGACCCATCCACCTAGGCGTGTACATTCCAATGGTCACTGGTGTCTCCTCTAGAGACAACTCATATTCTCATATTTTCAGATAATGACAATGTTCTGGAGAACTCTCCTAGGCCTCTCTTGTGCCTCTATTTTAAATCCAAATAAAGACCCAGTTGCAGTAACACAGGCAATAGGGTACCACTGCACAATTCTGGGGCTGTATGGCAAGGTTCTGGGTCAGTTTCTAGTCTGAACTGGGTATGATGGACACACCTATAGTTCTGGCTAGCTAGATAACTGTTGGTGGGGTTATTGCAGCATAACAGGACTCTATTGAGGGTTCTGTTTTTCTCTATATATTTTATTTAAAAAGCAAATACAATTACATTTTTTTGTCTCATCATCACTCCGAGAGACAAAACCTTTATATCTGCTTGTTTAGTGTTGCTGTAGACATGAAGTTCATTTAACCAATCCATCAAGTCTCAAAAGTTTTCACCCTTTTTTCAGCGAGAGATTTTTGCTACACAACACATGTGCTCTCTCAGAGAAACAGAAAGCGAGAAATCATTCCCTACAGGGGATGGTCATGCTGCAATCTCTTCTCCTCTATTGTCCTCCTAGAATCTCAGGCATGCATGCACATGTACCCGGTGTGAGTTTTAAGCCACTGGATCCAGGACTCAAACCATGTTCTACCATGTAGGAATCCAGCAATGTACCCATTATGCCGTCTGCTGGTCCCTCAAAAGTTTCCATTCTAAGCTATTACAAGTAGCTCTTTTCATAAGTTGTTTCATTTTTACAACAGAAAAATTGTCCAACTACTTTAGGTCATCATGGTTTTGACAAAGAGCAGCATGAAAATAGAAATAATAAAATATTCAAGGCCTTGGCCAAGGACCAGGGAGTTTCTTGCAATTCTCCACTGTCTGTTGGGGGACTTTCAGAGCCATTTGTTATTATGCCATTCATTTCTATTGGAAACCTCTTGTGCTGATTCTTTAATTAAAGCATGTTCAGTACATTTGCATGTATCTTGAAATATTATGCAAAGAAAATCATTTTTAATAAACCCTTGTCAGACTTCATGGAAGAGAACTTTATTGGGGAAAATTTTAAAGTCCTTTGTCAAATTCTTTTTCACCTGACAATTATCAAACATTAATTATCCCTAGTTCTGAAGGTGTGCTGTGTAGGCAGGTGTGCACCTCTAGCATTACTGAGAACAAGTCTTATTCCTTGTGCATCCATGCACTTGGCATAGAGGGTGACAGAGAATGAAAGATGTTGCAAATCTGAATTGATTTGCTATGTAGAGAATATAACTTTTTTAAAGAATCATTTAATTTTATTTATTATCATCATTAAAAAACAATTTGACCAGAGAGAGACAGAGAGAGAAAGGGAAAGTGAGAAATAAAGGAACATTGTGATTATTTCTTCCACAGGACCACCAGGTCTGGGACCTGAACCATGGTTGACCATGTGTGAGCCCAGTGCAACCATCTCATCGCCTGCTGTCCCCGAGAATATAATTTTTTAGAGGTTTATTTCTTTCATTCAGAGAAATAGAGAAAGAAAGACAAATAACCTCGACAGGGTATAACACTTTGATCCTCCCCAGCCTTCCCGACTAGCCAGGATTATGGGTGCAGGTGTCTGATGTGTACAGGTCTATGAGGAACAGAATCTGTGATCTCTCAGTGGGATTCAGCTTTACTTGAACAGCATATTACTGTTGCACCATCAAGCTGGCTCAGTATTCAGCTTTTAAAATGATGCCCACATAGAAGACTCTTTATATACACTAGGAATGATCTTGGATTACACAAAATTCGCCTCACACAAACAACAAGCAATCAAAACTTTCCAATGCAAATAAAAACAAAATTCCCGGGGCAGGTTTCCTAATTGTTCTGTTACAGGAATTTCTCCAGGAGTGGGATCAATTACCTGTACTTGCAACTATATATGTTCACCTGGCCTGCCAGAACAGACCCAGGGCTCTTCAGATTCACATCAACTAAAAGTAGCTGGTCTGCATCCGTGGCATACTCCACCACAGCCACATAATGGCCAACCTGCGGGACACGCAACCGCAGGTGCAGTTCCATCTGTCAGAGAGCCAAAGTAGATACTGTCATTCACATGTGAAATGTACCAGCTATGTTTACATATGAAATGGTGAAAACAGAGCTGAGAAAACACCCTGGAGGTATTTTTATGTGTCATCATAGTAAGAAGTATGGTCCTACCAGCAGGCTTGCAAGATAAAATACACAACACCTTATTAAATTTGAAATTGAGATAATTACTCATTGTTTCTCTTGACTTCAAATTTAATAGGCATCTTGTATTTTTATTTTCTAAATGTGGTAACCATTGTTATAGGGCCTCTACTCTTTCTACCCAGAGGTCTTTTAGCCACTTGTTTCTCAAGGCAAAAGACACTCCAAAACTTGAAGCAATAATATGGAGGCAGAGAATTGATGGGACGGGGAGGTGTGGTATTATCTGTCGAAGATATTTTGATCAACTGGACTGGGGAGAAATGTTCATATATTGAAATGTTCACTTTGTAAGCTAAATAATGTGATTAAATGTATAAAAAATTTTTTTAATTACCAATGGTAAATTAAAAGAATGGAAATGTGTCTTGAAGCTTTTAAACTGTTCTTTAAAGTTTAAATTATATAAATGCAAACAATGTAAACATGACATAGGACACTATGCTCCTAAAATAATGACTGTTAATAGCTTGTTTTTCACACTTTCAGTCCATTTTCTATGCCAAATATACATATGCATGAACATTTTGCTTTGTAAAGAAAAACTGAGATCATAGGAAGCAATTAGGGATGTCTTTGCAATATAATGTTGAGTCTGTATGGCTCCCAAGGCCAAAAATATTTACCTGCTTGCCTTTTACAGGGACAGTGTACCCCCTCCTGATATCAGCTATTGGTTAAGAGCTTGGGATGTGGAATGAGACCCTCCAGCTGTGTGTTCTTGGTGAGTTAACATCATTATGCCTTGGTGCTAGCAGGTGGCGTGGTGGTTAAGGGTGCTGGATTCCCACATGGCCAACCTTGGTTTGAGACCCGGACCTGGTGCCTTAATTTCTCCCTCTCCCTTTCTCTCTCTCTCTGTCTCTCTCTGGTCAAATAAAAAAATAATAATAACAAATGGAACAACCGCAGGTGCAGTTCCATCTGTCAGAGAGCCAAAGTAGATACTGTCATTCACATGTGAAATGTACCAGCTATGTTTACATATGAAATGGTGAAAACAGAGCTGAGAAAACACCCTGGAGGTATTTTTATGTGTCATCATAGTAAGAAGTATGGTCCTACCAGCAGGCTTGCAAGATAAAATACACAACACCTTATTAAATTTGAAATTGAGATAATTACTCATTGTTTCTCTTGACTTCAAATTTAATAGGCATCTTGTATTTTTATTTTCTAAATGTGGTAACCATTGTTATAGGGCCTCTACTCTTTCTACCCAGAGGTCTTTTAGCCACTTGTTTCTCAAGGCAAAAGACACTCCAAAACTTGAAGCAATAATATGGAGGCAGAGAATTGATGGGACGGGGAGGTGTGGTATTATCTGTCGAAGATATTTTGATCAACTGGACTGGGGAGAAATGTTCATATATTGAAATGTTCACTTTGTAAGCTAAATAATGTGATTAAATGTATAAAAAATTTTTTTAATTACCAATGGTAAATTAAAAGAATGGAAATGTGTCTTGAAGCTTTTAAACTGTTCTTTAAAGTTTAAATTATATAAATGCAAACAATGTAAACATGACATAGGACACTATGCTCCTAAAATAATGACTGTTAATAGCTTGTTTTTCACACTTTCAGTCCATTTTCTATGCCAAATATACATATGCATGAACATTTTGCTTTGTAAAGAAAAACTGAGATCATAGGAAGCAATTAGGGATGTCTTTGCAATATAATGTTGAGTCTGTATGGCTCCCAAGGCCAAAAATATTTACCTGCTTGCCTTTTACAGGGACAGTGTACCCCCTCCTGATATCAGCTATTGGTTAAGAGCTTGGGATGTGGAATGAGACCCTCCAGCTGTGTGTTCTTGGTGAGTTAACATCATTATGCCTTGGTGCTAGCAGGTGGCGTGGTGGTTAAGGGTGCTGGATTCCCACATGGCCAACCTTGGTTTGAGACCCGGACCTGGTGCCTTAATTTCTCCCTCTCCCTTTCTCTCTCTCTCTGTCTCTCTCTGGTCAAATAAAAAAATAATAATAACAAATGGAATTAAATAAATAAATAATTTTTAAAAATCACTATGCCTCAGAAACCTCCTGTGTAAAATGATGGTTAACTGTAGTACCTATCTCTTAAAATTGTTATGAGGATTAAACAAATTAGTACATGTAGAGCTCTCACAACTGTATGTGGAATGTAATAAACATTATGTAAATATAGATGAGTAAAATTGTGATTTTTTTTTTTTGCCATGAATTGCTTTTATTACTTGATGGTATTTGGTGTATCTTTATCATACATACAGATATGTTTCATTCTTGGTTGCCTATCATTCCTCAGTATCAATATGAAATTACTTAACTAATCCCCTGTTGATGGGCACTTAGGTTGCCTCTAATTTTTCCTACAGGACTTGATGCTTTATGGTCATCATACATATAGCCTATTGCTATTTCTGTAAGATTCCTAGATGTGCAATTTCTGTGACAAAGCATCTGAGGAGACTTCAAATGGTTCATGAAAAAATGGAGTTAAAGTGCAAGTTTACTTTGGTGCAAAAAATAGTTTTTTCCACAATGTGATTTTCCATGGAATTCTGAAGTCCTCTTAAAGATGCATATTTGATGCCTGAACTACTATTAGAACTATATTCCTTTGCAGTATACCCCCACATCAGCATGAAAGCTCAGGCCCACTTGGGCTTTACTACACATATAGTTGAAGTTGTCCTCTCTCTTCTTGCCTTTAGAAAATTCACAGTCACTGACCCTTTTGAACAGCTTCAAACAGAAGCACACTAATGCTATTTTCCACAACGATGTTTCTATCACTTCAATAATAGAAATATATGCCTCAGGGGAAAAATGTGGATTATCCACACCATTTTCTGACTGTGTTGTAGAGTAAAATATGGTAGTCACTGGCTTGTGTGGAGAAATCACTACCAGCATTTCTCCTCCAGGCATCTCCAAATCAGGGCTTTTCTGTCTTTTCAC
The DNA here is from genome assembly GCF_000334495.1 of Tupaia belangeri chinensis. Taxonomy (NCBI): domain Eukaryota; kingdom Metazoa; phylum Chordata; class Mammalia; order Scandentia; family Tupaiidae; genus Tupaia; species Tupaia belangeri. The sequence continues at coordinate 341,891 of NW_006160062.1, forward strand.
CACCACACAATACACACAGGTCAATGATATAGCGAGTTTTCTTACAGAAGTTATTATTGATAGCAAGTTCTAACATTACTCCATTGTAATTTCTACTATTCTTCCTACTCTTAGTCCTATGGATTGATTTTTAGAAGACTTATTGGAGCAGGTTTTGAGGAACTCAGATAAAAGATATAAAAGATGGCAAACAGAAACCTTACTGCTTGCTGTTATCAGTTATCTTTTGTTTTTCTAAGTTTATCCATCCATTTACTCCATGGAAGAGAGAGAGAAAGAGCCACCTACAATAGGGTCTTCATGCCATGATCCACCCAGAGACCCAGCCAGCCCAGACCACAGGCATGTGCATAGTGTCTGGTGCTCAGACACATGCTGAGACATAGTTGGTAGGTTCTCAAATCTGTTGCTTCCACAAAACTAAGAGGGATAATTAACATGTCCAATGTCAAAATGAGGATTTAAGTGCTTAGGTCAATAAATATTATTGAGTACCCTACTTTATGACAGTCTACCAAGCAAGTGGACATGATCTCTGCCTTCAGAGAGACTTGCATCAAGTAATTAAATAATTAGACAAATACAAAGTGGAATTACATGTGTGATAAGCGCTCTGAAGAGGTGCTATTGAAACATGTATGACAAGGGCCTGCACTACTAAGCATTAAAAACAAGGAACAGATGGCTAGGCCACAAAGAAAGGGAAGAGCATTTAAGCAGAGAAGACAGCCTGCAACAGGAGACTACCCCACACATATAGTGCTGTAGATCGCATATAATGCATGTTCAAGAGTCTGAAGGTCGACCACAGTAGCCAAGAAATAGAGAGCAAGAGGGGTATAATAAAATTGGGAGATAGGAGGAGCAGCTTTATAGTCCATCTTAAAATGTTTATCCTAAGAGCAATTATGTGTGTGTGGTGGGGAGGGAGCTGGAAGAAACAGTGATGATTGATAGAATATTTCTATCAATAAGTGTTCTGACTGTAATATGGAGAATGGGTGTGGAGGTGCAGCAGGCAAGGGCATATGTGAATGAGCTAATTAGAAGGCTACTGCTGAGATCTTTAGGAAAGATGAAGGTATATTGAAGAAGGGAGATAGAGAAATTCAAGAAAAATTTGGGATATATATTTGGAGAGAGATTGGCTTTGGTGGGGAAGAGAATGGAAGAAATCATGGGTGATCCTAATAATTCTGACTTATGCAGTTCGAAAGCTGATGGTACTATTTGCATAGGCAGGTAACACTAAAATGGAATTTGAGATTTCTGTGAGACATCCAAGAGGTAATGTCAAGAAGAATGTATTGTTCTGCATATAAAAAAAGTACAACTGGACATATGTCAGGAGTTATCTGGGTGGATATGGGATCTGATAAGAGGCATGGATGAGACTGCTCAGGGATAAAAGACAGGGTAATAAATCAAGGATTGAGCCTCAACAAATTCTAGCAGTTAACGTCTAGACAGAGGAAAACACACTTGCAAATGATTTTTAAGAAGCAGTCACAGAGATCAAAAGGGAACCAATATAGGGAGCTATAGTCTTAAATTATAGAATACGATGTAAAAGAGTTTTAAATGTAGAAACTGTTTGACAAGTATTGAATGCTGCTGAGAAGTTACATAGATAAGAACTGAAAAATATCCAGTGGGTTTAGTGACAAAGATATCATTGGAAATCTTGGCAAAACATTTAATGGAGTGGGAGGTGGAAGCCAGACTGGAGTGGGTTGAGGTGTGAGGGAGACAAAAAGAATTACAAACAAGAAGAATAGACAATTATTTGGAATTTTGTTGTGAAAAGGAGAAGAGTTATGGAACACTGGCTGATTAGTGGGAGAGGGCAGGAGAGTTTTAATAAAAAAAAAAATAGGTTAGAATTTAGCATTTTTAAAAGATAAAGGATGACTTCCAGTTCAGTTGGCACAGAAAATCCACATTTGCTGTATCTCCTCTGCTCCAAGAGATAGCAGCTCTGGTAAAAGCTTTAAAATAAAAACAAAAATATATACTTGGGAATTGAAAGTAAAAAGATAGTGAACATAAGTAAAATTAAAAATTGAAATGGCATGAGAGCTAGTCACAACATTGTTGTTCTTCAGGTCTGAAAGCAAGCATTTCTGGTCAGCAGTTCCGGTCATGCAAAGAGAAACAAAATAATGCTCTATATGAGACAGCAGTAAAACCCAGGCTTATATTTTAAAGCAAAGGATGAAGTTACATAAATCATGAAAAGAAGCTAAAAATACAAATTGCTGCCAACCTGTCACCTGAATTACAACTTCATAAGAAGCTATGGAACTTGAGAACCAAAGATCAAAGATGTGACCTCATGACCAAGAACTAAGGTAAAACCCCCACTGGCCCAGTTTTTGAATCTGTGCTATCATCAGTATCACAATAGTAGAAGAGGGCACACTATCTATGATATCTAGTTCTGGGCTAGACATCCAGTGGACCAGGTAAGACACTGCAAAACTACTAGGATGAGATAGGTGTAGAGAAAGAGGAGGAAGATTAAAAATTTCTTGTTTAAAATACGTCAATAAGCCTGAAAACAAAATTCCAAAACACATAAAGAAATATTAAGAAAGACAAGTAACAAAATTATCAATCAGATTTCATTTCAGATGTGATGAATTTATAGACTAGTCTGACAAAGACTCTAAGTATATGGGTCTGTAATCTGAAATCCCCAAGCTCTGAAAAGAAAATATTTGTTGGCAACTTTTTTTGTGGCAAAACCTAACCTAAGCCGGGTCACCAGGTGGCATGGTGGCTAAGGCTCTGGATCCCATATGGCTGACACCCTGGTTTGAGTCCCAAAGCCAATAGCTTAAAAAGCACTCCACTCATGTGTGCCCAAAGTCCCAAGAAAAGAATGGCGGAGAAGGGATTGTGGCATAGTCATCCTCCGTCGTGGGAAGTGATTTTTCACTGTCCCTCTCTCTCTGTTTCTCTCTCCAATGAGTACGAGTGCCCTATAGCAAGAAACTAAAAAAAAACAAACAAAATCAACCTAACCTAACCAATCAACAATCACTTGCAAAGTCTGACCTGAAATGATAATGAATCCATGTATGTAGTCTTTCTGTGCCTCCCTTGGTATGCCTATTGATGCTTTTCATTGATATATATTAACCTGTTTGACTGTAGAATGTTGCTCTAGATCACTGAGGGTGTTATCTTTTTTAAAACGTTAACAATTGTGAGTTCTGAAATACACCTGACTCCAAGGGCTTTCAGATACTCAAAAATATAAATGAAGGAGCAACTTCCATTTTAAAAATACATAAAGTTTTGAAACAAAAAAAGATGCTAAAAAAACAAATACGGAAAGTTAGTTGGATTTTTTTTTATTAAAGACATAAATTAAATTGAATCAATAAACTCAGAAAATAATACACTGGAGATAAAAAGCAGAACATTTGTGTATTATGAAAGAGTCTTGAGAAATTCACCCAAAAAACAGCACAAAAGAACCAAAAAAGGTAGAAAAACTATAAAAGAGCAGCTTAGGGATAGACTGAGGAGATACAACGCCCTTCCAGTATGACTTTAAAAAAAGAGGAATATAAAAAATGGCAAAATCATATTTGAAGATTTTTCCAGGATTAAAGATAGGAATTTTCATATTGTTCTCCATTACTCCAGGTGACTTCTGATGACTAAAAGTTAGACATTACAACAAGCCAGATTTTGGCTTGACATAAAAAAGGATTTTCTCTCCAAAAAAAAAAAAGAAAAAAGAATGGAAAAAAGGATTTTCTCATAAGTATAGTTTTTTTTTTAATATAAAACAGGCTGCTCCTAAAAGAATGAGACCTCATCTCTTTTAAGTATTTAGTATTAGATACTTAATTTAATTTAAGTTTTTAGCAGAGGGTAAATAAATAACAAGCATAGTATAAAAATAATTCTTTTGCAGAAAGAGAAATGAGATAATTTCCAAGGCCTCTTTTAATGCCATAAGTCCTTTATTTTAGCACAATGGTCTATAATAGTGCTGTTCAAGAGAACTTTCTGCAATCATGAAAATATTCTATAAATCTGTGCTAAGGGGGTGGCCAGTAGGTATATGTGATTACTGAGCACTTGAAATGTAGCTAATAAGACTGAGGAACTGGATTTTCAACTATTTAAGTTTAATTAAAGTTTCTATAGCCACATGGAACTGGTAGTTACTGTATTGAACAGTAGAGGTCTATGAGCATTCAGATAAAACAGTAAAAAAGTTTGTTCAATAAAACTGAACAACCTAGGACTTAATTTTATGCACAATCTAAAAGTGCCTGTGCTGCATAGCTCAGTATTATGGCTCTAGGCTAAAACAAAAATGAGCACACATCCCGATGAATAATTGGCACCACTTCCAAGAGGTTGACTCTTCTCAACCACATTCCCCCTGTTGTCTGGGACACACACACAGTTGTACATATGTGTGTGGTTGCACTTTATGTATGCACTTACATATATATATATAAACAGACCCATACACCTGTGTGCGTGTGTGTGTGTGTGTGCATGTGTATGTGTGCACACATACACAGGCTGTATGAGGAAGGCTGCAGTAAACTTCAATATTAGAACAGAGAGAAGGTCATTTAGTTTTTCTTTATGCATTTCTATATCATTTTACTTGTTACAACAACTATATATTATTTTGTAGGATAAAAATTTTAATAAAGTAAAATGGAATGATGACTATACTTAAGAAATATACTTAAAATCCTTTAGCTGTTACCTGCAAAAGGTTAAAAATGTAGTTTAAAAATGTACACATCTAAATATACTGTGAGAATTAATGACAAATATTTTCATTACACAAGTTAATCTCCCAAATGAACATTTCTTCAAAGGTACAAAACAGAGAATGTTGTTGAAAGTAAGGAATGAAAATACAGCAAAAAAAAAAAAATTACTTTGTCTTCATTTGGGGATGAACTGTGTTCTGACTGTTGATATACAAGAATTCTAACTCAAATCTTAAATAAATGTAGCCTTAAATGTGGTTATGTGGCTCAAAGAACTGGAAGGAAAGTAATGCCAAGACCTGTAGGAACCTGTCCTCTAGGCCATGAAGTTAGTGCCGTGGGGTGTAGCAGTTCCAGATTCTGAGCTTGAGGAATTCAGCTATTACAAGTTGCTTAGCCTAATGGGTTGGGCAGCTGGAGAAAGCTATATCCTTTTAGGGTAAGCTGTGTAGTTTTTTGAGGCCTTATAGGTTATGTCTATCTGTCTTATAAGAGATCTTGCCCTAAATCCTGTAGAAGAGGATACCCTCTTGTAAGTCCAGGTAAACAAAAAGAAAAGATTCTGTCATTGCCCACATCCCCTGTCAGTCTAGAAAGTATTCAAAGAACAACCTTAACATAGCTCAGCGTGGTGTACCATCCAGCTCCAAGGCAAATCACAGAATTCAGAAAACATTGATGAGCTCCTCTGAGAAATTCTGCCAGGTTCCTCTGAATTTGAGAAGTAACTATAGCCAAGGGTTTTTAGCTAACACAGGGGAAAGGTGGTAATAGCTTTGACAGTGAAAAAAAAGGCTGGCCCCACCTCTGTCCCGCTGAGGTCCGCCATGACTGGGTGTGCGGGTGTGGGCTGCCTCACTGCCAAGGGTCTTGCCTCCCCATCAAGCAGGAAGTGTCTGGCCTCACAAGCCAGAGTACAGGGAAATCTGGTCACTGGCAAATGCTGGTAAAGCAAGCAACTTCAACAAGGACAACAAAATACAATAGTTACAACTGAGAACATAAAGCAGTATTAAAGTGCATCCCCAAGGCCTCTTACTCATTCAATTCACTCATTCATTCATCATGCCTTCAACCAATTCTCATTAAGTGTTTACCACAGAAATTGGGCAGTAAATTTTCACCTGCTCAAGGGATGGCAGAATTAAAGGACGACAAACCCAGATTCTATTTTAAGTGCTTTCCTCACTGGATGCATGACTTTGAAGATATTACTTGGACATGCATCAACATTTCCACATGCTAAAGGGTGGTAACCACCTGTAAGCCTGCCATGGTATACAAAGTGCTTTGTGATGCTTACTTGAAAAACAAAAATAAGAGACAGAATAAAGTCACAATTAATTCATTATCCAGAGCCTTTTGCTGGAGTTGTGACCCTGAGACCTATCAGGAACCTTGCATTAAAGGCTCCTAAGTTAGAGGCCCCCAGTGATGTTGTGGCTGCACCTTCTGCCCATACTTACTTCTCTTGGGGAGGTCCTGTGTAGGCACATGGTTCTGTGACCGGGACCTGCAGAGCAGATGCTTCATAGTAGTCTCTAGGGAGCAGCACCAGATAATCCTAGCAAGTAAAGACCAAAAAGACAAGTATTCATTTTGTCGTTAGCCTTACTTATGGTAATAAAATAAACAAATATACTAGCTAAGTTAATAATAACCCAGTAAAGTCACTACTCAAACTCTCTATCAACTGCTTTCTTGTTCAACTGACTCACCAGAACACACAATAAAAGTCATCGAAAGTTCTTTACCTACTGGAGATAAGCTCCTCAAGGTGAAATTTTTCATTCTTTTTTTCTTTTTAAACAGGAAAGGTCTTGGGGACCAGCCAGTGGTGTGATGATTAACACAGCTGTATCCCACATGGCTAACTGCATGGTTCAAGTACCAGACCCAGTGATTTGAAACGCGTGCTAAGCACATGTGCATGCATGCATGCCCAAAATACCAAGAGGATAATGGAGGAGAAGTGATTGTGGCATGGCCATCCCCAGTGGAGGGTGCTTTCTCACTTTCTTTTTCTGTCTTTCTGGCATGAACACACACATGCCCTTTAGCAAACAAACAAAATGAAGGAAGGAAAGAAGGAAGGAAGGAAGGAAGGAAGGAAGGAAGGAAGGAAGGAAGGAAGGAAGGAAGGAAGGAAGGAAGGAAGGAAAAAAAAGAAAGGGAAGGGAAGCGAAGGTAAAGGAAGGAAAGGAAAGGAAAGGAAAGGAAAGGAAAGGAAAGGAAAGGAAAGGAAAGGGAAAAAAGGAGGAAAGGTTTTGCTGTGTCACAATCCTCCCACCTCTGCCTCCCAAGCTAAGACTATAAGCGCACCACCAGGCCAGACTCTTTCATACAGGGTTTCACTGGGCCACACAGGCCAGCCTTGGGCTTGTAATTCTCTTTCCTCAGACTGCTGAGTCACTGGAATTACAGATACATGCCACTGTACCCAGGTTTAGGTTGGACCAAGGATTTGAACCTGGACCTTCTGCGTGATACCATCCTATAGAGAACAGTATCTTAGCACACACCAATATGGCTGGGTCTATGTGAACATTTCCTATTTTTCAAATCTTTGAAGAAAATCTCCAGTCCCTTCTATGTTCTTGATAAATTCAAAAATTAACACAGGTAATGAACTGTCTATTGAAAACGGTGCCTCGGATACGCTGGTTGCCATCATCATTACAGAGCACTGACTGTGGGTCATGTATGATGGCTTTCTAGCCCACACCCAAGCAACCCACAACTGGCATGGTGTAAAAAGAGATGTTCTGTGATCCTGGGGATTCACAGAATGGAAGTGGTTTGCCACCTGTCCCAAGAAATGAAAGGAAGAATACATTCCACTGGGTTTTCCAATGAGCCCACAACATAAACTCAACTAAGCCACTCTTCAGGAAAAGAGAAGAACTTTGGGCTTCTGAAATGAAGATTATTTGACAGCTTTCTGGCCATATCTGCAGAGAAGGAAGAAGAGAATGCTTGCCACTATTGCACAGAGACTCATATGCAGATCATAAGGCTTTTTCTCTCCTTAGAGAAAGGTACATGAGAGGGAAAAAGTAGGAGACTGGCTCAGAGGATGGGTGGTTTTACTATGTGAGTATTTTTATTTTTTCCTTTTTTTGGAGAGGTTTTTGCTATAAGGCGTGTGCACTCACTAGAAAGACAGAGAGAGACAGAAAGACAGAAAGCGAGAAATCACTCCCCAGGGGGGATGGCCACACCACAATCCCTTCTCCATTCTCCTCTCGGGATCTTGGGCACGCACGCACATGCGCCCAGCATGAGTTTAAGCCACCAGGTCTGGGACTTGAACCGCAGTCAACTACATGGAGTTCAGCGACATAGCCATTACGCTAACTGCCGGTCCCTGTGAGTTTTTATTTTTAATAATTATTGTTTTATTAGTAAGTTTCCTGAGGTTGAGACCATATTTCTTCATTGCTTTATGGTCCCTTAGATCCTATATCAGGAAAAGTCACAAACAGGTACTTAATAAAATATGTTTAGAGAAGATTGGGTCATAATATGTATACATACATATATATTACTATATAATTACACAGACTAACTGGCATTAAGCATCTTTCCTGCCTAGGTAGTAACTTTTACAATAAATTTCTTCTTGCCATTGGCCCAACTTTGTACCCATTCTATTATTGGCATCAGTCGAATTTTCTTCTTCCTCATTTCTGACATCTGTGAAACATTCTTCTTTTAAAATAATCATGATTTTTTTCGGTTTTGTTTTGTTTTGTTTTGTTTTGTTTGAGATTTTTGCTATAGGTTGCATGCACTTGCCAGAGAGACAGAGACAGCAAACAAGAAATCACTCCCTGGGGTGATTTGGCCATGCCACAATCCCTTTTCCTCTCAGGATTTCAGGCATACATGCACATGCACTCAACATGAGTTTTAAGCCATAGAGTCTGGTACCTCAGTCAATAGCCATCAGCCAGGTGGGAAACTAGCACCTTAACACCATGCCACCTGTCAGCCCCAGCATTCTTAAACTTTTTTTTTTAAAGCAATAAAGCTTTATACTAAGAAGATGCCAGAAACAGAAAGAAAAAGGCAAGAACTGAATGGACAACATAAACCTTCACATTATTTTTGTAAAATCCCATATTTGAGAAGAATCTATAAGAGTAGGTATTCTCCCTGCTATACAGAAGAAGCAACTGAGGCAGGATTGGAGTTATGGGACTTATCTATGATTTGCTAACGTGGTCAACTAATAGAGTTATACAAGACTCACTAGAAGAAAAAGCTTTGTTTTCTAGTCTAGGTGTATGAAACCAAGCCGTTGCAAAAGACTTTGATTAGAAAAGACTTTGATATATAAACAAAAGAACTTAAAGCACATATCAAACAGGAGTATCTCAGAGAGCAGGGTTCATCCTTTCAAACCCCCACAGCTTCTGTGACTATTCTATTAGCATTTGTAGCACTGCCTTCCCCTTGCTGGAGAGTTCTTTGTCAAAGGCAATCTGTTTGGTGAGACTATTGCCTACATTTAAGGGAGAGAAAAGGAGGAATAAGGCTTGGAGAACCACTGGCTCCTGATGCTCCTTCCTTTTCCTTCCACCAAGCATGTCATTCACATTAGGGTCTTCTTGTCCTCTAGATTCTTTTGACTTCATTCTTCATGATCCCAAGTGAGGCTTTTTTTTTTTTTTTTTTTTTAAATTGCTAGTGGGTGGGTGTGCTCATCAGAAAGAGACAGAGAGAGAGATGGAGAGAACTTCCAAATGGGGCTTGGTCGCACCAGAATCCTTTTTTCTTAATTTCTGTTTCTCATCAAGATTTTGGACATGCATCCACATGTGTCCAGAATGTTTTTCAAGCCACTAGGACTAGGAGTTTGATCTGTGATCAGCCATAAGGGATCAGATTTTCTATAGATCAGGCTTGCTATGGATCAGCCCTGGACTTTTTTTTTTTTTCTTTTTTTGATGCTCTTTTGCTTCACATGAAAAATCCCAAATGCACTTTTGAAATGCAGTCATACGCCTATGAAGGTTTTGTATCTTTTCTGGTGACTTCAAGTCTTTATGAATTACAATATTTTTCTTTGTCCAAGAGAAACTGGCCAGAAGAATTTAAAATATACTTTAAGTTAGTTCTTATGCCATTATGTCATTTGAAGGCGAGTGTCACCATGGTTTTCTGGTTTAAAAAGGGGCCACTTGTGATTTCATATCTCATTCTCACTATAATTCGTAGTCTCAGATGGACTCTCTCTAAGGGGAGAAGAATTCCACAAAGTTCTCCACTGAAAGCTGTGTCTTACCAGAAGGACCCCTTCTGCTTTGATACAAGCAATCCATGTTCCTGGAATGATTGAAAATGGATCTGCAAAACCATTTCCGGGAACAGTGACAAAGGCTGGCTCCTTACTTGGCAGGAAGATGATCTCTTTGCTTTGAGCAGCACCTATCAGAAATACAAAGAATTGCTTAAGCTATTTTCTGGCAGTTAATGTTATTATTTCAAATATTTAATTTTGAACATTCAGTTCACATCTGAAAACACTGAAGATGGTTTATTGGTCACATATATTGATCAAATTTACTGATCTTAATTTTAAAAATTATATGCATATGTATAATACTAGACTAGAAAGATAATGATAAGATGTTAGCATTGGCTATTTCTTCTGTGATCATGACAAATTTTTAAATTTGTTAAATACATACATGGGGTTTTCAAAAAGTTCATGGAAAGTTATATTATGAAAAAAAGTGTGGATTTGAAAAAGATTTTTGAACCAAAATAAATACATGTATTAATTCCATCTTTTCATAACTTTTGAAATCTTTTTATAAGTCAGCTGTTTAGGAAGGTTTCTTACATATCATGTCTTCAAAATATTATATTAGGTATTAAATTTTCTTTTTCTTTTTATATTTGGTTTTAAAAATTTAATTTTCATTAATGAACATTCTTTTGTAGTGAAAAAAAAACATGGAAAGTAGCTATTTAGACAGTGTTGGAAGAGGGTGGGAAACAGCAGAGGATGAGAGGTAGGAAATTAAGGAGAGAAAAAAAAGAAATAAAATAAGTAACAAGAAATAAAAAATTATTTGTTGAAGATAACATGTATGGTAATACCTTTGAATGAGTCAATATACAGTGTATTCTGGATGGGAAAACTCATTTTGTATGCTGCAATGATATACAGTGAATGAATATAAAATAAACAAATTTAAAAGAAAAAAAAATAGAGGACCTTATACGAAAGTTTCAGAAACAAGCAAAATTGTTGTATCTGAGTTCAACTGAGACTTTTGTTCAAAAGAAAATGTTTACTCCAAGTCTTCACATTCAGTCTTGTTCTACAAACATCTATAAGACCTACTGTGTGCCAGATCTAGAACTACATTCCAAGGACAAGGCCGTGGACTCAGTCAGTGGGCCTTTGCTCCCTGATGTGGGGACAGGGGAGGTGACAGCTACAGATTAGCCAACAGGAGAATACAGCACACTGTGGACAGTGATATTTGTGAAGAGGCATCAGTTACTATGGGAATACATAACTGGGGCTCCTGACTCTGATTTGGGGAAAAGGTATCCAGGAGGAAGAAGAAGAATCAAGACAGGATATAGTCTATCTGCTTGAATTAACAGATGGCAGATTGCTGTTGCCACTTAGGAGCTAGAAGGACCTATTAGAAAGAGTTCGGAGTCTGAAGACCATCTACAAAGATAGCTGTGCACTTAGGCAATTAATAGCCCTCTCAGCCCTGTTTCCTCTGCCACGCTCTTCTGTTTGCAAAGATTTTATCATGTGAGGGTGCTAAAGTACTCTGTAACTGATAAAGCAAGCCTTTTCTTTCTATTGGTTATTTATTTATTTATTTATTTTGGGGAGAGATTTTTGCTATAGGGCGCGTGCACTTACCAGAAAGACAGAGAGAGACAGAAAGCGAGAAATCGCCCACCAGGGGGGATGGCCACGCTGAAATCCCTTCTCCTCCATTCTCCTCTTGGGATCTTGGGCATGTATGCACACATGCCCGGTGTGAGTTTAAGCCACCGTGTCTAGGCCTCAAACCGTGGTCGACTACATGGGAGTCCAACGACAGAGCCATTACACTAACTGCTTTCTACTGGTTATTAATCAACCCCCAGCCATGCAAGCTTGGCTGACATAACTTGGAAATGATGTCATTTATCCCCCAACTCTGACTCTGCCCTGGTTGCTTACATCTGGACTCTAAATGAGATTTTCACTGGTGCCATTCCGTATCCTTGTAGGATTCCAAATGCTTCCTGGAGTATGTTTCCATGACTGAAAGAAGTCCTACTTTCTCACAGGCCTTATCTCCGGCTGGTGAGTCTGAGTTCTCTCCTCAGGTCCTGGCGGCCTCAGGAACCCTTACCCCAAATGAGTTTTGCAGATCGCTCCAGATGTCTCTTGGTTTTGTGCTTTATAGTAGTTATCGTGAAACTGTTCATCCTGAGTCAGCCACGGAGGCACAGTGGTAACACAATGTTCTGCAACACTAGACCCACATGCGGAGGTTCTGGCTCATGTCCTGGGTTCTCCCTGTGTATGCCAGGGTTTAGGTTGCCTGAGGCTGGAGGTGGATCGCAATGTCAAAATCTTGTTGGAGTTACCCCCCTCTCTCTCAGCAAATAAATCATCTTTTTAAAAATTCCTTCCTCAGGACCAGCAGATGGTGTAATGATTACATTGCTGGACTCTCCCATGGTCAACAGCAGTTCGAGTCTCGGACCTGGAGGCTTAAAACTCATGTGTGCATGTGTGCCGAAAATCTCAAGAGGATAATGGAGGAGAAGGGATTGCAGCATGGCCATCCCTCTGGGGCTTGATTTCTTGTTTTCTGTCTCTCTCTGTTTCTCTGGCAAGCACACATGCTCTATAGCAAAAATCTCTATAAAAAATTCCTCTTTGCCCACTTCTCCTTGCAACAATGAAAGAATTTAAGGAATAGGGTATGATCTCTTGAATAACACTACAAAAGTGACACCCATTTAACCATGAATTAGTTATAAATTAACTTTTCTTACTGAAAATATCAAAATCCATGGGTTCAGCCAAGGTACGTAGGTTGCTATATTGATTTTTTTAAATGACAGTGAATGATAAGTTTAACAGAGAAACTTAAACAGAACATTTAGAGGATGAAATGGTAAGAAGGATGGAGCATCCAGAGAACTGTCTAATCAGACCATTGACCATGATACATTTTCTAAAGATGATCAACTTGGTGGAAACATTTCACTACTTGATCATTTCTTAATTGAAAATAAAGACTTTAAATTTTACCTACCTGTCTTATCCCAAGATGGATAAATAGTTATTTGGCCAGAGACTGCTTCAGCTCCAGGGTTAACATATCTCAGGATAACACGAAACAAGGAGAGATCTGACTTTTCCACATTCAGTATTATCCTTACTTCATTCTGAAAAATACCCAAAGCATAACGCATAGAAGAGATAACTGGTTAAAAGAAATGCTAGCCAAATGGTGACTTCATTCTATTCATGTTTCACTATTGGACTTGTAGATCATAAAGGGTCTTCAAAAAGTTCACAGAAGATGGGACCAGCAGTTAGCATAATGGCTATGTCTCTGGACTCCCATGTAGTTGACCACAGTTTGAGTCCCAGACCCAGTGGCTTAAACTCACGCCAGGTGCACGTGCATGCGTGCCCAAGATCCTGAGAGGAGAATAGAGGAGAAGGGATTGTGGCGTGGCCATCTCCCCTGGAGGGTGATTTCTCGCTTTCTATCTCTCTGTCTCTTTCTCTGTCTTTCTGGTGAGCACACGTGCCCTACTGTAAAAACCTCTCCAAAATAAAAAGTTCACAGAAGATACCTAATATTTTAAAACTATGCATAGATTTCTTTTTATTATTTTTTTAATGAAAATTTTTATCATAGAGTTCATGCACTCCCTGGAGAGGCAGAAACAGAAAGAGAAAGAGGGGAAGTAAGAAATAACCCCTCCGAGGGCGGGTGGCCACACTACAATCTCTTCTGCTTCATTCTCTTCTTGGGATTTGGGGCAAGCATGTACATGCACCCAGCATAATTTCCAAGCCACCGGGTCAGGAACTCAAAGTGCAGTTGGCCACTTGGGATCTATCACCTTAACCACCATGCCACCTGCTGGCCCCTATTTTTTTCCTACCAAAATAAACTTGTAATTTAACCCCACTTTCTACAAACTTTGAAATCCCTTCACACATACATGCACACACACATACACATACACACACACACACTCATACACACACACTTAATATGTATATCCACATTCACTCAAAAAGTACTAATAACATGGAAGATAGAAACTGGCAAGCCTAACAATGAATTAAAGTCATTTACAATCAGAGTTACAGTGAAAATTTACTCCCTCAGCAACTGAAATCCTGTTTTGCCCTTTTTGTAATCAGGCGGAGTAAAGTTTTAGATGGACTAGTTTAAGAAAATCACAGTGACAGGATAACCACCATTGGCAGGGAAAAATAAAAAGGCAGATGGAAAGGAAACTGTATTATTTCATACCTACACCCCTGTAGCGAAACCACTCCAAGATCTGCTTTACATAGTTAAAAAAAAAAAAAATCTAAATGGTCATATAAATCAAAAGTGACTAAGGAAAGGTTAACAGTCTCTAAATACATTAATAATAAATTCTGGAAGTAAATAAAATATCCCTATAAAGTTTTATGTCAATGTATTATCCAAAGGGAATTTTCAACCTACATAAGAGATTCTATTAGTCCCCAGGCCCTGAGGTTCATGCAATATTCTAGAAGCATGGCAGAGCCTGTGATCTTCAAGTAAATAGTATTTTTTTTTAATTCTGGACTATAGATTCTATTTTTAGATCTGTCTATGGCTCAAAGAAAGTTCATGAAGCTCAAAAATCCCAAATCAGTGGTTCTTTTGGTCTCTTCCCCAGCTTTTTTGGTTAAAATAAAGGGGCATCTTTTGAGAGATATGGGTGAAAATACAGGCCTATTTCAGATAGAATCCCTTGCTCTGGAGTAGAAGCTGCAGGTGTCACACTAAGGCATTCCCACTGGCCCTCACAATCAGACTGAATTTATCTTTAGTTATTAGTTCAAAGCTGTAAATATGCAAAAGCATAAATATATTCTCTTGCATATAATATGCAAGAATATAAATGTAAATATGCACAAACATAATGTAGAAGAGTAACATAAGTGGTGATCTGGGGAACACCAGCAAGATCCTCTGATCAAAAAAACTCCCTTAGAAAATCCATCACTAGACATTCCTTTGTGGCATTTAGCAATTCTTCTTTTTTTGGGGGTAGCTGTCAATAATTTTATGTTCTTAAATAAATGATCATCTAAGATTATATATGTGAATGAACAAAGCAGTTTATCAAGAAATTTACATTCTTTATTGCAAAGGGAATTTTTGTATCACATTGCATGCAGATTTCTTTTTAAAAATTTTTTAAAAATATTTTTTAAATCTACATTTAATTGCTATATATCTCTACAGTGTATAACATTGCTTTTTACAGCACAAACATGGTGCACATCAGTCAAGACAAAGGCATTACCATATACATTATCATCAGCAAACCTAATTTTCATTTTTGTGTCAAATAAACGTATTTTTTTCCATTTCCCTCCCTCCCTCTGTCTATTATCCACCCTTGTATTACCCATATCTTTAACATCTCTAGTCTCTACAGTTGCTTTCTCTACTACTATACCTTCCAAACTTTCAGTTTCTGCTATATAACACAAACATTTGGTATATATTGAGTGGGAATGTACGAAGTCTGTCTTTCATACTTTGGCTTGCTTCACTTAGCATTAAAGTCTTCCATTTTCGTCCACTTTGTATCAAATGTCAAGGTCTTGTCGTTTTTTTATGACTGAATAGTATTCCATAGAATACATATGCCACATTTTTTCAGTCCATTCATCTATTTTTGGACATTTGAATTGATTCCTAGAAATTGTGCAATCAACTGTTCTTTTAAATTGTAAACACCAGTGAGAAGGCATACACAGTCATCCCTCGCTATCTGCAGGGGATCATTTCCAGGACCCCTGAGAATACCAAAATTCACAGATGCTCAAGCCTCTTATGTAAAATGGTATAGTATTTGCATATAATCTACTCATATCCTCCAATATACTTTAAATCATCTCTAGATTACTTACGACACCTAATACAATATAAATGCTATGTAAAAAATAGTTTTGACACTTTTTAAAAATTAATATTTATTTTTATTGGGATATTTTTCTGAATATTTTTGATGCACAATTGGTTGAATCCATTGATCGGAACCCACTGACACAGAGGTACGACTGTACCTTGGTAGGGTTCTCAGTCATTCTATCATGATTTGATAGAATCTGTTGCTTTTTTCATAATAATGAGGTAAGGTCAGGGCACCAAAGAAACTGACTTGTAGTATTTAGAGAGAAGAGG
>NW_006160062.1:358128-360243 GCF_000334495.1 Tupaia belangeri chinensis
CTGGATATTTGGGAAAGGCATCTCAGATAAGAGACACTGGCCAGTCCAAAAACAGCATTGGAACCAGTGGGAGAACCAAGAGAACTATGAACGTGTCCTAGTTTCTCTACAGGGTTGAATGCAATAGAAATAGCAAGCACTAGTCTTGGATCTGCTATGGCAAACATTGTATTACCATGGTGGTCAGTTTACCCCCATATTCTGAATTCCCTTACTGAGAAACAGCTCAAGGACACTAAACTCAAAGAGAGATTCTGAAGACAAAACCCAATGACAATACAGAATTTCCTAGTTATAGGGACCAACAGTTAGCATAATGGCTATGTTGCTGGACTCCCATGCAGTGGACCATGGTTCAAGTCCTGGACCCAGTGGCTTAAACTCACGCCAGATGTGTATGCTTGCGTGCCTAAGATCCCGAGAGGAGAATGGAGGAGAAGGGATTGCAGCATGGCCATCCCCCCTGTCTCTCTTTCTGGAGAGTGCACATGCCCTATAGCCAAAAAAATCTCTCCAAAAAAAAAAGAATTTCCTAGTCATATATATTGAATAAGTTCTAACAGAAAACAAAAAGTGCATATATTCCCTTACTCATTCTAATGCAAAGCCAAAAGAGATATAAACAGTAGAAAAGAATGACAGAAAGAAGAAAGAAAAATTAAATGGGAAAAAATTAAATGGGAAAGAAAAATTAAATCGCACTAAAACTCACCATTTATCTTAGTTTATATTCACATAGTAATTCAAAGCTTAAAAAAAGTATCAGTGAAAAATAAGCAAACTAGCTTTATTGGAATTATTTAAGCGAACTCTTTTTTATTTTCCACAAATGACTATATAGAAAAATGTCCTTATGTTATAATACAGTCTAATATTAGGAAACTTTCTTCTCCTCTCCTAAAAAGTCTTCAGAAATAGACACTATTTTTCTTTAATCCCTTTGTTTTCTGATGTTGGTGGCCAAATTAAAGTAACAATAAGCTGCAAATTCTATATCCTAATAAATGCTTATCAGTTAAAATATAGCCCCCCCTCAAGTCTTACCTCAACTCTAACCCCAGCCTGTACTCTGGAGAAAACAAATCCTGGGATCAGATCTGAGGGCAGTCTTTGGAGGACTCACTGAGAGTGCTGTGGGTAAGTGTAAGAGCTACTCTGTCAGGAAGCTACCCTGAGTCCATACCTGTATGGAGGTCATCTGGGCATAGCCTCTCCAACTAAACTCTGGAAATGCCAGAGGATCAAATCCAAATCGTAGCTCCCTTCCAGTAGGAGTAGTGCCATCCTCAATTTCATACTTCATATGGTGCAAATCCGGAAAATAGTAGTTGTTTTCAGGCCTTTTATAAATAAAAAATGAATATAAATATAACAAGTTACGTTCATTGTTCATCTGCATGTCCTTTAACCCCAATAGTTACTACTAATTAAAACTCCACTGAGTTGACAGAGTATATTAAATAAGGACAAATGAGAGAAGGCCCCCGTTATTTTTCTAAATTATTGCTTTCATTCATGTACACATTCACATAAGACACACATTCAACAATGAATTATTCTAAGCATAAAAATGAGAAAACAATTTAGCACAACCCATAAGGGTAGCATCCTTTAATATGTGCTAAATGGTTTCCAACACCTTAGCAAAGTCAAATTAGATTATTTATGATTACTTTTTCATTCATTCATTTATACACTCATAGTCACTGGTTACCCAAATATTAATATCTATATGCTAGTCACTGTTGTTAAGTACCATAGATACAATGGGGAACATAATATAAAATATTTAATATGTAGGCCTAGCTACTGTAGGACAGCAGTAATTTAAGTGCCCTACAAGGTTGGAATCCAGGGACCAGCAGTTAGCATAATGGCTGTGTCACTGGACTCCCATGTAGTCGACCATGGTTCGAGTCCCGGACCTGGCAGCTTAAATTCACACCGGGTGTGTGTGTGTGCGTACATGTCCAAGATCCCGAGAGGAGAATGGAGGAGAAGGGATTGCGGTGTGGCCTTCCCCCCCGGGGGGTGATTTCTCGCTTTCTATCTCTCTGTCTCTCTCTGTCTTTCTGGCAAGTGCACGTGCCCTATAGCAAAAACCTCTCCAAAAAA
>NW_006160062.1:360451-369110 GCF_000334495.1 Tupaia belangeri chinensis
GGGTGGGTGTGTGCGTACATGTCCAAGATCCCGAGAGGAGAATGGAGGAGAAGGGATTGCGGTGTGGCCTTCCCCCCCGGGGGGTGATTTCTCGCTTTCTATCTCTCTGTCTCTCTCTGTCTTTCTGGCAAGTGCACGTGCCCTATAGCAAAAACCCCCCCAAAAAAAAAAAAAAAAAGGTTGGAATCCATATGGGGACCATGAGTTGGTCATTTATGTGGATGCTCAGAGTCTTGAGGAGCTAGAGGGTTAGGAGAAGGGGATCAGAGCATGACAAGAACCTGTTGGAAGTGCTTCTTTCTCTCTCTCTTTCTTATGTGCATGCACACATTTTCTATTAGCAAAAATTCCATATGAAAAATTTACAAGTTACATGCTTTTTTACTCAATATACATTTTTTTGATCATTAGACTTTTTTTTTTTTTGGAGAGGTTTTTGCTATAGGGCGCGTGCGCTCACCAGACAGACAGAGAGAGACAGAGAGACAGAAAGCAGGAAATCACCCCCCAGGGGAGGTGGCCACGCCGCAATCCCTTCTCCTCCATTCTCCTCTCGGGATCTTGGGCACGCACGCACACGCACCCAGCGTGAGTTTAAGCCACCGGGTCCGGGACTCAAACTGCAGTAGACTACGTGGGAGTCCAGCGACATAGCCATTATGCTAACTGCTGGTCCCGATCATTAGACTTTTTTATACCTTGTTTTCTCTTCAACTATATGCCTATTAAGGGATTATTTCCAAGAGTCCAACCATGGCAGTTACAGAGAACCAAAAATCATCCAATGTTTGTGTGGTGCCATTTAATAGTCAAACTTACAGTTCTTCCAAGATACATTTTATCAATCCAGTCACAAGCTAATAGCAG
This sequence comes from Tupaia belangeri chinensis, assembly GCF_000334495.1. Taxonomy (NCBI): domain Eukaryota; kingdom Metazoa; phylum Chordata; class Mammalia; order Scandentia; family Tupaiidae; genus Tupaia; species Tupaia belangeri. The sequence continues at coordinate 361,319 of NW_006160062.1, forward strand.
TTAGTGGATTTAAAATCATAAAGATGAATTAATAAAAAAAAAATAAAGGACCATGCTCCTATATTGCAAGTAGAATTAGGAATGCCTACAACTTTTCTGAAGGCAATTTATGAAATCCTTAAAAATGTTTATATCCATGGACCAGCAGGTACTGTAGTAGTTAAGGTACTGGATTCCACATAGCTGACTCTGGTTTGAATCCTGGACCTGATGGCTTGAAAATCACGCCAAGGGGACCAGCAGTTAGCGTAATGGCTATGTCACTGGACTCCCAACGTAGTCGACCGCAGTTTGCATCCTGGACCTGGTGGCTTAAAACTCACGCATGCGCATGTGCGTGTGTTCCCAAGATCCCGAGAGGAGAATGGAGGAGAAGAGACTGCGGCATGGCCATTCCCCCTGGGGGGTGATTTCTCACTTTCTATCTCTCTGTCTCTGTCTTTCTGGCGAGCGCACGCGCCCTATAACAAAAACCTCTCCAAAAATAAGAAAAAAAAATCACGCCAAGTACATGTGTATGGGTTCCCAAAATCCTGGGAGGAGAATGGAAGAGAAGGGATTACAGAGTGGCCATCACCCCAGGGACTGATTTCTCATTTTCCTTCTCTCTGTCTCTCTCCAGCAAGCACACACACCCTATGGCAAAAATCTATTGACCCAGTAATTCCTTATATATAGTATTGAACATTTTGATAAAAGAATGTTTAAAACGGTGAAAATTTGGAAACAACCTAACTGTACGATTGTGAAATATTATGTAATTATTAATATTTTCAAGCCTAATGATAATGGGAAATGTCTATACTATTGGGTTGTCAGGAAAATCATGACATACTTTTGCACAGAAAAAATGACATGACTTTCCCAATGACCTAATATTATGTGAAGAAATAAATACAAAATATATGAAAAAAATTATGCTAATTTTTACTCATAGACAAAGTATAGAAAAAATGCATCAAAATATCAAAAGGAATTATTTCTGAATGGTAGAATAAAGATTTTTCTTTGCTTTTTACTTTTTTGAACTTATTAAGATTTCTACAACAAATATATGTTATACTTATTATGAAAAAAATTCAGGGAATGAAGTGAATGTGAATGCTTTCTAAACTTGTAAGCAAACCTAAAAATGTTCAAATAATATCATCAACAAACATTTGGGAGGATTTATTTATACAAAAGGACACAAGATTTGCTAACATGGAGAAAAGAAGCTATGACACCTGCATTTATTTCAATTATTATTTACCACTAAAACGAATTAAATAGTCTAAATTTCAAATATTTTGCATGATAGCACATGCACACATGATCACATGCACACATATGCACATGTGATCTTCTGTGATCTTCCATATAGATTCAGCTTTGCTTGAACAGTGTGTTACTGATGTTCCACCAAGCTGGCCCACTTTAGATTCATGGGTTGCTTAATGACAGTGATAGAATTTGACAACTGCATTGTGTTAGGTAGTTAGTTATTGAACAAACATCACAGAATGTACTCACACAACCCACATGGTATAGCCCATTATCTACCTGGGCTATGTGGTATAGTCTATATGCTCCTCCTGATACCACAGTTTACATTGTCATTGACCAAAATGTTGTCATGCAGTGCATGACTGTATGAGCTATATATGTATATAATGAAAAAAATCAACATTTTTACATCAGAATGAGTAATTTCATTCCTACTTGGTCAGGTTACTTTATCCTGAAAATTAGCCAATCATCTATATAGCTGGAAGGAGAAATAATATTTACTGGTTAAATGGCAGAAAAGCTCATTTTTCCAAGAGTAGAAAGAGGTAAAACAGGTAGAGAATGTTTGAATGGACCCTTTTACAAAGTTCCTCTGATCCATTGTGAGCCTCTCTGGTTGCAGGAAAACAAATTTGATATGTCCTTCATCACATACCTTTTATCGCAAGGCCCATCAATGACAATCAATTAGAAAATCTGAGGAAAAGTGGGACCAACAGGTGGCGTGGTGGTTAAGGTGCTGGACACTCCCACATGGCTGACCACAGTTCAAGTCCTGGACCTGGTGGCTTGCTTTCTCACTTTCCTTCTCTTTCTCTCTGTGTCTCTCTCTGGTCAAATCAAAATAAAATGAATGAATGAATAAAAGTAAATTTAAAAAATAAATAAATATATTTTTTTTTTTAAAGAAAGAAAATCTGAGGAAAAGCAACACTTAGAAATGTTTGAAACACTGCAGGGAAGGCGAGAAGCACCATACTAAATACAGACAATTTGCCTCAACTGCATAAAAAAATCTGTATTAGTCTGTTGATAAAGTGAAAGTACCTTAGATTTAGAAGAAGTTGTATTTCAGAATTTCTGGCATATGGATTAAAAGTAAGATTATTAAAACTTAGTTTTTTTCTTTCCTCACTGAGGAAATATCATGGATGGATCATAGTTCTGAATTATACAGAGACTGCTAAGTAGAATGGACAAAGAGATGGCAAGCTGCCATACTTCCATGTCTCCTTCGGGAGTCTCTACTTTCCTTGCTTCACTCTCTTGGTTCTGCTGTTTATTTTACTCTGTTTCTTCATGAAGTACTTTTTTCCCACCTTTAATGTTTTCTCACTCCCACCCCCAACCTTGGGTAATACACTGGGAGCCTTCACTCCTTCCCTCAAGGGTCCTAGGGAGAGGCAGGACCTGAATCCCATTAGTCCAGGTCACGGGTGTTTGGCCCTTGCTCCTCTTATTCCCTCTCTCTCAAGCTGACCTATCTGCTCAGCTTCTGCATTCTGTGACCTGCATGTGGAGGTTCAGTCACGTGAACCCCCTGCATGCTTCCATCTGTCACCAGGCCCACCCGGCTTTTTGCACCTGTGGGAACTCCTGAGTGAAGCTGCTCATTGGTCTGCACAGTGGGACTGGTTTTATGGGCAAAATTACCTCCTTTTTTTTTTTAAAGTTTATTTATTTCTTTTTATGAGACTGAAAGACAGAGAGAGAGAGAAAGCACTCTCAGTAGGATTTCATGCCACAATCAACTCCCTTCCCCAGATTTTCTAACCAGACAGAATCATGGTTGCACATGGCCAGCATATACAAGTTGACCAAGAAACTGAACACATGGTCTTTCATATAAATCCAGCTTTGCAAGCTGGCCCACTTCCAATTTTAATAAGCTCACAGACAAATGACCAGATTTAGAATTATATCGTAAAGCATCACCTGCTCTCAATCCTTAGGACTGCTGTCTTCACTGAAAAAGTAGCTTGGACAGGAATACTTAAGGTCATCTTTCCCAGCATTAACATGGGAAGAAACCTCCCCAATGACTCACCGCTGGCATGATTTCCCCACCACATGTTCTCTGCACTGGCACATTCCGGATGGTCCACTGCACACAGGGCTGAGTGCTCCACCAACATCGCAATGACACCCTGAGAGTCAGGAAATAGTAGCAGCTGCCCATCAAACCATCTCCACACTGAACGCTTCCCCAACTTCTACCAGAAGGGAAAGCAATAATCCAGTGCTGCAGCACCTGTCTTCTCTCCCCCACCAGAATTTCTACTTGGTAGATGACTGAAATATGTAGGAAACTCCCAAACTAAAATGGTATTCTGCCATTGTTTGAATGTCCTCCCAAAACTCATGTGTTGAGATTTGTGATGAGATTAAGAAGATGAAAACTTAATCTGAGTATGGTGTTGAAAGGTGGGGCCTTTGGGAGGAGGTGAAGATTAAGGCCATCATGGTGGCCCCCATGGTTGACTCCTGGTGGGTTTGTAAGAGGAGGAACTGAGGGAGAGATACATATGGGCACAGATGCATGTGTTTCTGCCCTGCACCTGTTGTCATACAGCCAGAAGACTCTCACCAGATGTAGCCTCTGGGCTTTTTACCACCAACTGAGAGCTGAGTAAGGAAAATAGTGTGAACTCTGTTGTCCAGTACAAAGGTGTAGTAATGCAGGAGCTAAACATGATGTAGAAAAAACACTGTTGTAAATAATGTGTGCTAAAGAGGGACTATGCAAGAGATTCAAGAGCTGGTGGAGTGACTGTTCCTACAAGTTCATTTTTAACACACATTATCTCTAAAAATCTAATGTTAGCTTTTCTTTTTCTTAATTGCCAGAGAGTATGTGCATTCACCAGAGAGACAGAGAGAGCAAGAGAGGGAAAAGGTGACTGAGAAATTACTCCCTAACTGAGAACACTCACTCTTCAACCCTTCTCCTTCATATCTTCATCTCATTGGGATTTCGGGTGCACACACACATACACCCTAATGTATTTTTCAAGCCTCCAAGGCTGGGACTCAATCTGTCTTTGGCCACATGGGATCCTGTTCTCTTAACCCTAGACCATGGGCTGGACTATGTTAGCTTCTTTGATAAAATGTATCTCTAAAATTACTAAGTCTTGAGGGCAGCAGGTGGCTTGGTGATTAAGGTACTAGATCCCTACATGGCTGACCATGATTTGGGTCCCAGACCTTGTGGCTTTCTTACTTTCTCTCTCTCTCTCTCTCTAATGAGCATGTGTCCTATAACAAATTAAAAAATAATTAATAATAATAATTAAATAATTATTTTAAAAATGACTAAGTCTTGATGTTATTTTTAAAATTAACACATGACCTCTTATATCATTTTTTTAATAGTTAAACCAACAATATCCTGGTAGAAGAGGCATGAAAGTACCTCCATTTACAATTTATGACTAGTTTTAACTGAAGATTTAGCAAAATTCCCTGGACAGAAAGTTTCAGTGCCATCCCATCAGAAAGTCTACATGAAGACAATAAGCACAGAAGAAAGACTGTTCCAGTACTCTTTGTCTATCAACACTTTATTCTGCTCAGGACTCTCTGAGAGTATTTACCTTGACACCCAAAGTAATTGCTCTTTTCCACAGCAAAATAGCCATCTTCACAGGTGTCACAGGAGTCACCATCGACATGGGGTTTGCAGTGACAGTCACCATCTCTCTGAAGAAAATGAGCCAGAGGACAAAAATTGATACAATTTTAGAATCTAATAATCTTTAATATTGAAAACTGGTTCATTGTCCAATAGGAAGCCATGTAGCCAGGACTGGGAAAAGATCATCACTCATTGATGACTAGAAGGTACAATACATCCTTCAGAAATTCCACAATTATTACCCCCTTTCTCCTGTTAGCATATGAAAATTGGCCTACATTACCTGCCCACATTCTCCAATTCCACTCACTGTCCCTGCCTCGTGGCACAGGCATGCTGTCGAGAAAAGAAAGCATCCATGAACCAAGTGTCACAACGATAGATAGTCACCAGCTCTGGAAACACTGCACACCCTCAACATGACACATGCAGGCAGACTTTGGAGCACACTTAAACAGAATTACAGTGTGCAATGCTGAGGCCTAAGACTAGATCACTTTCTGGATTAGCAGGACAGACTGATCAACACTATCCATCTCCGGAGAGTATTGGCTGATTTACAATTACTTCAAGATAAAAGCTGCAACATCATGAGATTTTTTTTTAGTAACTTTTTTTTCATTAGAGATATTTTTGTTACAGGGCACATGCATTTGCCAGAGACAGAGAGATAGAAAGTGAGAAATCACCCGTGATGGGAGACGGCTACATTATACAGTCCCTTCACCTCCATTCTCCTCTCAGGATTCTGGGTATGCATGCACACCTGCCTGGTGGGATTTTTAAGCTGCTGGATCCAGGACTCAAACCACAGTTGGCCATGAGGGAGACCAGCGACATAACCATTAAACCATCTGCTGGTCCCAATTTTTTTTTAATGATTCTAATGTCAAGGTCATCATTGATGTGCTTGCATGAAAATACACTCTATTTAAGACTATTCACTCTGTTTAGTACCATTAACTCAATGTTTTTATCCCAACTTCAATATAAGCATAAAAATTAAAAATTAAATTAAACTATAAAGCGTTGATTATAAAAACAAAGAGGTCAAAACCATGGATCAAGAAGCTGCCTGCACAAATAACAAAGTACATATGGAAACAGGATATAAATCCCTTGCTAAGAAATTAAAAAGGACAAATGTTTTGCCAAAAGTAAGAGGGAAAACACTAAAAACATTACACAGAATTTCAGACAAATCGAATTGATTCAACAAATAGTTCTTTTGTGGGTTTAGTCACTGAAATAGATAAAATTAAGAGGAAGATACAACATAGCAAATTACAGTGTATAAGAAACCTTACCTGAACATCCCTTGGGGTTTTCTTCGGCCAGGTTCCAATATAATGGTTTGCAGATGCTACAAGTAGGACCTTCAACATGCATCTTGCATTGGCAATGTCCCTTTTAACAAAAATTAAACTAACATTTGACATCTTGGAATTAAGATATTCTCAAATATGTGTTCTGAGCACTAGGCTTATCACAGAAATATATTTGGGGCATAAAAAGTAAATTAAGCACACTCAAAGGGAATAGAAGGACTGGGTTGACTTCAACAGTCTGCTAAATGTTTTGTTTCTGTATTCATTTATTTGTTACATACAACTCACATTTGTGGTTAAGAAATTGGAAAATACATAATAAATTGGAGAAACAAATTTTAAACTCACTCTTACTTATAACATTATCAATGTCTGTCAGTACTATATAGCACAGACTACACATTTAAAAGGAAAAATATCTGAATATTTAACATTACAAATTAGTAAAGAATTATGTTTATCTGAGCATGATTTTGTAATATGCAAGATTCTTTGCCTTGCTCCAATACCATCAAGACTCATAGAAAGAACAGCATGGACCAGCAGGTTGCATGGTGGTTAAGGCACTGGACTTCTACATGGCCAATCATGGTTCAAGCACTATACCTTGCAGCTTGCTTTCTCACTTCCCCTCTCTCTCTCGTGAATTAAAACATAATAATAATAGAGAATCTGTCCAGGCATCTCCATCTCTGTCTCTGCTGTCCCTTCTGGGTTCAGTTTCATGATGGTGAAGCCCCCTCCCAGTCAGAGTCCCCCCCTCTTTCAGACCCCAATGCTAGACAGAATCCATCCAGGCATCTCCATCTCTGACTCTGCTGTCCCTTCTGGGTTCAGCTTCACAGCTGTGAAGCACCCCCAGTCAGGCCTCTCCCTCTTCCAGACCCCAGTGCTAGTCAGGTAAGTAAAGTTTCTCTCTCCCTCTTTTCCTCTTGTTCTTTTCTGTTCTGTCAAACTTTTATTTTTCCTCTTTAAACAAACAAACAAACAAACAAAAACAGCTTTCTGTCCCCTCCCTGTGCCTTTCTCTTGTTAATTTGTCTCTTTTTCCTTCACCTAGGACAGAATCCATCCAGGCAACTCCATCTCTGCCTCTGCTGTCCCTTTCTGTGATGCAATTTCTGTGTTTTTTTTTTTTTCTCCTCTCTTTGTTCTAGTCCTTTCCTTCTTTTTCCATTGCTTTTCCTTCCTATTTCTGTTTCCTACTCTCTTTTTCTTTTCCCTTACTTTCCTAGTTTACTGTTCAGCCCTTACCCACTGCCTAGAGAAGGCTAAGTGCATAGTAGCTAAACATCTGAATATTGTGAGTTTTAGAGAATTATTTGCCCTTCACTGTACTGGTTGTTAAAAGAGTAAAACTCCTCTTCATAAATCTGATTTAAAAACTCTTCCTGGGGGCGGCGGCGGAAGCCGCGGGGCGCCCGCCCAATGGCCCCGGGGGCTCACGCCCCTGGCGCGCGGCGGCGGCGGTGGCGGCGGAGACGGAAGAAGGCCCCGGGGGCTCACGCCCCCGACGCGCAGCAGTAGCAGAAGAAGCCGGAGCCCACGCGCGCGACCA
>NW_006160062.1:371366-416067 GCF_000334495.1 Tupaia belangeri chinensis
GGGAAAAATTAGAGGATATTACCAAAATGTCAGAAAAAGAATTTAGAATATTTATGGTAACAAAATTCTATGAGATGTAAGACAGAAGAGACATTAAGTTCCAAGAGATGAGGAAGTCCTTCCACAACATGAAAGAAGAATCGGACACTAAAAAAGAAAAAAAAGAATCAAACAGAACTGTTAGATATGAAGGCTGTAATATAGGAAATCAAAATCTTGCTTGAAAGTATTAAAAGCAGGTTAGGCTATGCGCAAGATTGAAATTAGGAAGTAGAAGACAAAAACCTCTGACCTAGAAAAAAATATCAAAAATACTAAGAAAACTGAGGATAATATATGAAAAATACTAGGGACCATGAAATGCCCAAACATCCAAAGGTATCCCAGAAGGTGAAGAAACTGATAAGAGCATTAATAATATACTCCACAAAATTCTGGAAGAAAACTTTCCAAGTCTAGAGAGGCACTCAAACATTCAGACCTAAGAAATACAAAGAACCCCAAATAGAGTCAATCCAAGAAGATCTTCCCCACGGTACATCATAGCTAGATAGGCCAAAACCACAGACAAAGACAATGTACTAAGATTGGCAAGAAAGAAACATCAAGTCACTTACAAAGGTTATCCCATAAGGCTAACACCGGACTGCTCATCAGATACAATACAAGCAAGGAAAGAATGGGGAAATATATTCAAAGTGTTACATGAAACACAATTTCAAACAAGAATACTATACCCAGCAAGACTACCTTTCATATGAGAAAAGAAGATAAAAATGTTCTTGGATAAACAAAACCTGAAAGAATTTACCAACTCTACATCAGCTCTTCAAGAACTTCTGAAAGGAGTACTACACCAAGAAAAGACAGACAGCAATAAGAGAACAAAAAACAACAAAGAATTTGGCCAACTTAATGGTAGGAATGAGTCTGTAAATAGCACTAAAAACATTGAATGTCAATGGGTTAAATTTTCAGATCAAGATACACAGATTGTCTGAATGGATTAAAAATCAGAAACCCTCCACCTGCTACCTATAAGAAACCCATCTCATAGATAAAGACATACATAAATTAAAAAATGAAAGGCTGGAAAAAGGTATTCCATGCCAATGGAAACCAAAAAAGAGTGCAGTTGCTATACTGATTTCAGACAAAATAGGCTTTAAAGTAAGAATCATAAGAAGAGACAAAGAAGGGAATTATACAACAGTAAAAGGGCTAATTCATCAAAAATATAAAAATGCTTATAAATATGTATACACCCTACTCAGGAACACCCAAATATGTAAAGGAAAGACTGCTAGATCTAAAAGGAAAGAGAGACTGTAACACAATAATTGTCACCCCATTATCTCTTTTAGACAGATCAATGAGACAAAAAAATAAGTTAAACAATACATAACTCAGATGAACTTGACAAATATCTATAGAATTTTCCATGCAAAAAACACAAAATATACATTCTTCTCAGCCCCACATGGCACTTTCTTGAAGATTGACCACATGATAGGGCACAAAAACAGCCTTGACAGATTCAAAGTCACAGAAACGATATCCAGTATCTTCTCCAACCATGATGGAATTAAATTTGGTATTAGTCTCAGGAAAAAACTCTCAAAATACATAAATATAGGGAATCTAAATAACTTATTTTTAAATGACTTCATGACTATTCAAGAGATTAAGACTGAAATAAAAAGATTCATGGAAACAAATGATAAGTTTCCATAATTGATGAGACACTACAAAAGCAGTCGTAAGAGGGAAGATCACAGCAATTAGTGTGCATAAGAAAAAGACAGACAGGTGGCAAAAGGACAACCTAACGTCGTGACTCAGGGAATTGGAAAAAAAAAATCCAAAATCTGCCAGGAGAAAAGAAATAATAAAAATTCAAGCAGAAATAAATGAAATAGAAAACAAACAAACTATACAGAAAATAAATGAAAGCAAAAGCTGATTCTTTGAAAAGATAAACCAAATTGACACACCATTAGCTACACTAATTAAGAAGAGAGAAACAATCAGATACATCAAATTCACAACGAATCAGGCAAAATTACAACTGACATAACAGAAATATGAAACATCACTAGAGGATACTATGAGCGGCTATACACCAACAAAGAAGAAAATCTGGATGAAATGGACAAATTCCTGGACACATATAATCTACCAAGATTGACTCAGGAGGACACAGAAAGCCTGAATAGACCCATAACAAGCAATGAGATTGAATCAGTAATAAATAATCTCCCAAAAAAGCTAAGTCCAGTTCCTCATGTCTACACTGCTGAATTCTACAAAATTTTAAAAGAGGTAACCCTCATTACTCAAACTGTATCTAGAGATCCAAAAGGAATGAACCCTTCCAAATTCATTCTATGAAGCCTCCATCACCCTCATTCCTAAAATGGATAAGGATACAGCAAAAAAAGGAAAACTGCAGACCTGTATCTCTGATGAATATAGATGGAAAGATTATCAACAAGATATTTACCAACAGTATTCAACAGCATATAAAAAAGATTATTCATCACGACAGGAAGGCTTTATTCCAGGGAAACAAGGGTGGTTCAGCATTCGAAAGATTATCAACAAGATATTTACCAACAGTATTCAACAGCATATAAAAAAGATTATTCATCACGACAGGAAGGCTTTATTCCAGGGAAACAAGGGTGGTTCAGCATTCACAAAACCATAAATGTAATACACCATATTAACAGAAAGAAAAATAAAAACCATATGATAATTTCAATCTATGCAGAAAAAGCATTTGACAAAAATACAACATTCCTTTATGATTAAGACTCTCAGTAAATTCGGCATAAAGAATCATTTCTCAGCATCATAAATGCTATCAAAGAAAACCCTACAGCTATCATTATACTAAATGGGGGAAAAGCTAAAAGCTTTTCCACTAAAAACCGGTACAAAACAAGGCTGCCCTCTCTTTACACTTCTATTCAATATAGAATAGGAAATTCTAACCAATGCGATCAGACAAGAGAATGAAATAAAAGGCATTCTGATAGGGCAAGAAGCTGTTTGCAGATGACATGATTGTATGCATAGAAGACCCAGTAGTATTCATGAAAATACTTCTTGAAATAATAAATGCATACAGTAAAGTGGCAGGATACAAAATTAACTTACAAAAATCTATTGTATTTCTTTATATAAACAAGCAACAGAGACAGAACTGAAGAAAGTAATCCCATTTACCATAGCCACAAAAAGTATAAGATATCTAAAAATAAAACTAACCAAGGAAGTTAAGGACCTCTGTAAGAAAAACTATAAAAAAAATTTAAAAAGAAATAAAAAGGATACCAAAAAGTGGAAGGACATCCCACGTACCTGGACTGGGAGAATTGTTATAATCAAAATGGCAATCCTACCCAAATTAATCTACATATTTAGTGCAATCCCTATAAAATTACAAGAGACATTCTTCACTGATCTAGAAAAGATAACCATAAAATTTGTCTGGAATCATAAAAAATCCCATATTGCCAAAGCCATCCTGCACAAGAAGAGTGGAGTGGGTGGCATCTCACTTCCTGACCCCAAAATATATTACAAAACTGTGATAATAAAAACAGTATGGTATTGGGGACCAGCAGTTAGTGTAATGGCTATGTCGCTGAACTCCCATATAGCCGACCGTGGTTCGAGTCCTGGACCCAGTGGCTTAAACTCACACAAGTCGCGTGTGCGTACGTGCCCAAGATCCTTAGAGGAGAATGGAGGAGAAGGGATTGCAGCGTGGCCATTCCCCCCACGGGGTGGTTTCTCACTTTCTATCTCTCTGTCTCTCTCTGTCTTTCTGGCGAGTGCGAGCACCCTATAGCAAAAACCTCTCTAAAAACAAACAAACAAATAAAAGTATGGTATTTGCACAAAAACAGACATGAAGACCAATGGAACAAAGTAGAGACCCCAGAAATAAACCTTAAAACATATAGCCAACTCATCCTTGACAAAGGGCACCAGTCAATCCAGTGGGAAAAGGAAAACCTCTTTAGCAAATGGTGCTGAAAAACCTGGGTATCCACCTGCAAAAAGGTGAATCTGATCTCTTATCTGTCACCATCAATAAAAATCAACTCAAAGTGGATCAAAGATCTAGGCCAAAGACCACAAACTATAAAACTACTGGTGGAAAACACCAGGGAAACTCTGGGAGACATTGGGGTAGGCAAAGACTTCTTAAGCAAGACCCCCAAAGCACAGGCAATAATCCCCAAAATAGACAGGTGGGATTACATCAGATTAAGAAATTTCTGTACAGCAAAGTACACAGTAATTAATGTGAATCGATGATGACCCTTGGAATGGGAAAGAATTTTTGTTAACTATGCCTCAGGTAAGGGACCAATACCAGAATACACAGGGAACTCAAGTGGCTTACCCAGAAGAAAATGATTAACCCAATTAAAAGATGGGAAAAGAGCTGAATAAACAGCTCTCTAAGGAAGACATATGAACAGCCAAAAAGCATATGAAAATATGCTCAACATCTCTCATCAGATCAGAAAGGAGATGCAGATCAAAACCACGATGAGATACTACCCAACCCCAGTCAGAATGGTGAATTTAAAAAAAAAAAAAAAAGGTAAGTGTTGGAAAGTAGCAAAAGAGAATTCTCCTACACTGCCAATGGGAATGTAAATTGGTTCAACCACTGTAGAGAACAACATGGAGGTTTCTCAAAGACTTTTAAACAGAACTACCATATGATCCACCAGTTCCACTCCTGGGTATCTCTCCAAAGGACAGGAGAGTACTCAATCGGAAAAGCGCTTGCACAACTATTTTCATTGCAGCACTATTCATGATTGCTAAGACATGGAACCAACCCAAATGTCCACAAACATATGAATTGATTGAAAAAGTATGACACTATACTCCATGAAATACTATTCAGTCATAATAAACACCAAGACTCTGGTTGTGAACACACATGGAAGATTTAGTGCTGAGTGAAGCAAGTCAGTCTATGAAACAGAGGCATTGTATGTCTCCACTTAACATAAACCGATTATCTATACTCTATGATAGAGACCGAAAGACTGGAGGACATAAAAGCATCGAAAATTGTTATGTGTACTGGGGACAAAGTGGAAGGAGGCTGGAAGAGGGGAGGAGTGCAGGAAGGGAAATATGGAGAAGTAAGACATTTGTGGGACACAGATATGGTTTGTTGCCTGTTGGTGATGTGTATAGTATTCTCAACTTGTCTCCTGTGTGGCATATATCATGTTGGGTAAACTCTCTTAACAAATTAAATGATGTGTAATGATTGAATTTGTAAATAATAATAATAAGTAAATAATAGAATTAAATAATGCTTTAAAAAAAAAAGGGACAGCAGAACCTCTTTTTCCTTGTCCATTCAATGCCTAGAGATTCTATATATCTAGGCTCTGAGCCTTAGAAGGTCTTAGGAAACAATTCAGCCTTTCTTAGTATTGGTATAATATATGGGAATAAAATAAAATAAGTTTTATTTTGTATGTAGCTAACTTTATTTATTGTGTCCTTGGCCACTGATTTTCTCAACTGCATTAGTTATATATATTAGGCATATGCAGGGATCCATGGCAACCCTCTGAGTAACCTGCAGTAAGAGTTAAACCCTAGGACTCTAGAAAAAGCTTAAATAAACCTTATACTTTTTCTTTCAGTCATAAAATAAAATATGCATGAAAACTAACAATGATCTCTTTAAGCAATTTGTCTTCCGGTCTTTCTTTAGTTTCCTTTGAATTTCAAGAAACTTTCATACTGATAGTCTTTAAATTTTTTTTAAATAATAATTTATTTTATTTTATTTTATTATTACTATTTTCATTTGCTATAGGGCACATGCACTCACCAGAGAGAGAGAAAGAAAGAGAAAAGTCACTAGGTCTGAAACTTGAACTGTGGTCAGTCATGTGGGAGTCCATCTCTTTTACCACCATGCCACCTGCTGGCCCCACACTGTTAAACTTTTTTTTTTTTTTTGAGAGAGATTTTTGGTATAGGGTTTGCTTGTTAGACAGAAAGATAGACAAAGTGAGAAATCAACCCCCAGGGAAATGGTCACCCTGCAATCCCTTCTCCATTCTCCTCTCAGGATTTTGTACATGTATGCTGTTAGTCTAGTCTTTAATGAGCACCAGAGTAATGGTTGGAACTGCAACCCTTCCATAACCCTCTACTTACCAAACTGGAGTCCATGGTACCAGCTGGGTCACAAGTATTGCTAGAACCTGTATAGGATTTAGAATGTTTTAAATTCTAGAGGCTTTTTTAATACCTGGAGTTTTACATCTATATATTTTTTTGATAGACAGGTGGCAAAGATTTTGCATGCAATTCAAAGAAAGTCATCCCAGAAAATACTTTTTATCCTTAGTCCCCAAATCACCCTTTCACCACTGAACATTCCTATTGCCTGCCTACTAATAAGAGTTTATTTCTAATTGATGATGAAGGAGATCAGAGAAAAGAGGGTCTAAAAATTTTGAGCATCTTTAGTATTGACCAGAAGAGGGCAATATTGTCCCAAAAGATTTTTAATTGTCCATTAAAAAAGAAAGTACAGAATTTATAAGCACATCTTTTAGTTAAGCAAGAGTTCATTCTGTAATTATCACAACTCCCTTGCTCCCAACTCTGCTAAAGTTTTTGATAATGTCAATTAGACCATTTTTCTGCCTTGGTCAGTATAGCACTGTAATCCTAATAAACCATCTCTCCAATCAATGGGGATCTTGCAGTCTCAGTACAATTTCAGTGTTACAACTGAAAAACAAAAAAGGTCAGCTGAGCTTGTTCTGAGCTAGTTCCTCAAATCATTTAAATAAATCCATACAGGATCTTGTTTTCTCACAAGTTGTTCCTTAGCCTTTTAGACTATTTAGTTTCTTTATCTGTTTGCCTCGCCTTCCCCTGATGACTCTTTTTCTTCTCTCTCTCTCCCTCTTTTGCTCTGCATTTTCCTATAATGACAATACAACCTTGCTGCTCTCTGTTTTCCTGCCTGGCTATACCCAGCCTTCGGGTCCTCCCCAGGAGGACAAATGTTGCCACCTGGAACTCTGGTGGATACAGCTGTTCAGTCCCTCTCCAAGGACCACAACACTTCCTTTCACTCTTGACATCTCTGGAGGTGGCAGACCCACCCTGTTTACCCTTGAATTCTAGGAACAGTTGGGCCTTCTCAAAGGACAGCAGTCTTCACTGACTGCTGGCTCTGCTGTTGGGTCTCGAGGATTCTGGTTGGTACAATACTGGGAAATGAATCCTGTGCTATAGCCCTGTCTTCCAACAATTCTGGATGCCAGGTTCAAAGTTTATCAGGAGCAGGACAGAATCTAGAAAAATTATTCTCCTGATGGAAAGTCTGGGTCAACCTTCCAACTCCTCTTCTCAACAAAGCAACAGTCCTCTAAAATGCAGTCAGAAGTTACTGGCCTGTCCTTGGAGAATTAGAGCACCAAGGAGCCCAAGGAATACTCTGGCATCTCCTTTCTGTCCATTCCACCATACGCCATACACTCCATCTTCACATATCAATAGTGGGCCGGCTGAATACTGATAACAGCCTGTAGCAGTGGGTTTGGTTTCTGTCTTCTTGTTAGCTAAAAACTGCATAGACTCCAATGCACTTCTTCCCTTCCCTCCCCGTCCCCACCACCAGTGCTGAAGTATGATGACACAGATGGCACAGCCCCCACGAGTCCAAAGACTAACAAGGAGGAGCAAAAACACAGAAAAAGTTCCACTTATCTTGTTGTCAAGGGGACTTGTTAAAAAGATCACAATATGAGCAATATCAGTGCCACAAGCAGGTAAAGAGAAAAGGCAGGATGTCATGGGACAGGGAACGGTGAACACTCCTCTGGTTGCTCTGAATCACCTTTGCCACGTTGCTAGACAGAGAGCCAACAAACCCAAATTTAGAGCACATGGGCATTTTAGGTTTGTTTTGGTTAGGAAGAAGTCACTTCTGGATTCCTCTGAGAATGTATGTCTGATGCAGGCATTTTCAATGGACTTGAATTGGAGGGATCCAGGCACATTGAGTCAAACGTGTAGGGATGATTAGGGTTGCTCTGTTGGGCCAGGGCTGTAGGCTACTCTGTGAAACTGGTTGCATGCACTTCAGAGAGGAACCAGCTCTCAGGCATTCTGCTGGCTTCCCTACCTTGGCAGTGAGGAAAATCATAGGCTCCCGAGAGACACCTGTCGCACCGCTGTCCTGTAATCCCTGGTCGGCATTCACACTGCCCAGTCACTGCATTGCAGGGCATCTGGTAGGATCCCAAGGCTGAACACTGGCAAGCTGGGTATAAAGAACAGTTAGACTCAGGATTGCAGGAGGCAGAACCAAGTTCTGGATCAGAGCACCAGGGTGGTACCAGAAAGACTCAAAATGCAAGTTCTAGCTCCACTTTTTGGTGTACCTGGAACCTGAAACAATTCACTCAACAGCTCTAAGATAGTTTCCCCTCTCTTAAATGCGGTGATACTGGCATCCACTTTAGAAGATTGTCATGAGGATTAAATAATACTTGAAAAAGCCTGTCATAATAAGCACTCAAAAGATACTAGCTTTTATTGCCATTGTCAGTTTCATATTCAGCAAGATTGGTTGGTGGTGAGTAAGGTTTTTGGGGATACTTGTCATATATAGTAATTGATACTTGAAGGAGAAGAAAGGAGGAAACAGCTGATGGGGGATGTGACTCATGGGAGGGGCCACTTCAACTCCACCTTCTACTAGGAGATCAAGTGCAAATCTTCCTAGTCAAAATGGATCTCCAACTGCCCCCTTGTTTTTTCCTGACCTCCTCTCTTCATACCTATTTTTTCCAGGTCTACTGGAGTGGATCAGTCATGGAAAAAGATATGCAGACAGCAATCTGAATGGATGGGAAAGGCATCCCAGTCTTATTTGCCCAGCATCAAGCTGTTCTCTCCATCTTTGGCTAAATGAATGAGGAAAAAAAAAAAAACCCACATAGCTGGAGAGAATGGATTCTGGCCATCACCTCCCAGCCCCCATCTCACTGGGCCAGGTTCCTACTAGTGTCTATGCAGCTAAATTTCTATAAGGTTCCTGTTGCTCAGCATCACTTTCACTTGCACTACAAGGACCCCTTTTATAGGGTGGGTGGGTAGTGGAAATGGTTTCCTTAGCTGGAGAGTTTCACCTCTAAAGAACTAGAAGGAACTGGACAGATTGCCTCATTGGATTCCATCATCGCATGGTAACGTTCAGAAGTTAAGTGACATTTATAAAGTCACTAATGAGTCTGTAACAAAGTACTTCCATCTCTGTGGTCAAATGCATCTGGATTCAAATATTAGCCATGACATTTAACAGCCATGCAATCATGGGCAAATGGCTGAGTCTCTTTAAGCCTCAGTTTCTTCTTCTGTAAATTCGAGTTGATAATCGTACCCACCTCATAGGTCATCAGAGAATCATCAATAAGGTTTGGAAAACACTGGGCAGATGCTTGGCATAGAGGAAGTGCTCATTGTGTGTTCATTTTTATCAGTATTATTGTTCTAATTACCCTAGTCCCCCAGTGCTTGGGAGGTGCTCTTTATACTCACTACTTAACACTCAGAGTAAATCAATGAATTAATATTTCTGACCTCCTAATTTGTACTTATTATATGCAGTAAAAAAAAAAAATACAACCTTGTTTGCAAGTTTTAAATAATTCCACACTAGCTGAAAAGAAGAGTAAATTGGGGACCAGCAGTTGGCATAATGGCTCTGTCGCTGGACTCCCATGCAGTTGACTGTGGTTCGAGTCCCGGACCCAGTAGTTTAAACTTACAACAGGTGCAAGTGTGTGCATGCCCAAGATCCAGAGAGGAGAGTGAAGGAAAAGGAATTGTGGTACAGTCATCCTCTCTAGGGGGTGATTTCTCACTTTCTGTTTCTCTGTCTCTCTCTGTCTGTCTGGCGAGTGCACACACCCTACAGCAAAAACATCTCAAAAAAAAAAAAAAAGGAGTAAATTGATGTGACAAACTTCCTTGTCATATTCTAAGAAATTGCCACAGCCACCCCAAACTTTAGCAAACATCACCTTTATCAGTCATTAGCCATCAACATTGAGGAAGACCCTCCAAACATGCAAAAAGATTGACTCACTGAAGGTTCGGATGAACATTAGCATTTTGTAGCAATAAAGTATTTTTAAGTAAGAGATGTACAATGCTCTTTGTGTGTGTGTGTGTGTGTGTGTGTGTGTGTGTTTGGGTAGGGATTTTTGCCTTAGGGCGCATGTGCTCACCAAAGAGAGAGAATCAGAGACAGTGAGCAAAAAAACAGGAATCGCCCCCCCCAGGGAGATGGCCACACCACAATCCCTTCTCCATTCTCCTCTTGGAATCTTGGGCACATCTGTATACACGTCCAGTATAAGTTTCAAGCCACTGGTTCCAAGACGCAAACCACAGTCCACCATATGGGAATCCACCGACATAACTGCTATGCCATCCACAGGCCCCTGGACATTGTCTTTTTTTAAAAAAATTACTTTGTTTAACTTCATTTATCATTATCATTATTATTTTTCAGTTTGATCAGAGAGAGACAGAGAGAGAGAGAGAGAGGGAGGAAGTGAGAAAGCAAGCCACCAGTCTGAGACTTGAACCGTGGTCGGCCATGTGGGAGTCCAGTGCCTTTAACCAAGCTATTATGCCACTTAGACCATTTGATCAAGCAATTCCAATGGTGCTCTATGTGTCAATGGCTGATAGAGACGCTGTTTGGAGCCTTTGGCATGCTTCCAAAAGTGAATCATAGCAGACCTTAGAATTTTTTTCGAGCAAAGCCTTGCCATCAATTACAGATAACCACTCTCCTTTTGAGAAACAGCTTTTATACTGCTACTGAACCTTAATAGAGACAAGATGCTTAACCATTGGCCATGAAGTTACATTGGAACCTATGCTGCCCATCATGAACTGGGTGTTATCTGACCCATGAAACCATGAAGTTGAGCATACAGTCATATACCAATTCATGGGCAGTGGTCAATGCTCTGATAGGATGATCAGATGATCAGGGACTCAGAGGGAATGTGAAAAATTGCTGACAAAGAGATCTGGCAAACAGCTATGGGTGAAAAAGCTCTTTCAATGGGAGAAAAATATTAACTTATTTATATCCTATGTAAATTCTTTCCAAAGAGTGATCTCATCAGAGGGGTATTCTAATAAGAAAGCAGATAGCATGTTCTGCTCTTGGATGCCAGTCAGGCTCTTTCTCAGCTGCTTCTCTCATTGTCCAATGAGCTCATGAACAAAGTGGTCAAAGTGACAAGGAGGGAGATTATGCATGAGATCAAAAACATGGACTTCCGGGACCAGCAGATAGAGTAATGGCTATGTCGCTGGACTCCCACATAATCGACCGCAGTTCGTGTCCCGGACCCAGTGGCTTAAAACTCACGCCAGGTGCATGTGCGTGCGTGCCCAAGATCCCAAGAGGAGAACGGAGGAGAAGGGATTGAGGCGTGGCCATGCCCCCTGTGGGGTGATTTCTCGCTTTCAGTCTGTCTCTCTCTGTCTGGCGAGCACACGCGCCCTATAGCGAAAAAAAACTCTCCAAAAAAAAACCATGGACTTCCACTCACCATGGCCTATCTGACTGCAGTCTCTGCCAAGTACCTAATCTGCCAACAACAGAAGCCAACACTGAGTCCCTGATATGGCATGATTTCAGGGTGATCAGCCAGCCACCCAATGGTGGTTGATGACATTGGACTACTTCTGTCATAGAAGGGGCAATGTTTTGTTCTTCTTGGAATGGACACTTTGAATACATAAATGCCTTCTCTGTATAAATGCTCCTTCCAAAACTATCATCCATGAACTTACAAAATGTTTTATCCCCTTCCCTGGTATTCCACATAGCATTGCTTCCAACCAAGGAACTCACTGCACAGCAAATGACATGCAACAAAGGGCCCATGCTCATAGAATTCTCTGGTCTTACTATGCTGAAGCAGCTGGCTTAATAGAATGGTAGAATGGCCTTTTGAAGATTTAATTATAACACCAGTTAGAATCCAATACCTTGCAGGACTGGAGCTAGGCCCTCCAGAAAGATATATGTACTCTGAATAGTATCTAATATATGATGTTTCTCCCATATTTAGGTTTCATGGGTCCAGGAATGAAAGGGTAGAAATGGGAGTGGCAACTATTTACCGTGACCCACTAACAAAATATTTGCTTCATGTCCCTATTTCCTTATCCTCTGCAAGCCTAGAGGTCTGTAGAACTAAGACCTGTAGAACTAAGAGGAATGCTTCGACCAGGAGACATGATAATGACTCATTAAACTAGAAGTTAAGATTCCATTGAACTAAAAATTAATTTACCTGACCACTCTATGCAACTAATGGTTCTAAATCAACAGAGATGGAAGCAATTGTGTTGACTTAAGTGATTGAGCCTGATCACCAAGGGAAATTGAACTGCTATTCTATAATGAAGGTAGGGAAGAATATGTCTAGAATATAGGACATCACTTAGGGTGTCTCTCATGTTATCATGCCCTGTGATTAAAGTCAATGGGAAACTACAACTTAAGACTATAAATGCCTCCAAGTGCTTCAAGAATGAAAATTTGAGTCACTCCACCAGGTAAAGAACCACAACATGCTGAAGTGATTATGAAGGCAAAGGGTATATAGAATGGGTAGTGGAAGAAGGCAGTCTATAAATACCAACTACAACCATATGACCAGTTACTAGAAATGAGACTGTAATTGTAATGAGTATTTTCTTCTATTGTGTTAGGAATATGTTTTGTGTTTATGTTTGTATGTGTGTAAAGCAAATACCTTGTTTTTTTTCTTCCTTCTCTCATCCCCTTGTCATACAACATAAGGTATATTGACTTTATGTTATAGAATTCAGATTATAGGATATCATGGAGAAGAGTGAACATTACCCAAAACTTTGCATCCTCTTCTGGGGAAAGGGTAAGTGAATTTTCAGTTGTACATAGGATACTCATGTCATGTTACATAGAATTATGACCTTGTTATTGTTCTTTTTTTAGAGATTAAGTAGCATCTAAGGAGACCATTATGGGGGTACCAAGTTGACAAAGTGTGGATTTCTGTTGGTTAATTTTTTGTGTCAAGTTGGCTAGACTATTGTGCCAAGATTTACAGTCAAACGCCAGTTTAGATATTGTGGGAACAGTATTTTTAGATTATTATTTAATCTAATTAATATTACTATTTATTATTTATAACTAATATAGATATTTGTTGAATGTTAATATTTAATCTAATTAATATTTAAACCAGATTACCTTCTTTCATGTGGGTGGGACTCACCCAATCAATTAAGACTTAAGAGAAAAGGACTAATGTGCCTAGAAGGAGGAGGAATTCAGCCTCCGGACAGACTTTGGATTTGAGCTGCAGAGCACTGGGTCTCCAGTCTGACAGCCTACCCTGCAGATTACAGACCTGCCAACCCCCAAATTTCATGAGCCAACTCCTTAAAATAAATCTCTAAAATAAATATACACATCCTTTTGGTTCTGTTTCTCTCAGGAATGCTAGCTACTACAGGCTCTTTCTGCCCTAAAGGAAAGTAAACCAGAAAAAAAAAAAAAAAAAAAAAACAGCTAAGCTGAAGGTTGTGCAGAAGTCACCTATGCAGAAGGATACAGGCTCTTTCTGCCCTAAAGGAAAGTAAACCAGAAAAAAAAAAACACTCTTAAAGGCCTTTAGCATAGCTATAGGAATCTGGAGCACAGTGGCAGCAGCTCTGCAGCATAATGTGGGTGACAGAGGCATTGATTGGGTCCTGGGGTCACAGGGGTTGTAGGGAGCTTAGTTATGCTCAAGAGGTGAAAACAAAAGAGTTGGCCTTAAAAGCATGTACATTGTTTTAAAATTGCAAATTACTCAATCTGGCATCACATTCCTCATTTCAACCCAGTTGTCAGTAAAAGTTGCCAAGTCCCAAACCCAAATCCCAACATTGGCAGCCCTTATCTCACTCTTGGAAATACTATAAGGTTTTCAAAATACTGTAATTTTGTTTTCTGTTTGGGGCCAGGTCCTTCTGGAGTATTTCATTTCTTCCCATTTACTCCTCATTGTTTCTGTTCAAGGAGTATTACAAATAATAGTAACAAAAGCCTAAAGGGATAAGGAGCCTGTCTGCCATGCTCGCTAGTATCTTCCAGCAGTTCATGCCAAATAGTGATTAAATGAGAGAATAAGAAACTATTTAAATCCTTCTTCAGGTGCAGCCCTGTGTTGATGCTTGAAATATGTTACCTTATTGAGCCTTGCAACATTGCTATGAGACAGGTTTTACTATGAATCATGCCATCCTACTCTCCTTCAGTAATAAGCTCATGAGTGGGGCAACATTATATAAACAACATGAAAATTACAGTTAAATAGAGATCATTTTTGTTTAAGGGAAGTTCTTATTGCCCATGATATTGGAGCTTTTCCTACTCGTAGAAAATCAGACTGGTGCTTTCTTCAGTCAAATCACAAAGCCAACAGCCAGTTTCATAATACTTATCACAACCCACTTCTTTGGAACTGAACACAGGGTAAATTAAATCTAGAGAAGGGACAGTCAAAAGTGTGGTGGTTATAAGGTGGCTGGATCCCACATGGCCAACTGCATAGTGTAAGTCCTAGATCTGGGCACGTGTGCATTCATGCCCAAAATCCTGAAAGGAGAAATTGAGAAGGGATAGTGACATGGCCATCCCCCATGGGTGGTACTTTCCCACCTTTCTTCTCTCTCTCTCTCTCTCTCTCTCTCTCTCTCTTTCTCTCTCGTGAGTACACATGCCCTCTGGCAAACAAACAAATAAATCTAGAACAAATCCTAAGCCTCTCCAACCCAACCACCTCTATGTTCTCTTAGACAAAAACCGAATTACAAAGTAAAAGGCTAGTTCAAGGCAAATGTCCTCAGAACTTAACTATAGACTGCTCCACACCCAGAGTCCTGAGGTCTTTATTTTCTACCTGGAAAGTCTAGGAGGCTCTCCTAGGCTCATCTCAGGCCAGAAACCTTCCCCTGCATCACTAGCCATCAGCTGGCATCATTGTTGTCTTCCCTGGGCTAGTTTGTCTGACTCACAGGAATGTGTTACCAGGAAGAATGAGGTTAATCTCTCACTTGCCATATATTTATAGGACTTCTTAAAAGAAAGACTTATTGGGAACCAGCAGTTAGCATAATGGCTATGTCGCTGGACTCCCACGTAGTAGACCGTGGTTCGCGTCCCGGACCCAGTGGCTTAAAACTCATGCCGGGCGCGTGTGCGTGTGTGCCCAAGATCCCAAGGGGAGAATGGAGGAGAAGGGATTGCGGCATGACCACAACCCCCTGGGGGGTGATTTCTCGCTTTCTGTTTCTATGTCTCTCTCTGTCTGTTTGGCAAGTGCACACGCCCTATAGCAAAAATCTCTCCAAAAAAAAAAAAAAAAGAAAAGAAAAAGAAAAAGGAAGACTTATTACCACAGCCCAAAGACCACATCAGCTTCTAATGAGGACAGTCTGGGTTCTGGGTCAGGTCAATATGGTCCAGTTTTGGGGACAGCTGCATTTCCTTGTGCCTTCATTTCATAGTCATGGGAGGACTCCTTTTTACAACCCCACCCCACCTCCTGTCCGCTAAGTGCTACCAAGTTCCACCTGGCAAACTGAACCACAAAAGGAGGGAGAGGGGAGTAAAAGAGGAGAAAAATACAAAAAGAAAGAGAAAAATGAAGAAGAGGAGAAGAGAAAAGGTGAGGAAGGCAGGAATGAGAGATGGAGAAAAAGAAAAGGAAAGGTAAACCCCCCTAAATACCAAGTTCACCAAGGTAGTTGCAGTTATATCTTATGGTTAAAGATAAAGAGTTAAACATAAATGTAAGTAGTCGATATATACAAGGAGACTCAAAATTTTGTGGAAAATGGAATTCAAGTATGAGTTTATTTTGGTGCAAAGAATATTCTGAAATTCAGGCACAGTGTCTTCATAATGTATATTTTCTGTGAACATTTTGAAGATCCCTTGTAAAGAAAATTCACCAATCTGGTCTCATATCTATGGCTTGATTTATACCTCTAAGAAAAAGAATTATAGGGCACTTGAGTGAGTCAAAGTCAAAATGAAAAGAATACAACATTGTACTTAGAAAAGTCTGGAGTTGATTAATATAATGCAAAACATAAATCTAGGACTGTAGTTGGCAAAAGCAGTTTAGAAATGTTTTTAAATTCCCTCTAAAGAAGATTTTGAAAGTCTTTAAAATAATAAAGAGCAAACACATAAAAATATTTTGGCTAGAATACACTGGGCCCATTGATACAGCGTTTTCATTGATGTGATTCTAATTTTTGATGGCTCAAGTAGTGAAGCCTATCAAAAAAGATCACAAAAGCTACTAGAATAAAGGAGCAGAGAGAAAGGAGACACCATCATTT
The DNA here is from genome assembly GCF_000334495.1 of Tupaia belangeri chinensis. NCBI lineage: Eukaryota > Metazoa > Chordata > Mammalia > Scandentia > Tupaiidae > Tupaia > Tupaia belangeri. The sequence goes on from NW_006160062.1 coordinate 387,870, forward strand.
CCATCATCCCAAATCCTTCTCAGAATGCTTCAAGTCTGAAACAACAAACTGCAGGGTATACCCCATACCACACACGAGTAAGGTGACAGTGCATTTCCTATACTGCTCAGAAAACTCCCCTCAAGCACTGGTAGACTTCTTCAGGTCTTGATATGCATCAGTAAGAACCACTATGGCAGGACAGATGAGCACTGCCTCCTGCTCCAGCTTGAATCCCAGCACCGAACATTACTTCTGTCTCCTTATTACTTATTTCAGGTCAGCTGAGAACAAGTGCAAAAGAGAGAGGGTAGTATCAGCACATGATTTGCCTGCCCCTTACAGGGTGGCCTCTCTCTTCCCATCTGAGTCACAATTTCAAACCACAGACAGAATCCAGCAGAGGCTGACCACAAACATTCACCAGTGGGAGCCAGAGTGTGCCCGCTAGTTTTCCTCTAATCCTTCTCTTGAGAGACCAAGAGCAAGCCTTATCACTCTAACACTTCCAGTGAGGTCAGAGGTTTAGATAGATCTTTGGAAGCAGAAATCCAAAACCACTCAATTAAAAATATAAATGATGACATGGAGGTTAGGTGGGTGGATACCACATTGCCAACTAGGCAGTTTGGGTCCTAGACCCAATGGATTGAAAATCACATGGGGTGCTTATTTGTGCATGCCCAAAATTCTGAGAGGAGAATGGAGGAGAAGGAATTGCAGCATGGCCATCCCCCAGATGGCCACCCCCCAGGGGCTTATTTCTTTCTCTCTCTCTCTCTTTCTCTCCAATGAGCACATGTTCCCTGTAGCAAATAAACACACACACACACACACACACACACATATGAATACATGTTAGCTGTCAGCCTCTTTGCAAGAAAAATGCTATAGTCAAACCTCAGATTTCCCTAATCTCTCATAGGATTGGTCTCTTGGGGAACAAGTTTTCTCAAGAGTTGAAGATTTCCCTGACACATAGTCTTATCACTCATTCATCTTGGTTAGGACACCCTGATTTTGCATGGGGAATATCTCTTCCCCTTGCTTCATTCAGATTATTGTGGTTCCCCCTCCTAGTTCTATAGATGTGATGTGTCTTAATCAGTTTTGGCTTCCATAACAGAATACTACAGATTAGGTGGCTTTCTGACAACAGAAATCTATCTTCTCACAATTCTGGAGCCTTGAGAAGTATAAGATCAAGGAGGTGGTCAATTTGGTTTTTGCTGAGGATTGTAAATAGCCACCTTAACATTGACCTCACACAATGGACAGAGAGTGCTCAAATTCTGGTGTATCTTCTTACTAGGATAAAAGCTCCACCCTTATAACCTTGCTTAACTGTAATTATTTCCTCATTCCAAATACAGTCATCCTGGGTATTACAGCTTCAACATACAAATTTTGGGTGACACAATTCAGTCCATAGCAAGGTGTATCTAAGAGATGTTCACTGCCACCTAAGGCCTAAGAACAAAGTCAATATATAAGACAGTAGAATTAAAAAGATGGAGAAAAACAGATCCTGCCAACATCTTTTGAGCCCATGGATCAAGTTGTTTCCGAAACTAGCTATGCCTGGAACGTTCAGATATAGCCAATAATTTATTTTTGCCTTAAACCAGTTTAGTACAAGTTTTCTGAGGCATGAAACAGAAAAGAGTCAGAACCAACTCTTTTTTATTTTTTTACTCATTATAGAACATGGACAAGAGAAAGAGAAAGAGGAAGAGGAAGAGAGAAAGAGAAAGAGGAAGAGGAAGAGAAAGAGGAAGAGAAAGAGAGAGAGACACCTTGCCAGAATCCTGGGCATGCATACACACACTTGGTGTGCTTTCAGGTCAACCCAGTAGAAAATACAAACCATGGTCAGTATGTGGTTTCCAACTCTGCAGTCTAGAACACTACCAACTGTGCCTTAGAGGCTGGGCCCATAACTGACTCTTTAATCAAAATGTTCTCATTTTTATCATTTAAAATTGTACTCTTATTAAAATGTATTATATGCCTCCCTTCCTTCTGATGCAGTCACATTATACATAACACAACCATTTCTTTAGGACGTACAGTCGTCATAATAATGCTTATCTACATAAGTAAGTATTATTGATATCCTCAATATCTTCCTAGTTGAGTAATTATGTGCCTTTCATTAAATGGCCCTTGTCTACTATACTTCAGTTTCAAGTCTGCTTTTCTGTTTCCTCCCTGCTATTAGTATGTTACCATAGTAGCATTTCCTCCTTCAAATTTTGTTTTTAATTCACCACAAGTTTGAACTGGAACACAAATAACCAGACTTCATATAATTACTTTAGAAGTAGAAAAGAAAGAAAGAAGGAAAGAAAGAAAGGAAGGAAGGGAGGGAGGGAGAGAAAGAAAGAGAGAAGGAGGGAGGGAGGAAGGAAAGAAGAAAGAAAGGAAGGAAGGAAGGAAGGACAGATGGACTAGGTTGAGTAGGAAGTCTATGTGATTCCTTTAATGCACATTTTTGAGATTGTATTTTTTACTTTACAGAGGCAATAAGGGGTTAGGGAGCTCAATGCTCGCTTCTTACTTTTGCTCAAGATACATGAACCACATAACCAAGTTCCAGCTAGATGGAATAATGATCTGTTGAAGATCAAAGAATTATAGCACACATTTTAAAACAGTGATTTTTAAGAGAAAAAAATTAGTTTGGAATTTTTTTATAGAAATCTAATAATTTTTAATTAGGCAGCATATTAAAAATGAGTGCAGTTCCTAGAAAGAAATGAGAATCACAGAAAAATTTAAGGAATGCAAGAAAAGTTAAGCCACACAGAGTTGCAACTGAGAGTTTATGCAGGTAGTGCTCAAGTACTGTTCAAGCTCTGCTGCTATTACTAAGTCCCACAGCCCTTTTCAATTTTATTCAGTGTGGGTGACTGTGCCCCTGAACCTAAATGAAAACTCTAGTAGCAAAAATGCGTCATAACTTTCCCAATGACCTAAAAGTTTAAGGTCAAAGCTCTCCTCCTCCATTTCAGACCTGATTCAAGCCATGGTGGGAAGGGAAAGTGGGAGTGGCAGGTGTAGGGGTAGGCTGAGGGTGGGTATGGGCATTCTTTCTCCACTGCTGGCTTCAACTTTGCATCTGTCCCTGAGTTTGTGTGGGGAGGAAGGGGAGGAAGGAGAGGAAGGGGGAAAGACTGTTCTTCTTGAACCAGACCTATAGTAATCTGAAGCTAATTCTTCAGATTTCCTGTTGGGTACTTCTCTCCTTTCTTTACCTTGTCCCTGGTTGATTAATGCCTCTCTATTCCTGAAGTTCAACTCTTTCCTTAGGCCTCAACCGTCTCAGCTGCCAGGTATTGTATTAACCATGTCTTATTTCTATAGTTGGATGCTTCTCCATTGTGAGGCCTTGCTGCAGTCTTTTCCTATGCAAACCAACCAATCTAGAGTCCATGCCCCCCCGCCCCCCAGCCACCTCTTTTTCAGTTCTCACACTTTAGATCACCACCTTCATACCCTAATCAACCTAAGTACCAGACAACTGGGGACAGCTCCTATACCCACAGCCCACTGAATTATCCAAACCAGCCAGTTCTAAATCTGCTCACCTAGTCTCACCCTTTCCTGCGGAAACCACAATATGGCTCTTGGTCACAGCTTTCCCCTCCACATACTTGCCCCACTTTTTCTGCTTTCGGACAAATCCTGGTGCTTCTCTATGTGGGCCCCATGGCATGCCCCAACCTCTTCTTCTGGGAACTATGAGCAACAAACCATCTTTTCAATGGCAGTCATCTCCCAATCTGTTGGCCTTACTAAGCCTCAGCATTTCTTTTTTTTTTTTTTATGACTTTTTTTTTTTTTGAGAGGTTTTCACTATAGGGCGCGTGCGCTCACCAGACAGACAGAGAGAGACATAGAGAAAGAAAGCGAGAAATCACCCCCCCAGAGGGGATGGTCACGCTGCAATCCCTTCTTCTCCATTCTCCTCTCGGGATCCTGGGCATGCACGCACATGGCGCCCCGCGTGAGTTTTAAGTCACCGGGTCCGGGACACGAACCACCGTCGACTACGTGGGAGTCCAGTGACATAGCCATTATTCTAACTGCTGGTTCCCAAGCCTCAGCATTTCTATTGATACACTTTATTTTCAAACAAGCGTCTGGGCAGAAACTTCAGTTGCTTTGGCTGAGGTTTCCTGGTATCTTTGGACAGACCTACTGAACAGGATCAAAGACGCCCACTCAGACTCCTCAACATCTGGTAATGGGAAACACCCACACATCCCTAGCCCCAGCACACTAAGTACAGGCTGTTTTCAACCCGGTGACACCCTCTCCCTGTTCTGCCTCTAAGTAAGAGACATCTTGCCTTCAGTCTATATGAAGATACTCATAGTTGACAGTTCTTGACTTTCAGCATTTAAAATATACAGTCCCACTGCCTTCTAGCCTCTACTGTTACTGATGGGAAGTCAGTTGTTATTCTAATCAGGATTTTTTTGTACATTATGAGTCATTTTTATTTTGTTGCTTTCAAGATTTTCTCTTTGTTTTTGTCTTTCAGCTTTATCTATGATGTGTATGGGTATGAATTCTTGTGTCTTTATTCTGGGTGGAGTTTATTGAGCTTCTAAAGTAGATAGATGGTTTTTTGCTTGTTGATTTTTTTTATCAAATTTAGAAAGTTTCCAGTCATTATTTGTTTGACTATTTTTTCCTATTTTTTTTCTCTTTCTTTCCTCTTTCTCTTTCTCCTCTCCTTATGGAGCACCCATGACACATATGTTTGGTGTCATGGTGTCCCATATTTCTCTGAGGATTATTAGTTTTCATTTTTTTCCCCTCTGTTTTTCAGCTATCAATCTGTAATTAAGTCTGCTTATTCTTTCAGTAAAATTTTCCTTTTTGTTATTATACTTTCAACTCCAGAATTTCCATTTGATTCTTTTTGATAATTTTTATTTATTTCTGTTCTGTGGCTGCAGAGAGACAAAGGCTGAGAAATGAAGGCAAAGGAGAGAGATCAATGAATAGGGCATGCCAGAAGCCCAGAGAAAAAAAAGAAAGGCTTGGAGTGTGGCATTCAGACATATGAGCAAACGGGATGATCTGGGGTTGGGACTACAGGTTCTTGAAATGATACAGAGGGAGGTATGTGACAGAAGATGAATAAGGGTAAAAGAATAATAGCGCATGTACAGGTGAGTGCTTTCTAGGCTCTAAGAGCTTGACATGTCAGTACACACATAATCCTGACAAGGTTATGGAGTAGGTACTACTAATGGGAAACCGAGGAACTGGGAAATTAAGTAACTTATCCAAGTTAATAGCCAGTGTGACCCTTATTCTTAACTACTTTGTCCTCCAGTTTAGGGGAGAGTTTCTCCTGCTCCATCCCCCACTCACAGTTCCTTAGCATGTCTGATCTTGTGGATGAGATTTCTCAATACCTATTCTAACCTCCTCCTGTGTTCAGAGGCTAGAAAGCTAAAAATAGCACATCCCAGATCCTCTTGGACGATTGGGCTTTGGATGCCAATAGAATTTTGCAAATCAAGAGTATTTGAGTAAAATATAAAACGATGGGAAGTAAAGAGAATGCTGCCTACCTGTTGCTTTTTTAGAACTTCTGCTGCTGTGCCCCATCTCTGGCTTCCTGGTGCCAAGAGATGGTTATGGGGTAACAGAACCATGGTCTTCCTAGTCTTGCACTGTGCCCAGCAGCCTGGGCTTAAAATTCAACCATGTCTCTGGAGGTCTCCCCGGAAGCCCAGTATAGAGCCTGTTGTACTGGCTCTTAACAACTCCACTTACTACCTCATTGCCTCTAGTAAGTCTCTCTGTTTATAATACCTGGAATAGAGTTGAATTCCTGCCGTGGGTCCTGACTGATAATCCTCTCCAATTCTTCTTTCTCCCTTTCCTACATTAGCCACAGAGGGAAGAATAATGTCAGACAGTATGCAGGAGGTAGAAAAGAAGCACTTGTGGGGCCAGCAAGTGGCATGGTAATTAAGGTGCTAGACTCCCACGTGGTCAACAGCAGTTCAAGTCCTGGGCCTGGCAAGTTAAAATTCACGCCGAGCATGTATACTTGCATGCCCAAAATATCTCAGGAAAATAGAGGAGAAGGGATTGTGTCCATCCCCCTGGAGGGTGTTTTCTCATTTTCCCTCTCATTGTCTTTCTTCAGTGACTGCATGTGCTCTATGGCAAAAACTTGGGGGGAAAAAAAAAGAAGATTTTGGACCAATTTTTATCCATTCATTTCTTCATTCACCCAACTTTTACTGCATATTGATTAGGTCATCAGGAAAGTCATGATGTATTTTTCTGTTTTTCTATGCAAAAGTGTGTCATGATTTTCCTAACAATTCAATATTATATTCTAGGGGCTGAGCAAGACACCTCCTCTTTCTACCCTCCATTGCCTTCAGTGACTCTTACTAGGATGGTGTACCAGGACAACAAAACAAGTGGAGAAGGAGAAGTCTGTGGTCTTGTGTACCTACAACTTGACATCTGCCATCCCCTTTCCCTAGAGCCCTGCCTCCTCTCTCACCTACATGGAAGTTCAGAAACACTGTTCAGATATCACCTCCTCTCCAAAGCCAGGAATTGAACCTAAGCAGCTGATTCCAGAGCACTAGCAGGTGGAAAGGTTAAGGTTGGAGAGACAAAAGAGGCTAGGTGACAAGATCCAGGCAGGAAGACAGTCTCGTGTAACATACATATGTAAGCCATAGGCTAATTTATTAAACTGTACCCACTCTGCCAGAAAGATGTTGCACATTTCCTCAGGAAGAAATGTATCTGAAGGACTGATTATTGATTTGTTGGTGTTTTGTCCACTCACCTTGGCAAATAGGAAATGAGTAGAAACCCAAAAAGCAGGTGTCACATTGAGGGCCCTCAACCCCAGGGCGGCACAGGCACCTTCCATAGGCATCACATATTTCAGGGAGAACACCTTCCAAGTTGCAGTCACACCCTGTAAAGGACAAGAGACTTCAGAGGGAGTCTCCACCCACCATTCCTTTATCACTTCTCCTTCCCCCTTGGGTTCTGTCATGAAAATACAGGTTATGAATTATTTATAGCTTGTATACATTCTTAGCCCAAAAGTCTACAGCTAGAAGGAAAATAAAGAAATATCTAGAAAAAGATAGAGATATCATTAAGAAACATTTTGGGGGCCAGTCAGTGACATGGTGGTTAAGGCAGTTGGATCCCACATAGCCAACTACACAGTTTGAGTCCCAGACCCGATACCTTGAGAAACACACAAGGCACATGTGTGTGCGTGCCCAAAACGAAAGGAGGGAGACATGAAGGAGAAGAAATTGCAGAGTGACCATTTCCCATGGAGTGGTGGGATGGTACGTTCTGACTTTCCCTCTCTCTCTTTGACAAGCACACAAGCCCTCTGACAAAGTTAAAAAGGAAGGAAGGAAGGAAGGAAGGAAGGAAGGAAGGAAGGAAGGAAGGAAGGAAGGAAGAAGAGAGGGAGAGAGGATGAGCATTATCCTACAAAACAGTTACAATTGTTTTAACATCTCTGCTTGTGGAAACACTTTTTCTACCTCTAAATCTGAACCTTGTATAGTAATACATGGACAATTTAATAAATTTGAATCCAATGACAATCTTGAATTAAACTTATTTCTACCATCCATCCTCCATGTTTTTAAAGAAAAGAAACATAAATTCTGCCCCACTACATCCCAGATGTGGCTTCCTTCATATTGACACAGGTAATTCTTCAGGCACACAGCCCTCAAAGCACCAGGCTGCTTCAGTTAAGCACTATCCCACCACAGGACCTTTGCTCAGGCCATTCACTCTGTCTGAAATGCCCCTTCACTGGTTCTTGACACAGCCAATACTGTTTCTGATAGTCTAGAAAGTGTCAGTTCAAAAACACCTCCCCAAGAAGGTCTTCCTAATCAATCTGTATATATAAGCCCCCCACCCACCCCCATTCTCTAGCTTAGTTATGTTTGTCTTTCACAGCACTTTAATTTTTGAAATCACTTACTGTTCCATGACTTGCATGACCAAGAGAATAGTGTGGAAGACCTGCTATGTGACCTCTAAGCCCAGGTCACCATAGCCCTTGGAAATTACGTTACATTACATTACCCTCTGGAAATACTGGGACCCCTGGGGGAGGGACCCACAGTGTAGCTTTCTTCAGGATAAAGGACACATGGAGAAATGCTCACCTGTCCCAGCAAACCTAGCCCCCAGCAAACCCTCCAATAAGCACAGCAGAGAATCACTTACCCAGTCACATGATAGTGAGAAATCACCCTAGTTATTTTAAACCACTAAATTTTGGGGGTGATTTATTACACAGAAATAGAAGCGTGAAACACCAAGCATATTGGACACTGGTGAGAGTTCATCACAGGACTCCAGTGCCATTGTACAGCATTTCTAAACAAGTGTTTTTCACATGACAGAACTCTTGCTTGATATCATTATGAATAGATAAATACAGAAGTCAAGCACAAGCCCTGAAAAACAGGTGAGCATTTTGGGGGTTTTTTGTTTTTTATTTTATTGTATTGTATTATTATTATTATTATTATTATTATTATTATTATTATTATTTTGTAGAGGTTTTCGCTATAGGGCACGTGCGCTTGCCAGACAGACAGAGAGAGACATAGAGACAGAAAGCGAGAAATCACCCCCCCGGGGGGATGGTCACACCACAATCCCTTCTCCTCCATTCTCCTCTCGGGATCTTGGACCTGCACGCACACGCACCCGGCGTGAGTTTTAAGCCACCGGGTCTGGGACATGAACCATGGTCAACTACGTGGGAGTCCAGAGACATAGCCATTATGCTAACTGCTGGTCCCCATGTGAGCATTTTGTAGTTGAAGGAGAAATACACTCAGAAAGGTTAATGAACTTTCTTAGAGTCTCACAGTCAGGGGGACAAAGGCAAGATTTGAACACAGATTTGCCTGATTCCAAAGCCTGAGTTCTTTCTACTCTACTTAAGAATATAAATTGATCATGATTTTAAAAGCAACTTTCAGGGTATGTCCTAGATTAAATTCACTGCCAGGAGTTAAGCCCCAAATTAAGTGTTTTAAAAATGCACTTGAGGGGCTAGGTAGTGATGCAGTGGTAAAATGCAACACTCCATGAGGCTGACCCACATGGGAAGGTTCCAGGTTTACATCTGGAGACCTCCCTGAGCACAAAAGGCATGCAGTGTCCATGAACTATGACTGGCTGAGGATGGGGCTGGGTTATGGAGGAAAAAAATACACCCTGCTGGGGTGCTGTCTCTTTGTCTTTCTCATTATAATAAGAAATAAATTTTAAAACTTTTTAAAATGAATCAATAAAAATTGAAGTGGCTATCTGTGCATTCAAATTCCCAAATAAAACTAATTACATTAATTGAAACTTCTTTTCCTCGAGGCTATGTTCTAAGGCTTCCCTAACATTTTATAACAAACATTTGTACTGCCTTTCAAGTTCAATTATATTTCTTTTTCTGAAGTCACCACCAGGCTACTTGGAGAGAGGAAGAAATTCAATAACAAAGGGATTACTATAAGGAGACCATAAATGGGAGATCTAAAACATTCTCGTAAAAGAGAACCAAAGCTCTAAAACATTCTTGTAACTAAGGCTCGAAAGCCAAGTTCCAATCTAGTCGATTAACAAACATTTAAGGGAACATTCACTGATACCCACTATGGACACAAAGCATGGTAGATAATGTAAGAGTTGCAAACTGAGTCAAGCTAGCTGCTGTCCTCAACTACCCAAGTGTCCAACAAAGGCATAAGACAATATCCCATATGAATAACACAGCACCATGGTTTGATCAGAGGAGGTGAATGTGAGTAGGGCATAGAAGCAGAAATAAAGATAGATGGGAAACCAGAGTCACCTTACAGCTGATCTTGAGTGAGCCCTCTGTGCTGGCCAGCAATGCCATGACATTTCCCAAGTCCATGTACTCCCTCACGCTCCTGGATGACTCTACCACCTTCCCCCTCAACTCCAAACCCTCCTTCTCATTCTCACTTTCTGCCCCTGACATCATTTACTATGTCTTACATAAAACAAAAAAACAGCCAGAAGAGAGCTTCCACAAGCTCCCACGTCCCCATAGCTGACTGTCTCACCTCCAGTCCACACATTCTGCCTTCTCTTTTTCAGTATTTCTATCTCTACAAAGGGCAACTACTTTCCCCCCTCCTTCTAAAAGCCTGAGTTACCCTAGAACCCTCTCTTTTTCTCATATTCTAGACCAGCAAATTCTGCTGGTTCCACCCCCAGATCATATTCACCATCTGAGACTGCCTGGGTCAGAGCCACCATCATCTCTTCCTGATAGATTATGGCCCTCGCTTCCCATCAGGTCTCCCTGCTTCTTCTCTTTTCCCTCTAATTTATTAATATTTTCAATGCAGTAGCCACAGGACTCATATAAGGTCATTTCTCTGTACAAAACTCTCTATAGCCTCCATCACACTCCAAGTAAAAGGTAAGTTCTTGCCATGGTTTAGATAATGGTTTGTCCCTCCAAGGTTTCATGTGGTAGAATTCGGTCCCTAACATAATGGCATTGGAAGGTGTTAAGACCTTTAAGAGGAAGCTCCAACTTCAATATGAGCAGACACCAACCAATTGGCTGGAATGTGGGAAGGTCAAACAGAGGAAGTAGATAGTTTCGGTCTCCTCTCTCTTTCTCTCTCTCTCTCCCCCCCCTCCCTCCCTCTTTCTCTCCATCACTGCACATGCCCAAGGAGATCTGTCTGCTTCTCTTGGCCATGTTGTAACAGCACTAGAGGCCAACCACAAGCCATCCTAATACTCTTGGATGGTCCAGCCAGCAGAATCATGAGTCAAATAAACCTCTATTCTTTTAACTCAGTCTCAGGTATTTCTGTTAGCAACAGAATAGGTAGGTCTTCATAGTGACTGACAAAGAACTAAAAGCCAAGCCCCAGTGTTTCCTTTTTCTCTTCTTTTATCTACAAACCTCATTTACAAGGCTTCCCCTTAGCTTGGGCCCTAAGCTATTATGCTGTTGCAGAATCTGAATTATTCTGCCAATGAGAGCATTTCAGACACCATCTTCTTGGTCTGTCCACACTCTGGACATGCTGGTAGAGGGGCAACTGTGTTCACACACTGCCCCCGCTACCTCCTCCCCAGTGAGATGAGCACATGGTCAACAGGCCTTTGGAGTACTCTGGAGCAGGAAAGATGAACTAAGTGGGTGACTTGAACATAACCCAGACAGGGCCCAGTTCTGGGCTGCGTGCATGCAGTATGCTCTTATATTGGTTCATGCATGTACTTCTGAGTATATGTACATCCCTGTGCATGCAATTACGATGTATGTAGGGAAATTGGCCACAGTCTGAGAGCAAAGCGCGGAGGCTAGATTCTTCTTCTGAATTTATGTCTATGCTATCAATAGCTTCTTCTGAAAGATGGCACCCTAGTGCAGGATACAACCTGCATATCATAGAATAATAATAACATGAGATATTTTATTGGTTTTGTGGTTTATGTATTATAGTTGTTTTTCTCTGTGTCTCCTCACCACACACACACACACACACACACACACACACACACCCCGCAGAGTAGAAGCTCTAGAAGAGCTGGGATTTTTTTTTTTTTTTTTTGGAAAAGTTTTTTCTATAGGGCACATGCACTTTCCAGAAAGACAGAGAGAGACAGAGAGACAGAAAGTGAGAAATCACCGCCCCCCTCCAGGGGTGATGGCCACGCCACAATCCCTTCTCCTCCATTCTCCTCTCAGGATCTTGGGCACACACGCACACGTGCCCAGCATGAATTTAAGCCACCAGGTCTGGGACTCAAACCGCGGTCGACTACATGGGAGTCCAGCAACATAGCCATTACGCCAACTGCTGGTCCCAAGCTGGGATTGTTTTTCTTTCTCATTCTCTGTTAAGTTCTCAATAGCCAGAGTGGTGTTTTGCAATGAATAGGGAATACTAAAACACTCCTGGAAAAATGATTGGGTAGATAGATGTAGCACCCACATCCTGGAAAAATGATTGGGTAGATAGATGTAGCAATGATTGGGTAGATAGATGTAGAAAAATGATTGGAAAAATGATTGGGTAGATAGATGTAGCACCCACATCCTCTGGATATTCCCTTTTCTCTCCACAGACTGCTTACTGCACCCCTGCCACTCTGCCCAGGGACTTGTTTTGGCTGAAGTTCCTCAGCCTTCCTGCAGTCCAAGTTGTAAGTGCCAGAGAGCCAGTGTTGCAGAAGCAGTCCTCCACCAATGGCAGACATTGACATCACCCCTTCTACTGGGGTAACTCTGAGGAAGTTCTGGCTGTCTCCCAGCATTGCTTAGGGGGATACAGCTCCAGATGCTACAGAAGGACTTTGCTGACTAACATACCTTTGGTCTGTCTCCCTTCACTCCCTGACTCACCACCTTCCTGATGTTTCCTAAGATCGCCTCCCAGATAAATACTTGCACCCAATTTCTTTCTTGGGTTTGCTTTTGGAGAGCCTAAATAAGACAGTAGACAACTGTCTGCCATTAAAGTGTTTTGAGCAACTCAGTGATATGTATCCAAGCTCTGCTTCATTTCCTTTATCAGGCAGTGCCATTGTAAAAGACAGGCTAGGATAGAGAATAGGGGGAGGGGTGTACAGGTCAATTAGAGACACCTGTAAGGCATCAGTCATGCTCTAGAATGCAGGATTTGAACTTGGGCTTGAACAGGGTACCCAGGAAATAGAAAACAAATAGGAAGTGTAACATTTTCACAGAAGTTAAACCAAAAGGAAAGTTACGTGCCTTTTATATCTCCAGCTACTGGATCTTCTGGGTTTGGAGTAGAAAGGGGATACATAGGAATTCCTATTAAGAAAAACATTTATTTAAAAATACAGAGAATGATTAAGGAGACAACAAAGTAAAGTACTAAATTGCACTAAGTAGGAAAAAACTCTTTCTTGTAGTGAAAAGTAGCATATAGAGACCACTTTTCTAAGAAGTAGTATCTCTACATTTCAAATGTGCCAGCAATTGAAACCAGACTGGCTAAGCATTCTGATTTCTATATTTAATGAAACTATATTGATGGTTTTTCCTCACAATTGCTAAACTTCAGCCTAGGCAAGGTGCTCTCGGCTCCTTCAGCCTCTTTATTGGTTTTTAGATATAAAATTGAGACCAGCTTTTAAAGAATGCCTTCTTTCAAGTTTTTCCTTAAAATTTTGTTTATGCTATGAAACTACTTCAGGTTTCTTTTTTCCTTCCTCCTTTTCCTCCTCCTCTTTTCTTTTTCTTTTTACTAAAAAGGTGAGTATAATTTCTGCTCTCTTCCTATTCAATAATCACAGATTCTAAATTGACTAAATCCCAATGTGGTATCATTATATTTCTGCTTAAAACATTGGTGTCTTTAAACTCAATGGTCCTGAAAATTTTCATGGAAAATGGGCATTCTGAAAAAGCTAGGCATGGATTTCAAGGTTTTTTTTTTGTGTGTGTGTGTGCCAAAATAAACTCAGACTTTATTTCATCTTTTCATGAATTTCTTGAAGTCCCTTCATATAAAGCAATTGTATAATTTATAATCTAAAGCAGGACATTCTCAACAGAGAAAGTGTGTGCTATCTTAACAATTACCCTGGGACAGCAGGAGTAAGATGGTATATATAGTCACTCTGTTCACATGAATCTTATCCCCATGTCTTCACAGCTTATAACACTTTTCCTGTGTTAGGGCTATAGGAATTTTGAGAGTAGGGATGAACAGCAATTAATGGAACAACCCATGAAGAAGGAGAAGGGCCTCTTCTTGATAATAATAATATTGAAAAAATATTACAATTATAATTTTTCAATATTATTTCAATAACCCAAAAGAGCAGTTTTTGTACTGCTACAGAACAAGCAGAACCAATACTCTACTCACAATTTGCATAAGTGATTCCATGGACTCTCCTGCCTCACATTCTATAGTGTTTCCAACACATAAAGATTTTTTTTCTCTTAGAGATCCTGATCTGTTCACTTAGATTACTGCAGTGAGGTGGAGGTGGGGACCTGATAATTTGGTCTCCTTTATAGCAGGAAAGAAGAAACATAGTCCCTGACCCCCAAACACAACACACACTGTATGTATGCAAATGAATATATGGAAGCCCATGTCATTTCTTTTAGGTTTATGGGGGGAAAAGCTACTCACATGAATTACTATTAAGTTGAAGTTGCCAATATTTGAGCCTTTAACTTTCTGAGATGGCGATGGCAGGACATTTCCACACAATGTTGGTACAATGTAGCACTTTAGAGATAAATAAAACTATGAACTATACCTATAGCAATTTTATGTTCCAGACTTTTAGACACTTTCACTTAAACATATCCTACCTGACTCCATTTCTGTTTTCCCCCTTAACCATCACTTCTGCCTGCTCTACCCTCAGATGTTAATGCATAAATAACAGTTACGGACCTAAATGGATGCATAGCAGTCCCATAGCAGATACTTACTCAAGCAAAATGGGAAATTATAGTATCCAGCTGCACACTTTTCACAGTTGTCTCCATGGAAATTTGGCTTGCAGTGACAGCGGCCTGAGCCCTGTTCACAGTCATCTGTATGCCCAGGATCACAGCTGCAAGCTAAAAGAAATCCCAGTTTTCAGATGATTAGTCCTTCACTGCACCAAATAAAGCAAACATGTCCCAGTGTTTGTCCAACAATGTTTTGTATTTGATCATTTGTCTATAGTTATTCTTGAAAGGGCAATGCCCGTTTCTCGCTGATATCTCATTGATAGACCTCATGGGACATCAGAGATAAGCTTTGGACTTTGATGTTCTCTAATATGAATGATACAGATTAATTGGAGGGGAGGGGACAGGCAAAATCCAACTTCAGTACCACAATTGTGTTCTGCCTCTGACAACCAGACAACATAAAAGAACAAAGTGTTAAATAGATTATAAGTTATACATATAGAGCAAAGTTCATATTCTGACCTAAGAATGATAATTCCAGGACCAGCAGTTAGGGTAATGGCTATGTCGCTGGACTCCCATGTAGTCGACCATGGTTCAAGTCCTGGATCCCATGGCTTAAACTCATGCCAGGTGTGTGTGTGCGTGCATGCCCAAAATCCCGAGAGGAGAACGGAGAAGGGATTGTGGTGTAGCCATCCCCACTGGGGGGTGATTTCTCGCTTTCTGTCTCTGTCTCGTTGTCTTTCTGGCAAGCGCATGTGTCCTTTAGCAAAAACCTCTCCAAAAAAAAAAGAATGATAATTCCATATGGAAAACCCAGAGGGGATTTTTCTGTATAATAGATGTGTTATGGCACATAAGCTTTCAGTCCTCAACCCTCCAGTACTGGTCCATGACCTGTTAGGAACTGAGCTGCACACCAAGAAGTAAGCAGCAGGTGAGAGAGTGAAGCTTCATCTGTATTTATAGCCACTTCCCATTGATCATATTACTGCCTGAGCTCCACCTCCTGTCAGATCAGCAGTAGCATCAGATTCTCATAGGAGCACTAACTTTACTGTGAACTGCAAGGAATCTAGGTTGAATGTTCCTTATGGTGAGTTATACAATTACTTCATTATATATTACAATGTATTAATAATAAAAAATAAAGGGCACAACAAATGTAATGTGCTTCAATCACCCCCAAACCATCTCCCCCAAGCCACACCTTCGTCCGTGGAAAAATTGTCTCCTATGAAACCAGTCCCTCGTGCCAAAAAGGTTGGGGACTGCTGTGTTATGGCATAGTTTTTCCAGACAGACATGAACCACATGCTGGATCTATCAGATAGTGGTTTCGTCAACCACGACAAAATATCTAATTCCTCAGACTTGTTGCTTCTCCATATCTAAAAATGAGAATAATAATACAACAGCCTAAGTTTGTTGTGATAATGAACACATCAGTGAAAGTATCCAGTCAACGGCTGGCATATAGCAAGTGCTCAATGACCAGTTACTTTAAATACTGTGACTATTATTCATTCCCATGAATTCATTACTATGTTATCTTGATGCTAATGCTGACAAAAGCTGAAACCGTGGGAAATCATAGGAACATGTCAAGATAAGTGAAAGTGGAGAAACTAACATTTATTGCAGATCTAGCATGTAACAGGCCCAATGTTAAGTATCTTTCTAGGAGCTTTTTGGTAGCATTTCACTTAACCTTAAATACATTATCATTTCCACTTATATGTAATAAATCTGAGAGTCAGGGAAATTATGTAAATGCTTGAGGTCACACAGCTGGGAAGGAGTAGAACCAGTAATGTTGAGAGAGAGAATGAAGGAAATTAAGAGCCAGTCAGAATAGAGCCTGATGACTCCCTTGCCACAGTACACACAGCTTCAGATATGTCAAGATGTAATGAAACTTACGGATGCAGCCATGGGGGGCATCAACTGGAACCCCAGAAGGGCGGTAATAACCCTTAGCACACTTTTCACAGTTTACACCAGCTGTGTTATGCTAGAAAGAAAACAAAAGAGGCTTAGGAAGAAAGGTCTTGGAGAAGAATCTAGTACTCTTGCTTTGTGCTATTCACCTAGAGAAACAATTCTGTCATATACAAATGTAATTTCAAAGTCACTAAAATTATAAACATTGATCTTGACCTTGAGTCTCTAAGCTTTACACAGGTCACTGGCTTAACTTTAGTTCTGAAAATTTTTGCCCCTGGAAAGAAAATGAGGCAAAGTTCCATGCCCAGGTAACCCAGGCTTTCCCCTCCATGAAAGAGCATGCTTTAGTGAAACACTTGATATTTCAGTGAGGAAAAACTCAGGAAGACTATTTCCCATAGATTCCTTCAGAAGAACGAATGAATGAATAACAAACCAGCTCTAGGCTTAACTCAAGAAATAAAGAGTCGTGTGTGTTTATATTTTGTCCAATTTTGGAAGAAGTAGCATATATCAATCCTTGATTCTTGTCATTCTAATTTTATCTATGCTGTAGTCATGAGACCATTTTCTGAACATTTCTATTGTGTGAGTGGAAATGTAAGCATGAGTCTCATACACAAAGCTCATTTAAAGTCCAATACTAGGTGGCTTTTTCTAGCTCATGGTTAATCCTTGTAATTGCCACAAAATCAAATTACCCAACATGCATCATCAATTTCCAAGACACCATGGATCTAGCTCAATTCTGCCTCTTTTTCTAATTTGGAAATAATTACGAAGACAGTGTTCTTTCATTAATGAAAGGAAAGGCAATAGAAAGTTAACAAGAACAAATATAACACACTTCGACCCACACAAAAGTCTGCATAGAAACACAGAGAGGAAAACAAAGACCCCTTCTGTATCCTCTCCCCAGTTTTGGATGATTTTATTAACTACAGACTTTTATTTATTACCGCTCCTTGTCCTGTGGGCTAAAATCTGAATTTACTTTAACTTTGAGGTCTAAAACTGCTTTGGATATTTCTCTGACTTAATATGTACACACGTAAATATCACAGGCAAATAAGAAACAGCTGGAGTTCATCCTCCCTTCCCATCAAATGCCAGTTAACCCTCAACTTTTTCTCTTGCCACTGAGACTCACAATAGACAGAAAACAGCAAGTTAGCCTTGGCTCCTAAATCTTCTCTGATTGGATTGGGAAATGAGAAAATATTCTCAAAAGTGGGTAGCCAAGAATTTCTCCTTAATTACAAAGTTTGGTTAACAAAGCTTTTGCCACAGAGAAGTTATATTGTAAGACATAAAGAACAGAATTAAAAGACCAAGAGAGAGCCAGCAGGTGGCATGGGGCTTAAGGCAGCTGGATCTGACATGGCTGACTCTATGGCTCGGGCACCAGATTCAGTGGCTTGAAAATCACACTGAGGGACTAGCAGTTAATGTAATGGCTATGTCGCTGAACTCCGATGTAGTCGACCACGGTTTGAGTCCCAGATCCAGTGGCTTAAACTCACGCCGGGCACATGTGCATGTGTACCCAAGATCCCGAGAGGAGAATGGAGGAGAAGGGATTGTGGTGTGGTCATTCCCCCAGGAGGGGGATTTCTCTCTCCCTTCTCTCTCCCTCTCTCTCTCTCTTTCTCTCTCCCCCCGCAAGCTATGTGCCCTGCATAGGAAAAAAAAAAAAAAAAGAAAATAACACTGGGCATATGTGTGTGCATGCCCAAATGGAGGAGAAGGGATTGTGGTGTGGTCATTCCCCCAGGAGGGTGATTTCTCTCTCCCTTCTCTCTCCCTCTCTCTCTCTCTTTCTCTCTCCCCCCTCAACCTATGTGCCCTGCATAGGAAAAAAAAAAAAAAAAAAACAGAGAAAGAAATTACTTTGAAATGAGATAACATCTATAGTTGGCCTTGAAATCTCACTCAGTCATCTCTCTAGGATCTGCATACTCTACAGGCAAGACATACCACTTTATCCATGGACACCATGATACTGGTTGGATCAAGGCCACATAGAGACCTAAAGACAGTGCTGGATCCCTAATTTCTATATTGGAGATGCCAGAGGAAGCAACCTTGCTGAAGAAGTGTGTTCTTCTAGTTGTATTTGCATGATAACATAAGACGAGGAAACCTCAATGACCTAAGCTAAAGACAATGGAGTGAGCACTAGTGGAATCTATGCAGGCAGTAAGCCCACTGTTATTTACCTCCTTTTTGGCACCACCCAGAGAGGCTTCCTAGAATGCTCACCTAGAAACCAGACCTTGCTCTCATCAGTCTCAGGTCTGAATTCCTCCAAGCAGAACTTTTCCAGGTGCTTTTCAATCTCCAGGCAAATCTTACCTCTCTTTCTCTCAGTTCCTCGATCACACTTATGACTGTTGCTGGCTTTATATCTGTGAACCTCAAGCACATGGAGGCTACTGGGTAGTCCGTTCAGGGGCTGTCCTCTTCCAGGAGGCCCATAATGGATTTTCCAAGGCTCCCCCTCCCCTTGATCTAGCCTTTTTACCTCTCTGGACTCTTATCCCCTTACTCACTCTCCTCCATCTTACACTAGGCCCCGGGCTCCCTCAGGAGAACTTTGGTCCTGCTGGTTCCTCTCCTGGAATTCTCTTCCCCCAGCCAGATGCCTGACTCATTCCTTCACTTCTTTCAAGTCTTTACTCAAATGCCCCATGCCAAGGAATTCTCCATCTTATTTAAAATTTTAAATATTCTAAACCAGTAGTTATAATAGGATCAATTAAAAAGAACTAATATCCCCAATCAATAGTTAATACAGAAAATCCAAGAAATAAAGCTAAAATCACCACATGAGAATATAGCTATCTGTGAAAACTGCTTGTCCTGCAGGATAAAGATCTCACTTCCTTATATGCTGATGGCTTGATTACCTGAGCGTCTGCAGAGGCAGCCTGTCAGTGATACTCCCACTTTATGCAACAGCCCAGAGCTGATGGCAGAAATTTCATCATTCTCCCCTTATCAGCACTGCACAGAAAAGGTAGGAAACAGCCAGCCACTGTGTGTCTGGTACACAGGCCTTGCTCTCGGGTATGTGTCTTCAATAAATGCATATTTGACTTTGAAGCATCACCTCACAGCTCACCAAGCAACCTGGCCCTGCAGCACCTCCCTTCCTTCTGCCTTCCTAATCAAGACTCCCCACATCCCTCTGTATATGACATTTTTTTTTCTTTTACACAAATGGAGAGCCAATAGTTCCACCAACATGTATGTAATGTCCATCGTTCTTTCTAATTAGGATGGCTGATTTATCTTAAACCAAAATTTTTTAATAGGTTTTTACCTTAGGGTACATGTGCTCACCAGAGAGATAGAGATAATGAGAGGAAAAGTGAGAAATCATCCCCCACAGGGGATGGCCACACTGCATTCCCTTCTCTTCCATTCTCCTCATGGGATCTTGGACACGCACATACATGTGCCTAGTGTGAGTTTCAAGCCACCAGGTCTGGGACTCAGACTGCGGTCGGCCATGTGGGAGTCCAGCGACGTAATTGCTACACCCTCTGCTGGCTCTTAAACCAAATTTTAACATCTATATGAATTTATTTCTGGATTGGCTATTGGTTCTATTGTATTATTTATCCCTCCATTGAGTCCATATTCAATATAGATCCAAAATAGTTTTTTTCCAAAGGATTGATTTCTTCCCTAATTATTTATTTTATCTAAACCATTTGTCTATTCTCATACATTCTTCATAGGTAAGAACTTTAAGATTCTCAACTTTATTTAAAAATCCTGTTGAAATTCTGACTTTGCATTGAATTTATAGATGGGTTTTTAAGAAATAGTTTATCTACAATATTATGTCTGGAAACACATTATGCCTCTCCATATAGATCATCTTTTATAAATTTCAGCTCCACAATTAATTCCTTCTCTTTGTTTCCTCTTTGACAGCCTTTAAATCACTACAAACTTCACATCTATGTTCTCCTCCGTAAACGTGTTTTTGCTTACTATCTTCCTGGAATCTCTTCAAATTCCTGGCCTGTTGATGACACTTTTCTGTTTTATTTTATTTATTTATTTTTATTCTATTATGGGTTCTGGAAGGAGGAATTATCTTGCTTTTAAAATACCTTTCTGACATTTTATGGGATTTGCTGGAGGAGGAAATGCAGCCCTATGTGCTCTGTCTGTTTCTTAATCCTGTCTTAGCTCTGTGATACACACACACAAATTCATTACATATATACACACACACACATATATATATATATATATACACACATATATATACACACACATATGTATGGATGTATGTGTGTGATATATAGGTATCATACATACACATATATATATCTATTTAATCTAGGTTTACAATTTTGTTGGCAAGAAGTTGTTGATAGTATCATTTTATCTTCTTTTTAATATCTGTAGCCATTTTAGTGATAAACCCACTTTTATATATGATATTGGTAATCTGTAATCTCCTCTTTTCTCTTGACCAGTGTAGCTGTGAGTTTGTTAATTTTGTTGACCGTCCCAAGAAACCGGCTTTGGCTCCATGAAATTTCTCTATTGTTTGCCCACTTTCTCCTTTCTAATTTTTTCTTTTAAATAAAAAAAAAAGAAACTGTCTGTATTTAGAATCATTATTTCTCTAGCAATCTTTAATAAATCCATAACATATTAGCTATTTAAAATGCCTAGACCCAAACTCCAAAGTTTACTTAATTTTAAGATTTATCCCAATACTTCCTCAGATTCAATAAGGATAGTTTTTACTCCATATAAATAAAAGTTAGGTTAAAACTTTCAAGCATTTTGGGGAAACAGCAGTTAGCGTAATGGCTATGTCGCTGGATTCCCACGTAGTCGACTGCGGTTCGCGTCCTGGACCCGGTGGCTTAAAACTCACGCCGGGCGCGTGTGCGTGCGTGCCCAGGATCCCAAGAAGAGAATGGAGGAGAAAGGATTGCGGCGTGACCATCTCCCCTGGGGGATGATTTCTCACTTTCTGTCTCTATGTCTCTCTCTGTCTGTCTGGCGAGCGCACGCACCCTATAGCGAAAATCTCTCAAAAAAAAAAAAAAACTTTCAAGTATTTTGGGCAATGGCTGGAGGAAATTTATGTTAAAAATTCAAAATTATTAAATATATAAAAGATTTGAATGACAACCTGAAATACATTTGATAAATATTGGGTCATCAGAAAATTCATGACATATTTTTCTATGCAAAAATGCATCATGACTTTTTTTTAAATTTATTTATTATCATCATAATCTTGTTTATATTACATTGAATCACATATAACTTTAAAGTTTATTACATTTCTTTTTCCAGAGGGAATGCCATGCATGTCAGTCAATACAGAAACATTAAAATCCCCACTTCATCATTCAATATCTTTTCATTGTTGTTCCTGATCATTATTATTACTCAAATTATTTTTTTAACCAATCGCTATTTCTCATTTTGCTTGTATAAAGACTTTACCCAAAATGAAATACTTCTCAGACCAATCCAGTTGAGAATACTATACACATCATCATCAATAGGTCATCATGACTTTTCCAATGACCCTAGTTTACTGAAACTGGTTTAGGTTAAACATTTTAAAAACTAGAACAAACTAGTCTGATGTTCTTTTTAGGAGAAGCATATACACTTAGACTATTACACAGACTCAAAGTAAAGAATACTGAAGTACGGAATATAGAGCAGAACCCAAAAGACGGGAACAGCCATCTAACTAGAATACATGGAGAAAACCAAGCAGCTAAAGTGAATGCTTGGCACACACTTAAGTAAACACAGTCCTGCCTTGCACCAGTGCCAGACGCCACCAGAACAGTGACAAAGGCAACCAGATAAAGGCAAGACAATGCTCTCCCAGCAGTGTACCACCACCACAGGAATGGTTCTCCAGGCAGCTGACCAGTGCTGGAAGCCTGTTTTCTCTTCAGCTGAATTCTGTTCTCACCTTTATTATTTCCTTCCTTCTCTCAATACTTACTTTGGGTTCGCTTTGCTCTTCTTTTACTAACTTCTTAAGGCAGAATTTTGGGTCATTGATTTTAGACTTTTTTTTTTCTAAAATGAGCATTTAAAACTATGAATTGTCCTTTAAGTATTGCTTTAACTACATTTTGACATGCTGTGTTTTCATTACTATTCCATATTGTATCTTTACTTATTTCCCTTGTGCTTTCTTCTTGACCATGAATTATTTAGAAGTATGTTATATCAAGTCTTAAAATTTTTCCTTGCAATCTTATTGTTATTGATTGCTTATTTAATGACATTTTAGTCAGAGGATATACTCTCTATCTATATTATTTTAATCATTTTAAATGTAAGGAACTTGAATTATGCCCCAGACTTTCATTATAGAGTATCTTGATGGATGTACCAAGTACACTTGGGAAAAAAAGTGTAGTCTGTGCTTGTTGGGTAGAGTATTCTGTAAGTATTAATTAAGGCAAGGTATTTGGTAGAGTTATTCAGATTATATGTCTCTGCTTATTTTTAAAATCTAATTCTATCAATTACTGAAAAGGTGGTATTTAAATCTCCAACTATTGGGTAGTTGGAAAAGTCATGAAACATTTTTACATAGAAAAACAGGAAAACACATCATGACTTTTCCAATTCAATAAACTTAAAGAAATGAAATAAAAAATTAAATAAATGTCTGTTTTTCTCTTTAACTCTATTAGTCAAATTTTGTCCTATGTATTATAGAGCTCTGTTATTAGATGCAGACATATGTATAATCACTATGTACTCCTAAAAAAAACTCTTTTGTCATGAAATGTCCCTATTTATCTCTGCTAATGCTTTTTTTCTTGAAGTCTATTTTACCTGGTAGCATTGCCACATTCACTGTGATTTAAATAGTGCCTTACCTGACAATTAATGCAGACACCTCCACCTGCATAGACGCCTTGGCTATTCAAGCTTGCCTGTTGTTGCTCAATATCTGGATCGTAGTAACAGTCAGTGGCATGGCCATGGCAGTTGCATGCTGGAAAAAGCATATCAGTCAATATCCGCATCTTGCTAAAAGACACTTAGTAAATTTCCAATAGGATTGGGTTGTCAGAAAAGTCATGATGTATTTTTCTGTTTTTCTGTGCAAAAAATGTACCATGACTTTTCCGGTAACTAATATTACTGCTCATTAAGCTATAATTGAGATAGAATTTAGACACTACTTACAGGTAGATAGGGTAAGGGCCCTGAAAGGAAGTCACCGTGTTTTTGTTTTTAATAAAATTTCTTTGTTTTTTCCTCTGTGGTCTGGTTAAGTACAACACACAACCCTTTTATACGTCTCTAAAGAATTTATGACTCCTTGAGAATAAGATAGGAAACACGGATATTGAGCACAAAGGCAGAATAAAGGCCTAAGATAGAGTCACAGTGGCTAAGGTTTCACAGCCAAAAGTTGATTGCATTGGAACTCAAAGCCACTGTAGTTAGGAGCAACAGTTTCTGTTTAGTAATTGTATTCTAACAAGAACAGAAGGTTTTGGTCTACTGACCATACAAAGAATAGGGTGATAAATCACTCAGACTACCACATAACTACTTTTTAAAGCCCATTTCCTTATCAGAAAGCCAGCCAGCCTATTGCTCTGACTGCTGGATTAAAAACTACTCCCTCCAGCTACTCTTTGACAACCCGTTCACATCCCCTTCCACTGCACTGGAAGCTTTCTCTCCTTCCTTAATAAACTTTGCTTACTATTCTCTCTGTCCATGTCTCTAATTCTTTGTACGTGTCAGACAAGAACCAGCACAGGAATTGGGTCTGATCACCCAGAACTCCCATGTCACAATGAAGTCTATTCTGAAATACAAGCGAAAATTTTAGGGATACACACACACACACACACACGCACACACGCACACACAGTTAATGTAATGGCTATGTCGCTTGACACCCACATAGTTGACTGTGGTTTGCGTCCCAGACCCAGTGGCTTAAAACTCACGCCAGGTGCGTGTGCGTGCGTGCCCAAGATCCCAAGAGGAGAATGGAGGAGAAGGGATTGTGGCGTGACCATCCCCCCTGAGGGGTGATTTCTCGCTGTCTGTCTCTATGTCTCTCTCTGTCTGTCTGGCGAGTGCATGCGCCCTATAGCAAAAACCTCTCAAAAAAAAAAAAATACTTTGCATGAATTATCTCACTTAATCTGCACCATAACGCTCTAAGGTAAGTACTATTATCCCCACCCACGTCCCAGATGGGAAAGCTAAGAATTAGAGAGTTTAAGAGTCAACCCACAGTACATGGCTCATAAGTAAGAAAGGCAGAATTCTGACCTGGCCTTATTTGACACTAGAACCTGTACTCTCAGTCAATACAGGAAATCTTTCATCTCAACCCTATAATAGAGATCAATAGAGAATAATCTTAGTATCTAATTACAGGGACTTGCTAAGAAAACAACGTATCTTTGCTTGACTGTAGGTTCATAATGGCAGGGACTGCACAACAACCTTTGTGTCACAGGCACATAGTGGGTAGTCACTTGTCAATCTAACACTTGTTTGATTGACTTGAAATCCACAGGATGACAATACTCTATGCCACCAAAAGTGATGCCAAAGAGTTTTGAATAATTTGGGAAAACATCTGAAAACATCAAGCGCTAAAGATCTGAATATAAAGTATAAAATCATATGGATAGTATAATCTTAAGTATTTAGGGTATGCATGAAAAATACTAAAATATCTAACAAATCATTATTAGTGGCTCTCTGCTATGGTCTAAATTTATGTGTCCCCCCAAATTCATATGTTGAAATTTAATCATTAATGCAATGATTTTGGGAGATGGGGACTTCCAGGAGGAGATTAGGTCAGGAGGTCAGAACCCTCATGAGATTAGTGCCTGACAACCATGGCCAAGAGAGCAGCCTGCTCCTTTATCATGAGATGACACAAGGAGAGGCACCATCTATGAACCAGAAAGTAGACCCCATCAGACACTGGATTTGCTGGCACCATTGATCTTAGACTTCCCAGCATCCAGAACTGTGAGAAATAAATTTCTACTGTTTATATACCACTCCATTTATGTTACTTTGCTATAGCCATCCGAATGGTCTCTTTAGATAGTAAGATTCTTAGTACTATTACTTTCTTTATTTTTATAATAATTCCCAAGTTGTCTACAATATTAATAGCATATAGTACATCTAAAATTAGAAAATATAATTTAAAACTGATCAAAGATTTCATCATTGCTAAGATGAAAAAAGTTTAACAAGAATAAATTCCTTGATCTTTCTTAAGCAGAATGTATAATTCATTACATTCCACTTGGGTCAATTTTCCAAATCTTTTTAGCAATTTGTATGTTTTTAACAAGTTCCCAAGTGAACATGTTAGGGAAGAAGACCAAATTAGGAATTAAACAAGCTAAACTGTTTTTATAGGCTGAATATTTTCTTCTTTTTGTTTCCTCTGTAGTGCCATGATTTAAATTTTTTTTTTAACTTAAAATTTTTTAAAAAGAAAAAAATGAAGGCAGGATGGCCAGTGGCATGGTGGCTAAGGTGGCTGGATCCCCATGATTCACTGCACAGTTTGAGTCCTAGACCTTGTGGCTTGAAAAACACACTGGGCACATGTGAATGCATGCCCAAAATCCAAAAAAAAAAAAAAAGAACAAGAGGAGAAGGTATTATGATATGAACATCCCTTGGGGGTGCTTTTCCACTTTCCCTCTTTATCTCCATGTCTGTCTCTCTGGCAAATGTACATGCCCTATAGCAAATTTTTAAAAATGAAGGCATTTGGGAACCAGCAGTTAGCGTAATGGCTATGTCGTTGGACTCCCACGTAGTCGACCGCGGTTCACGTCTCGGACCCGGTGGCTTAAATCTCACGCCGGGCGCGTGTGTGTGCATGCCCAAGATCCCAAGAGGAGAATGGAGGAGAAGGGATTGCGGTGTAACCATCCCCCCTGGGGGGTGATTTCTCGCTTTCTGTCTCTAAGTCTCTCTCTGTCTGTCTGGCGAGCACACGCGCCCTATAGCGAAAACCTCTCCAAAATAAATAAATAAATAAATAAAGGCATTTATATTTACCATATTAGTTATGTCTTAAATCTATTTTAAATCCCATAATTTACAGAAAAACTAAAAATCACTTAATAGATCCTAACTAGAATGATTTCCATAGACTATTTTTGACATTTTTTAACTATTTTCACAAATTTTAAAAGGTTAAAACCTGTGAAGGCAACATTTTTAAACTGTTTATATGAGTAACACTGAAGCACAGCACTCATCAATGGGTTCCACTAGCCTGGAAAGCCAAGCAAGCTGCAGATGTTGGAGTTCTCATGATGGCACTTATTCAAGGTGTCCTAACTAGTGCCAAATGCAGTGTTAGAAATGACCCTTATTTTTACCTTTCACTCTCTCTGGTCCCCTCATCTAGGGGTGAAGAATGGTGAGTCATTGGGAAGGAAGCTGTTAGCTATGACTAGTAAGTGAGAATGCCCATCCAAGTTAACACCACTGGACTAAGAGATGTATCTGAGTATTTGCCTTAGGCAGTAACAATACCTCCCAGCAATGTTAGCATCTCTCAGAACTCTCTTGGCCTTCCTTACTGGAAATGCCTTTTAAGCCTTCTGATCATAAAAGCTCATCAGTTTTATCTCTCAAGAGTTACAGAAAATACTAAGTTGTCGAAAAAGTCATGACAATGTGTCATGACTTTCCCAATGACCCAATATTTGACTAAAAAGTATAAACTACAAATTATTTCCCACCTAGGTCAACAAACCTGTACCCAAATGCTTTTTGTAATTTTTTTTAAAAAAAAAGTAACTCCATCTTTGGATGTTAAAAATATTCAGTAAAAGGGGCCACATTCTCTAAAGTCATTAACTAAAAGTCACAAAAATATTTCCAGCAATATAATACATTTCCACTTCCCAAGAAGATTTGTTTAAAAAACAAACAAACAAACAAAACCACTATGGTTGAATGTCTTCTGGCTTGTTTGTTAAAAAAAAAAAAAAAAAAAAAAAAAAAAAAAAAAAAAAAAAGGTTTTTGCTTTATATTACCCTTGTAAGTTAAAACAGCCTCCTAATTTTCCTTCTTCTCTGGTCCCTTCACCTTCCACCTGCATCATTCCTACTGTATTATCCTCTCAACCCTCCCTACTCTACTCCCTCTGTGCTTACAGCTGTGTTTGTGCATCTATCTCACCACATTCTGTGGACTTCAGTCCTCAAAATAGTTCAGATTCCCAGCCAGTATCACATCTAAGAAATGGTAAGGAGTTAACATTTATCGTAGCTGCATCTTATTTAGGACTGTAAAAAGAAGAGGCCAACATATTAAAGCACTCAGCCTGATCCTTGCTATATAGTGAATATTTAATGCATACCAACAATTACTATTTTGGTTATTTTTCTTCTCATATTCATATCTGAATTTAGAGTGGGACATTTTTCCCGCTAGTCTGAGTTTTTCATTTAATAGACAGACCTGAATCCCTACAAATGACACAATCACAGCCCCTTCGTGAACACAGAGAAAACATGGCATCAGTCCTCAGGTAACGGGGAGGAGCGCACTGGCCTTGCTCCCCAGCCCCACCCTAGCACCCACCTTCACACTCATTGCTTTGCTCCCACGTGGCTGGCCGCCAGCGCTTCTGACTGAAGCCCGCACAGCAGCGATCACACGTCTCCCCACAGGTGTGGTGCTGGCATTCACACCGAAACCTGGGCAGGTAG
>NW_006160062.1:416234-436506 GCF_000334495.1 Tupaia belangeri chinensis
AAAGAAGCACCTCAGTTACAGAGAAGTTCAGTTCTGATTAAGATCCCTTGTTCCTAGGACCAGACAGTCAAGCAGCAGTAGCCCAGGTGGGCCCACATGGAAAGGTCCTCAGTTCACATCCTGAGACCTCCTTGGGCACACTGGCCATGTGCGTGTGTCCATGATCCAGTCTGAGAAGGCTTAGGATAGAGTACAGCATGATGACCCTGTTGGGAATGCTCTCTTCCCTCTTTCTTCCTCTCTTTCTTTCTCTATCTCTTTCTCATAAGAGAAGTAAATAAATAAACTTAAAAGAGATCTCTTGTTCCTCTGTTTAAAAAAAAATAATAAACTGACACATGGGCACAGTCGCACAGTCTTCTAGGACATCCCTGGGGTAAGGCGTTGAGTAATGATGACAAAGCACTTTGCATACTTGTATCACTTCAAGTCCTCCGTATTCTACTTATCATCTCCACTTTACTCATGGTGAAACTAAGATTCAGATACTGGCCAGAGGTTAGGCAGTGGTAAACGGAGCACCAGATTCTAAATCTAAGTCTGACTTTGAAGCCTCAGCTCTCTCTTCTCTACCACCTTATGTTACACTAAGTGAACAAATGAGCAAGCAAGTTCTAAGTTTACTGAAACGTGCCAAGTATCACACCTTCACAAATATCTAGAGTCCTGTGAGGAAGGTCTGTTCAAGTTTCTTACTCCTCTCCGCCTGAGGTCATGCACAGAGATCTACCAAATTCAAGAGACAGCTAATAAGAAGAGCTGGGTGGATTCTGTTCCCAGTGGCTGTGCCAGCTCCCCCTCAGGTCAGAGTTAAAAATTTGAACATCTAGGGAACCAGCAGTTAGCGTAATGGCTATGTCGCTGGACTCCCATGTAGTCGACCGCGGTTCGTGTCCCGGACCCGGTGGCTTAAAACTCACACCGGGCGCGTGTGCGTGCGTGCCCAAGATCCCGAGAGGAGAATGGAGGAGAAGGGATTGCGGCGTGACCATCCCCCCTGGGGGGTGATTTCTCGCTTTCTGTCTCTATGTCTCTCTCTGTCTGTCTGGCAAGCGCACGCGCCCTACAGTGAAAATCTCTCAAAAAAAAAAATTTTGAACATCTAAGGAGGAAACATCTGCCTTGAAGATTTCCCAAGTTAAAGTGAAATTGTTGCAGCCTTGGCATTCAATTAGAACTCCAAACTGTGAGTTCCCACTCGTCTGTGCTTGACAGAGGATCCAGAACAGGTGTCCAAGAAGGCTCTTAGCTGTGCCTGTAGGGATTCCCTCAACCCTTCCCTAAGGAGAGGTAGGAGAGCATATATTTAGTTACACTCCCAAGAAAAGATATTAGCACTCTCCCCACCCAGTTGTCTATTAAAAAGTATGGACATAGATTTAACTGACAGCACAGAACAGCTGGAGTCCAAATGGGCTCTTGTCAGAGAGGGAATTTCAGCTCATTGCCAATGAAATATTTGGCATAAGCTGGACTGGAAGAATATTCAAGAAAGATTACTTGAAGGACAGGGTCTTCAAAAAATTAGTGGGAAACACTATACATGGATTTTAATTTTTTGTTTATTTTGCTATAAGGCACGTGTGCTTGCCAGAAAGAGACAGAGACAAAGAGAGACACAGTGAGAGAGAAGTAGTGAGAAATATCCTCCCTCTCCCCTCGCCCCCCAGGAAGGATGACCATTCCATAATCCTTTATCCTCCACTCTCCTCTTAGGATTCTGGGCATGAATGTACATGCACCCAGTACGATTTTCAAGCCACCAGGTCTGGGACTCAAAATGTGAAGCTGGCCATGTGGAATCCAATGCCTAAACCTCTATGCCATTTAATGGCCCTCAATATATATATTTTTTTACATCAAAATAAACTTGCACTTTAATTCCATTTTCCACTAGCTTTTTGAACTCCCTTTATATAGTCCAACTGTACTTCAGGGGGATTAGAATTTAGTATAGCAAAAAATGAGCTATGTGCCTGTCTCAGCCCTATTAGCACCCCCAAATCATTGCTTTTCCTGACTCTGTCAGCCCACATGATGGGAAGAGATTGCACTTGCTGTAAAGATGCTCTCAAAGATGGTATTGACTAAAGAATCTTCTTCATGGTAACTACTCCCCCCTACCCCAGGAAAAAATTCTGATCTGGTCCCTATGTCACTAATCACATTTTTTCTAAGTAATTAGTTGCTTTTTTAAGGTTATGATCATAGTGAAGCATCAAACCAAACAGGTTTCCTATTTTAGTTGGCTGCTAGGCAGCTCAGAATTAAATGGATACAAAAAAAAGGAGGGGTAGGAAAGAAAATTTGGGGGAAAAAATAAAGAGGTAAGACATTTGTGGGACACAGGCATGGTTTATTATTTGTTGATGAGGACATGTATAGTATTCTCAACTGGGCTGGACTGAGGTGTCTACCATGCTGGATAAAGTCTCTTTACAATCTAAATGATGTATAGTGATTAAATGTATAAATAATAATTAAAAATTAAATAAACAATTCCTTACAAAAAGAATTAAATGGGATGATCCTTTCATCTAACTATACATCAGGGTCAGCACAGCATTCATACTTGGTTGTAGCCCTCTTCTGTCTCTTCCTGGGTTCTGCCTAATCAGCAACTAAGTTTTCTGATTGTCCAGCCTTGGCTCCCCTCATTAAGTCACTGAATCCCTCTAAATCTATTTTAAGATTTTTTTCCCATTCATGTATGTAAACTTCATTAGTGTTTGTTCAAGGCCAGTCTGTTGGGCACAAACAAACCAGCAGGCAGGGAAAGTCAGAGCTGTCGCATTGGAATGGGCCCAAGGCAAACTGAGCCTTTCACCAAGACAAGGGGAGATGGCCTCTCAGTCATGCATACTGGGAGCAATTAAATACCCAGTACAGAATTCCTCCATGTCTACCAGGGTCAACAGGCTTGGCAACCTTTCTAAGCAGGATGTTCCGCTCCTCTCCTGTGACTTCTACTCCTTTCACACATGGCCTATTTTATCCCAGGTTCAGGGATACTAGTGAGACCGCGCCTCTCTCTAAGTTAGGACTAATCTGACCTGGCTTCTAACATCCTAGGGCCCTACCTTCTAGGAGGCTATGTGGTAAAGATAAACTATTAGTAAACAAGCTTTTGGGACCAGCAGTTAGCATAATGGCTATGTCGCTGGACTCCCACGTAGTCGACCACAGTTCGAGTCCCGGACCCGGTGGCTTAAACTCACACCGGGCGCGTGTGCGTGCATGCCCAAGATCCCGAGAGGAGAATGGAGGAGAAGGGATTGCAGCGTGGCCACCCCCCCGGTGGGGGCGGATTTCCTGCTTTCTGTCTGTCTCTCTCTGTCTGTCTGGTGAGCGCACGCGCCCTATAGCAAAAACCTCTCAAAATAAATAAATAAATAAATAAACAAGCTTTTAGTGGGCAGCCAGTTGCATAGTAGTTAAGGTGGCTGGATTCCACATGGCTGACCACGTGGTTCAAGTCCCAAATCCAAAGGCTTAAAAAACACACAGAGCACACATGTGTGTGTGTGTGTGTGTATACCCTAAATTCTGAAAGGAAAATGAAAAAGGGATTGTAGTGTGGCCATCCAACATGGGGCAAGGGGGAGGGGCTGCTTTCTCACTTTCCCTCTGTTTTTCTCTCTCTCTTCAGTGAGCACACATACTCTCTGACAAATTTTTTAAAGTAAAAATAAACCTTTATCAATTAAAGGTTAATCAGCTGGTGTGTAAGCTCCCTCCATAGCACCACCTAATCCCGCCATAGCACTACCCGATGATAACATTAGGAAAGGATTCACAAAGCACAGTACACACGGCAATGGGCAATTCTGCCTGAGCACAAAGCTGGGCCTAAAGATACACAAACCTGAATTGACTAAAGTAAAACACATCTCTTGGAAATGCTGATCATGGGAAGTGTAGGCTTTCCTAAAACATAAGAAGAGACACACACTTGGCTGGACTCCCACGTAGTTGACCGTGCTTCAAGTCCTGGACCAAGCGGCTTGAAACTCATGCCAAGGCTGTGTGCATATGTGCCCAAAATCCCGAGAAGAGAATGGAGGAAAGGGATTGCAGAGTGGCCATCCCCCCCCCACCCCAGGGGGTGATTTCTCACTTTCTGTCTCTCTGTCTCCCTAGAGAGCACAAGTGCCCCATAGCAAAAAAATTTCTAAAAAAAAAAAAAAGAATCGGGACCAGCAGCTAGCATAATGGTTATGTCACTGAACTCCCATGTAGTCGACCGTGATTCAAGTCCCAGACCTGGTTACTTAAACTCATGCAAGACACGTGTGCGTGTGTGCGTGTGT
This sequence comes from Tupaia belangeri chinensis, assembly GCF_000334495.1. NCBI lineage: Eukaryota > Metazoa > Chordata > Mammalia > Scandentia > Tupaiidae > Tupaia > Tupaia belangeri. The sequence continues at coordinate 420,545 of NW_006160062.1, forward strand.
GCCCAAGATCCCGAGAGGAGAATGGAGGAGAAGGTATTGCGGCATGGCCATCCCCCCAGGGAGTGATTTCTCACTTTCTGTCTCTTTGTCTCTCTCTCTCTGTCTTTCTGGCGAGCACATGTGCCCTATGGCAAAAACCTCTCCAAAAAAAATAAAAAGAACCATGCATCTTCCATCATGAAACAGTATACACAGCAGAGTAAAAAACGTCATTGACAATTAAATGAAAGTTAGTACAACTATTGAATTTGCACACCATAATACAATGTTTGATGTCAAATAAGATGGCTATGTCTATAGCACTGATCTGATTATCACAAACTGTATGCATGCTTTGAAAAACCATACTGTACCACCTCATAGATATACAATAATTACATGTACACTAGAAGTCACAATTAAAAAAAAATAACAAAAGTCTTATTCATGTTTATAGCAGCATTTTTTCACAATAGCCAAAAGGTGGAAGGAACCCAAATGTCCACTGAGGAATGGATTAACCAAACGTGGTATATGCCTACAATGAAATATTATTCAGCTTTAAAATAGAATTCTATATGTCCTTAACATGGAAGAACCTTAGGACATCATGCTAGGTGAAATAAGCCAGTCACAAAGAGACAAATACTGTCTTTGTATTATATTTGTACCTTGGCTTATATGAGGTTCTTAGAGTAGTCAACACAGAAAACAGAATAGCGGGAAGTCATTGTTTAAAGGATGTGCAGTTTCAGAACTGTTTTGCAAGATGACAGGAATTCTGGAGCTTAACTGCACAAAGCTTTGGCTATTCTTAATATTACTGAACTGTACACTTTAAAATAGTTAAGATGCTAAATTTTATGTTATATGCATTTTTATTAAAACTAAAAAGGATTTGAAAAGTATGTCCTGATTCCATTAAACCATGAATGACAAACAAGTTTTATTTCATTTCTCTTGCCAACTCTAATCAATTCTTAGAGGCTGCCTGAGGGAGCATCTCATGGAAGGATGGGGGGGCTGCTTCCCAGATCATCTACAGAGAGCCAAGATTGATTAGCTATCACTGGCATGGGCCCATTGGGGGTATATGGAAGAAAGGAGAGGACTGGAAAAAGAAAGGGGCGGCACATGCTCTTTACTTATTTGTTGATACTGAAATATGAGGGCAGGAACCTAGAAATATTTAATGGGATGCAAACATCCAGTGAAACAATTAGACTTATTCATGGCAAGGCCAAAAGAAATCTACACAATGTACTTACAGTTTTTCTGGATTGTTTGCATTGCACACTTCAGCATGGCCGTTGCAAACACACTGTCCACCAATGCTGATATCCTTTATGCTGTAATAATACTGTACAACAGAAAACAGAATGTGGAGATTTTAATAGACAACATAGACTTTCTCTTATCTTTTTTATGTTTATTTATTTCTTCCATGAGCAAGAGAGAGAGCGTGTACACTTCTAATAGGGTCTTGACACCACCATCCACCCCCAGACTTAGCCAGCCCTGGATCTTAGACAAACACATAGCCATCATACTCTGGGAAGTCTCCAGACACAAACCCAGAACTTCCATGTGAGTCAACCTCATAGAGCATCGTGTTTTACTGCTGCGCCACCATGTACTCCCCTTATTAACCTTTAGCCCACATTTGAGTTGACCCCGCTTCCCTTTTATTTTGTGCCCTCCAGTCACTTCTCCTTGCCTATCCCAACACAAAAAGGAGCCACATCTGGATATAACTTGTCTTACAAAATAAGTGAATTCCTCTAGCAAACTTAATAGCATACTGCCAAATGTGTCCACTTTTGAAAATCAGATGTCAGCCCTAAGTCAACTGGATCCTACTCGGCTGACTGCGCAGTTTGAGTCCTGACCCAGGAGACTGAAAAATATGCTGGGCACAAGGGCATGGTCATCTTTCATGGAGATTGTCTTCCTCTTTCTCTTATCTATCTCTCTCTAGTAAGTACACATGCCCTCTGACAAATTAAAAACAAACAGACAAAATCAAGTGCTTTAAATGCATGGAGGAAAATTACTTTTGAAAAGTATCATAACCTATGGCCTATTGAAAAGAGATTGTTCTTGAGTTTATGTTTTAATGTAAATCTGGATTTCATACATTAATTTATTGGCCAAAAGTAAATTTTTGTACAAAAAAAAATTGTGTGCCTACTCTGTACAAAATACTGCCCCAGGAAGAGCATATTTACAAAGATAGATCAGATATAGCCCTGACACTGGCAAGGGCCACCAGCAGTAGTTGAAGCCTTGCCAAAATCAGAGGGACAAAATCCCCAAATCCCAGACAGCCAGCTTCAGACCTGGCTAAGGATTAGCCCACAAATATGCACAGGCCATTGACAAGGCACCTCTCCAGTATTTTGGAGGCCTCTCCACTAGGGACAATAGGTGGCCCCTCTGCCAGCTCCTTTCCTTCTCAGATTGGCAGGAGACTACACAGGATTGGGATAGGAATGTCGTAAGGGTTGTAGAACAATCTTTCTCTTTGAGGCCATGCTGACAGTGAGAAGATTACCTGTCAGCAAAGAAGTCTTTGAATGCATTAGGACAAGAGGGTTTTTGTATCTCTTTTGTCTTAAAGAGCCATGTATTTTTAAGGTTGGGGTTTTATTCTGGATACCTAATTTAATATCATGATGATATCAAATCTTCCAGGCAACACCTAACTTAGTGTAAAGGCATTAAAATCTCTCATTAATACTGGGTAAAGTCAGTATTACGGAAATTTCCATGACAAGTTAATATCCAAGGGCTGTTGTGCTAATCACCATAGAAGTTTCTCTCTCAACTTATGTTAAGGGCAGCAGCAAGAGAAGTCTTCAATCAGCCTTTACCCCAAAACACACAGGACTCATGTGATAAGACAGCTACTATCATATTCTTCCATTCAAGAATAACCTAGATTTGAGGGGTCAAGATTATATATATGGTGCAATCTGTTAAAAGAAATTACTTAATTGGGGCCAGCAGATGACACTGGACTCCCACGTGACTGATCATGGTTTGAGTCCCAGATCTGGCAACTTGCTTTTTCACTTTCCCCCTTTCTCTCTCTGTCTCCCTGGTGAGTGTATGTACAAATTAAAATAATAAATAAATAAAATAAATTCTTAAAATATTACTTAATAGAGAAGGTTATGATTACCTAAGGAAAAAAGTAAACATGAGTATAAATCTTATGACCCACAAAAAAGACAATTTATAAAAATAAATAAATAAATAAGTGATGAGGTACATTTGTGGTGGGGCCCCAGAGCACCTGCCACCTGCCTATAGTTTATAAGAAGGCTCAGCTATTTTATGTAAATATCCCTCCTTAGATACAGTACAGTCCCACCTCCACAGCAACTTAGAGAGCACTAAGAGAGTGTAAAATGCAAAAGATGAGGTCGCCTACACCCAAGGTACCCTGCCTTTCTGGAAAATGCTCAAAATTGTAGCAAAACTTTTGTTTTTCCCCTCCCTCTTTCCTTTCCCTATTATTATCTACCCCCCCTCCAAAAAAAAAAAGCCAAAATCTATAAAGTACATTGGACATTTTCAATTCACCCTTCCACTGCCCTGGGGCTGAACTTTACGGGTTGCAACATGGGCTCTCTTGCCTCTAGCTTCCTTTTGGGTTTGGCCAGTAGAGACAATGGCAAGAAAACAGTGAACTCAGGGCATTTATTTTGCTGGCTCCCTCTGTACCCAGGAGATGGGGTACTATCCCGACACCTGAGGGCAAGAGATGTTCAGGGCATACATTTAACATAGTAGAGAGCTCTAGTGTTCACCAATAATTGTGTTCTCCTCTACTTCAGCAATATTACGTTACTTAGCCTCCATGACCAGTTCATGTCAATGAAAATAGTCAGGAATGGTGGATCTTCTCTATGTTTTCTCTTCCTTCATCTTCTGACCAGATGCAGGGAATCCAGAGAGTACTCTCAGTAGTACAGAGGATAAGTCCTCTCATCCTACAGGGTGGTTGGCCTCTAGATAATAGGGCCTGGTTCCCTGAATGACTGTATGGAACCAATCTCACCACAGTGGACTCTGACACAAGGAGAAATAAAAACGTTGTTTTGTCAACCCACTCAGATCTAGGAATTGGGAAGTATAATAGTGGTGAGCCCATCCAGACTCAGACCAAGCTGACTATAATCTTTTGCCTTTCATCTTCATTGGATATAATGATTTTACTTCAAACAGTCTAACTCCTAATTACATCTAGTATTTAAGACAAGAACAACCTTTATGCCTACACCATTACTGGCTATAATGGTTACTTTAAAAACTTCAGGGCAATTAATTTAGATAAGTGAAAAAAGTAACCAAACAAATCCTGCCAACTAAGCACTTAAAAAGCACTGCTCACCCGCCGCGTGACAGTTGGGTCTCTTTGTGCTTTGGAGATGAGGTGTCCAAGAAGAGTGTTGGTTCGGAGAAAACGCAAGCGGATGTTTGTTGCCTTGGTAAACTCCCTCAGGGTGTGAGAGAAAGTAAAATTTTTTGCACCTGGACGGCCATTTATCAAGGACACCACAACCTAAAATAAGCACACACGTATCAGGGGAAAAAGTCTTTTCATCAAAATTTAGCACCAAGTAACTAGAAATAATGCACATGCTCCAAAGCACTTGGTTTCTTTGAGCCATTAGATGTTTGTAGGTGGTCTTGGATTTTATTTGTGTCTAAAAACATCATTGCTTGTTCCATCTTCCCTCCCCTTTCCTAGTTCCAAGTTCTGGCAATACGTCCTTGAAACCTGGGCTCTCAGGAGATATTATCATTTTATTTTTAAACAGCTTTGTTTTACCAGCATAGTTATGGGGCTAAAACACCAAGAAGTATTGAAAATATAATGCTATAATCTATACATAAAAGGAAACTTTACCAAGCTGCATCAAAAAAAAAAACTTCAGTAATCTAAAAATCTAAATGAGATGGAAGAAAGAAAATTTCTGAATAAAGAGTTAACAGTGATGGAGACAAAATTTAAAAAAAAAATCTATATCAAACCTGAGTTTTGTTTTAGAGCCTGAGGTGATAAAGTCCAAGTATCAACCATTTGAAGCATGAATCACTCACCAGTTGTGGAAGATAGGGACTATAGCTGCTCAAGTAAGATCTCTCGATTTAAAGAGAGGGAGACTGACACTCTTGATAAAAGTTTACTTGAAACTCAGTTCATATTCATTATGGCCTCCCAATTTCCATGGATTCTTCTCTGATTTTCCCCATGTCTGTTTGCCCTTCTCCCCTAAGTAGTCTGGTTGACTTCTCAATAGCCAAATACTGGGTTGTCGAAAAAGTCATAATGCATTTTAAAAGAAATATATCATGACTTTTCTGACAACCCAATACAATTCCAAAATGACAGCAATATTCTTTATTCCCCCAACAGATAGTGCCCACCTCACTAAAAGGGATCAGGGATTAGTGCTACAACCTACCTCTTTCTCCTTATTCTTACTGAAGATAATGTATAAGGAAGTGGGGAGGGTCATCACCTCACTGACCAGCAGCCCATTTTCTAAATATACCACCAAAAAGGAGAGCTCAAGACCTGTGAACCTTGAATCCCAAATCCTGACTTCCTGAGAAAAATTCAAGATCCCAGTTAGAATTTCTAACCCAACTCATCTGGGAATCCTTGCTATGAATCCTTTACTGTTGAGTCTAAGTGCTGGTTCCCACCTTGTTCTAAATCTCCTCAAAAGTACAAGCTTCACAATGATGAACACTTTGATGACCACATGCTAATTCCTGAGTCTTATTTTCCACAGCCTCCCAAATCTACTCACCTCACCATTTTCCAAAGGTACAATACGGGAATATTCAGTAATACAAAGTACATCATCATCCTGGGTGATAGCTGTATTTGCCTCCTGCCCAAATTGTTCCAAACAGTCTACTTTAGAGTCTAGGAAGAAAATATTTCAGTATTATAAAATAAAATGCTATCAATTTTGTACCTCAGGAAGTCTTGTATTTTTCTTAAAGGAACACATGAAAAGAGAGAAAACTGGGAAGCATTTATGACTTTTAGACAAAAGCTCAGTATGAATTTTTAAATTAATGTAAGAAAATACCAAGCCATCTCAGGTCACTTGACTTTCAGTAGCATTCTTTGGAGATATGTTGCTAACTCGTCACTCCTCAGTAGGCAAGTACTCAAGGTCTTTATAAGCAAAATTCCTATCCACCTCCATTCAATAAAGAGTTCATAGACATTGATATTCTTCATTAAAGGAGTTAATGGGGTCAAGGTAAGTAATATACAATGCAGGATCCATAAAGATGAAATCCAGTCCCTAATTCTATGTAAATTCTAGTGCTATGGTCTAACTTTAGGTACACTGTTTTCCCCTAAAAGTGACAATAACTGTTATAAAAAGAGCTTCAATCTCTGTTTTGCTCATAGTATTTTTGGAATTATTGAACACATATGTGAGAAATGGGGATGTTCTGAGAGTTAACTTAGGAAGTTAATACTGACTAGTCCTTAAACAGGCACACTGAGAAATTTATTCCCTAATTAAATCTGTAGTCTTGATTTGTTGAAAATAATTAAGTCGCTCACAACATGGTAGGTAAGATGACTTACGTGCAAAATATTGCCATGGTGTGTAGGTGCTTCCAAAATCTACAGATCTTTCCAAGATCCAAAGGTCAGGGCGAGGAGAATTTGCAAATTTGATTAAAATATAGGCCACATGGAAGAGCTGATAAAGCAAAAGAGAGACAGTTATTAATGTCACCTCATTGATACACGATTTCGACCATCTCTATATGATGCTGATTCCCTAGGCAACACATCCAGTCACACCCCTCTCCCAAGATCCAGATCTTCATTTTTTAACTGCCTATTGGACATCTCTACCTGGTAAGCTTATTGTGCTCAAAACCAAAATCATCTTTTTTCTCCACCTATATATATATAAAACACCATCTTTGTTACACCTTAACCAATATACACCCTTGAATTTCAACCGTTGACACAATATCTCAAAGTCTATGTGAACAGTCTTAAAAAGTTCAGAAATTGATATTATGAAAAACTATAGGTGGGGACCAGCAGTTGGTGTAATGGCTATATTGCTGGACTCCCATGTAGTAGACTGCGGTTCGAGTCCTGGACTCAGTGGCTTAAAGTCGTTCGGGGCATGTGTGTGTCCATGCCCAGGATCCTGAGAGGAGAATGGAGGAGAAGGGATTGCGGTGTGGCCATCCCCCTGCCCCGGGGGGGTGATTTCTTGCTTTCTGTCTCTCTGTCTCTCTCTGTCTTTCTGGTGAGCACATGTGCCCTATAGCCAAAAGAAAACTCTCATAAAACAAAACAAAACAAAAACAAAAACAAAACAAACAAACAAAAAACAGCTGTAGGGGTATTTAATCTTTTTACACCAAAATAAACTCATACTTTAATTCCACTGTTCCTCAGACTTTTTGAAATCCCTGATACATTCAGAGTTTGATGACAACCAATGGTAATCATGTGCTATGCCCTCCCAGGACCAAACACCAATAGTTCAGCCCAGAGTGTCTCCCAAGGTGTCTCCTAATCCATAGTTCCAGCACTGGAGTGATCACAACTACAGAACTGAGACCTGAGCAGCTGTTTGGTGGGGCGCTAGCCCCTACTCCCTTACACTATTTCCACTGGTCTCCTCACTTCCTGATTGTTCTCCCTTTTACTAATTTCCTTGATTACCCTCATCATTCTTTTGCCCCTAGTCAAAACAAGGTAAAAGTATGAAAAAGATGGAGAGAGACTTCAGTCCTGCTTTCTTCATCTCCCACTCTCTAATTCCAAGGTGCTTCTCATGTGGACCCCAGGATATCTTGCAGTTTATTCCAAACCTTTTCCCTTAAAACTTATCTAACTTGAATATTTTTTAAAAAATTGCCAGGGGTGGGAAGCAATTGTGCTTATCAGATAGAAACAGAGAAAGGAAGAGAGGGAGAAAGCATTCCCATTAGGAGTGGTCAGGTTGCCATCCTTTCTTCTCCATTTATCCATCCTGTTGGGATTTGTGGCACATTTGCACCTGTATTCACATGTTTTTCAAGCCACCAGGTCCAGAATTCAAACCATGAGGTTGGTCATGTGAGCACCCTTAACCACTAGGCCGCAGGCTGGCTCATCTGGCTTGAATTTTGAACCCTATGGTTCTATATATTTCCTTAAGAGCCTGGTATGATATGAACTCCAATGTTTAAAAGATCTATGTTAACATATTAATGATCTAAGATGATCTACAACCCTCATGTTCCTGACCCCTAGTTAATGGATTTTACAGTGATTCTCTAAGGAGGATACCCCCACTTCCATAGCCAGTCCAGTAGAGCCATTTGAACAATGAGGTCATCTAGATAGGGAAAAAGTACTCTGACTCTATTGGATCTTTAACTTTTCTGGAAAAAACGGGGGAGCAGACTTTCGTTTTAATATTTTTCATGTACATTACATGGCAAAAGTCATACATTTCAAAAAAGAAAAAAAAAAAAAGGCATGAGACCTATCAGCTAACATAAATGCTCTAAAGTATAAACCAGAGCCAAAAATCTCTAAGATAATTATTCTAAACATTTGGCCTTAGGACCCTTTTATAATTTTAAAAATTATCAAGATCCCTCAAGTGCTTTTGTTTATGTGAGTTCTATCTATTGGTATACAATATATTAAAGTGAAGAAAATTTAGCTATATATACCATTCATTCCAAATAAATTCACCACCTACTAATGAATTCCATGTTTCTATGAAAAAACATTGCATTTTTCAAAACACAAAAGTTTTAGTGAGAAAAGTTCATTACTTTACAATTTTGCAAGTCTCTCTAAATATCTGGTTAAATACAAGGCAGTTGAATTCACACATTTGCTTCTGCATTCGATCAGCCGTGATATGGTGTTTGAGTTGAAGCACATTATTTAAGGAAAACCTGGCATCACAGATTTGGCATAGATCTGAAGTAGAAAAAAATAAGGATCTAAAGGCTTATGGACCTCCTAAAAGATCTTGGGGGATCCTGTAGATTCCTGACCATGCTTTGAGAACTACTGCTTTGAAAAAAGAGGATTTACCCTTTGCTCAAAGACGCCTCTTTGTTCACTCTTCTGAGAAAGGAAGAACTATCATGTCAATGTCTGAAAACTCTAAAGTCTGCCAGTTCTGTCTCAGTTAAACATTTGCTCTTTGATCTTGTCAAAAATGCTTACCTGGGCTCGGATTAATGCTCCCAGATTGTCTACCAACACTTGGAAAAAATTATCTAGTGTCCTGGAGAAAAAACTAATTAGGAATTATAGGGTACTCTGAAAATCAGAAAGCAATACTTAAAGCGAGGTATAATAATTTCTAAAAGAAACATACCATTATTATGTAGTGAAGGAATTCATAGAATTCATAGAAAAGTCAAGAATTCCTGTTTAGAAAATCAAACAAATATATCCCCCCTAAAACTTTTTGCACATCTCTCTCAGACCACATTAAAATAAGACTACTTTGAGACACGTGAATAAGATAGCCTAGAAACGGAACATGTCTGAATACAGGAATCAGTTGATACATTTTTAATCTCTTCTACTAAGTTCCTATAACCATAGCATACACAGTCCTTCAAAAGATTATTTACCTAATAGTTTATGATGTAACGACTTCTGTCTTCCATGTACCACATTAAGCACTTCACAAACATTCTCTCATTTAGGCTTCACAATAAAGAGTAGATTTTATCAGCCTCACTTCACCAATGAGGAGAATATGACTTAGAGAGGTTACAAAATGGACTCACATCTTGCAGGTATAAAATCTTGATCCATGTTCATTATCTTCACAGAGCATTAGCTGTGCCATAGGACAGATAGTCACTTTACATTATATCTGACCTGTTCCATTGTGGGGGAAATAACTTGTCAGAGAAATTCCAAACATCACTCCATTATAAGGAGACTAGGGTTTGGGGACTACATTATACTACATTTCAAAGGTCGTGTGCATTGTTTTTCAAAGTTAGTTTTTCTTTCTCTCCCTCTCAATCTTTCTCTCTTTCTTTCAATTAATTCCCACTGGAGGCAGTAGTAATGGAGGAAATACACATTTCTGGGGAAATCAGGGGCAGGCTCTAAGTAGAGAAAACTTCTGAGCCCACTGGTGGAAGTTGATGCAGACTGCTGGGCCTGGTTGACAGGGACATCAGTAGTAAAGTCTCGTTGCACAGGTGTGGCATAACTGTCACCTTGGCTAAGGTGTAGTCTTCCTTGTTACTGCCCATTTTCCAGCCTTGTTAACAAATCAACTCTGCAAGTAGCTATTATAATTTCAATCCATCTATTTTCTTTTTTTAAATTTATTTATTTTATATACTTTCACTGAACATCACTGCAAGATACAAAATGTGATTTTTCCAGTCAGAATACACAGTAAAGTGGCTTAATCATGCATGTTATCATCAACAAATAATTTTCCATTTCTTGTTTCATATATATATATTTTTTTTCACCCTATTTCTCACCCTCTGCCATTTCCCATCCTCCTCCCACCCTGTGTCTGGCATCTGCAGTTGCTTTCCATTCCTTTATTCTTTCCCACATCATATTGATTCACAAAATATCTTCATTAATCTAAATACTTTCAATAGTAAGTTCAGCTGATATATACATATCTGTGAACAAAAGTTGACTTTAGGCATGAAACTCTGTGGATAGAATGAATATACTATAAAATAGCACATAGCTGAGGCTATATAGCTTACTATGGTCACTAAATAGGTATCAAGAAAGGATGTTTTAGCTTTAATAAATAAAAATAAAAAAATGTTAAGAGAACTTTGCTTAATACTTAAAGGCAGGAAACAGGTTAGGATTCTGTTTGAATAGTAGGTACATGGACCTGTCCACAACTCAAGAGAAGACAAAACTCCTTAACACTGGAAAACAAAGCATAGAAGATCAGTAATGTTTTAGTCAAAAAAAAATTGGGGCTATTTTCTCAGTCTTCATGGTGGATTGATCTAGTTTGCTTTTAATACTTTCAAAGGCGGTTTCGACTTCCTGTATTATAGCCTTCATTTCCAACATTTCCATTTGATTCTTCTGATTCTTTTTTATGGTGTTTATTTCCTCTTTCAGCTCTCACAAGAACTTCCTCAACTCCTCGAACTCTTCTTTTTTTGTTTTTTTGTTTGTTTGTTTGTTTTTTCTTCTGGTGTTCGTTGTCTCTCTTCTCTTCCATCTCTACTAGTTTTGTCACTATGAGTATTCTAAATTCTTTATCCGGCATTTCCGTGAGTTCCATTGCACTGTCTGTGGTTGAAGAGAAGTTATTCTTTTCCCTTGGGAGAGAGGTATTTTCTTGGTTTTGCATATTTCTTGTGCCTCTGTGGTGATTTCTAGTCATCTCATGGGTTGTTCGTTTGTTTCTTCCTAATTTCTAGATCAATCTGAGCGATCAGAGGCGCACAAGAGGATGTGGTCTGCAAACTCTTCAGCATTGCATTTTCTCCCTTTGTGTCGAAGATTCAGTGGGAGTTGAGGAATATGAGGACCCAAATAGTGTTCAGATTTTGGCAGCTTTTCACTTAGACTTGTCTAGACACTCAGTGCATGGAGGCTGAGCAACAAAGTGATGAGGTAAAAGACAAAAGATAAGAAAACAGAGAAAGAGAGGAAGAAAACAGGAAAAAGCAAACAAACAAACAAAAAATATTCATTGCTAATTTTAGAAAACAAAAAATGAAAACCGCATGGCGCTGCAGGCTCAGTCTTCTAGCCTGCCCTTTCTGTTTGCCTTGATGGAAGTGGGGAAGGGGAGGGGATTATTATCAAGATAAAGGAGGATTTCAGAGCCAAGAAAAAACTTTACCTTAAAAATTTTTTAAAAAGAAAAATTTTTTAAGTGAAAAGACAGAGACAGAGAGACAGAAAGAGACAGAGAGAGACAGAGAGAAGGATACAGGAGCTCTACCAGGGTAAATTCTCAGCAGAACATCTTCATTGCTCTTATCCCTGAAGTCACTAGATCTCAGCTTTTATGGTGGACTCAGTCTTCTCAATTCATCTATTTTCTTATTAAATACCATGTGATGCTTACAAATTAGGTTCTTGTGTATTACAACAAATACCATATTTTTAGTTCTTAAATTTTTAATTTTTTAACTGACAAAATCAAATTATTTTATATATTGTATATATTTATGGTGTATAGCATGATGTTTTGAAATGTATATACACTGGAATGGCTTAATTGAACCATTAACATGTATCTTAACTCATATACTTCACATTTATTGTTTGAGGTGAAAACACTTAAAATCCATTCACTTCATGATTTTCCAAAGTCACACTTTCTGCTAACCAGTAGATGGCATAATGGTTACATTGCTGGACTCCCATATGACTGACCACAGTTTGAGTCCCAGGACCTGACAGCTTGAAACTCACATGAGGCGTGGGTGCGTGATCTAACAAAATCCTGAGAGGAGACTGGAGGAGAAGGGATTCCAGCATGGCCATCCCCCTGAGGAGTGACTTGTCACTTTCTGTCTCTCTGTCTCTGTCTTTCTGGCAAGTACACATACCCTATAGCAAAAATATCTCTTTAAAAAAAAAAGAAATGCAAATAAAGGAAGTAGCCTCAGTGGTGCAGAAGGGAGCCTCTCTTTGTGTCACTTCATCCTCTGCTAGATAACGTGTGAGCTTTGTGAAGCAACATGACAGTTCAAAATCCCAACTCTAGCAGCAGATGGAGCCTTGCCATTCTGCTTATTGTATGAGCCCACCCCCTGTGCTCAATTTAATAAGCCCACCATATCACTTCCCAGTGCCTGTCAGATAGGATCAGTTCACTTTCAACTGTTTCCTTGCCATTTTTGTCTTAGAATTTTGTTCTGAGGGTTTTTTTGTTTTGTTTTTTGGTTTTTTTGGGGGGTTGTTTGTTTGTTTGTTTGTTTGTTTTGTGTGTGTGTGTGTGTGTGTGTGTGTGTGTACACACGTGTTACTGATAGGCTGCATTTTGTCTTTTCTGACTCCATTTGCACTGACAGAATACATGTTTTATTTATCACCACAACTGTGTGCAACTTGCAGTCTATTCATGACAAATGCTCCAGCTCTGCAGCAAATCTGAGACCCACAGATTCAACACATCACTGTGAGGCAGAGCAAGGGGTCTCCAACATGTGTTCACAGCCCAGGTCATTCATGTGAAGACAACAGGTGCAAAATGATATGTCTTGCAATTGTATCCTATGCTTTAACCTTTTCTATATTATGTTACTGATGTTTACTTTTTAAAGTTGATTTATTTATTCCTTTCATGTGCACACGCACACCCCCACATACTCAGGGAAGTCTCTGGAAGTAAACCTGAGCTTTCCCAGGTGGGTTAGCCTCGTAGAGCATCACGGTTTATCACTGTGCCACCATCTGTCCCCTACTTCTTCCCATGAGAGAGAGAAAGAAAGCGATAATAGCAGGAAGCAGGGGGAGAGAGGCGGAGAGGTACTTTTGACAAAGTCTCATAGTTACGGTACTCTGTTCCAGCCTCCCAGTTAGCTAGTACCAAAGACGCACAAGGCACCATGCCTGACCTGGTCAGGTTGGTCTGGGATCCAAACTGAGCCTCACATGTGTCCCAGTCTCACACAGTTATGCTCTCCCACTTACACCAGTATGGCTGGGCTTAGGTTTACTTTTTGACCACTCAAAATACTTTAAAACCCTCATGAGCAGTGCTGGAGATTTACAAGAGCCCTATATAAAACTAGACAGTGTCAAACTTTCTATAAAGGGCCAGAAATCACTGTAAGTACAAAAACAAAGGCAAATTTGTGCATTTCCAGAAAAATAGTATTTGATGGGTCAAAGATGGGGAAGTGGTTACCAAAAGGGACTGAGTTGTAATCTCTGTGTGCTTTTATTACATGCTAAGGATGGTTTGAATTTTGTTGACGATTAACTAGGTAGATCTACAAAGTGGTCTTTTAAATGTTTTAATAAAGCAGATAGTCATCATAAAAGTGAAGTGTGAGGCACTTTGACTTCAAAGGGCCTTAAGGTGAGCAGATCAATCAAGATAGTACTATCTGATCCTGGTTTCTCTCACCAACATTCTCTGAAGCTTCTAAAATTACAGCTTTCTACAGCCTGTTACCCATTCAGAGCCTGTGTGGATTGCATGTAATAGGTCTTCAATAAATACATGACTGAATAAATGAATGAATGGACGAATGAGCTGTAATGAATAAAGCTGTATAGCTACCACTGAGTTCAAGAGCTAGATAGAGCTAGATACCAGCTGGAAATCGAAGATAGAGGCGAACCCCAGAAGAGTCCTTGCCTGTGTGACTCCAAGTACACCACTTAATCACTGAGACTTTATTTCCTTGCCAATAAAATAATCATGATTACACATGTATTAGGTAAATGAGGGACAATAATATCTATATCACACAAATTTCGTATTCTCTATTCTCCCTTCTGTCATGCACTGAGACATACATTTGTTTCCATTTGTCATTCCCATTCTACTGTGGCACCTTTGTGTCTTATTCACTCCTGTATCTTCAGAAGAGGTGCTTAAAAAAAACATGTTGTTGAATTGAAAAAAAGAATAACAAATGGGATGTGCAGAAATATAAACTATTATGCAAATGTATTTAAAGCCATATCCAAAATAAGCCTTTCACTCAATTAAATAGAGCACCTGGCCAAAAAAAGTCTAAATTTATAATAAAAGCAAAATTAGTTCATCAATAGCTTTATCATTTAATAGATATATTATTCCACAAAGCAGAATATCCTAATTTATGTTTCCCAGCTTTTAGTTTTGAATAATTTGCAAACCTAGAAGAAAGTTCATAGAAGAACAATGTACTGGATACTCATACACTTTTAATCCAGATTCGCCAACCGTGAACACTTCGCTACGCTTGTTTGTCTTTTCTCCATACTCTCTCTCTCATTGTGACTCTTTGAAAGAAGAATCAGACAGGCATCAAGATGCTTCACCCTTGAATTCAGCATGCATCCCCCAAGAACATAAATATTTATCCTACATAAAGTCGACATTCTCATACCTAAGAAATTTTATCATGTATAAAGATCGTATTCAATACATTGTCCATATTCAAGGCTTCTCGACTCTCCTAATAATGTTTACCATATTATCTTTTCATCCCCAATCAGGAATTACATATGACATTTAGTTGTCAGGTCTTTTCAGTTCATTTACTCTCCCCTACAGGTTTTGTCTTTCCTGACATTGACATTTTCAAGAGTCCAGAATGTTCCACTATTTGACTTGTCTGATTATTTTCTCATGCATTGACTCTGATAAAGCATTCTTGGCCAGATGGTACTTCCTTCTTGTGTCAGATCAGGGACACACAATGCCAGGTTGTCCTATTACTGACAATGCTAAATTTGAAACTTATCTAAAAAGATGTCCACCACATTATAAAATACCATTATACCTTTGTGATTAATAAGCAACTGTGGGAAGACATTTTGAAATCTGTATTTTTATTAACTAAATTCTATGTTATCACTAAGTAAGTAAAAAAAAAAATGCAAGATGTAAAAAGTAAGCCACAAAATATAGAACCAAATAAATCTACTTTAGGGTAAGTGTTCATTTGTAAAACTTACTCAGTGAACTAATTTTATAGAGATTTTCTTTCAAAGAAAAAATGCAGAGCAAGTGAAATTTAACTTCATTTTGGTAATCTTGTTTGAAAAATTTTTACAAAATGAGGTACAATTTTCATCAAACAATCAAGGCTAGTGATGAAAATATAAACAACTAAACTGAAAAAAAAAATCCTTTTAATCCTGGTCCAAAGAGCATATCTGCCAGTGGCTTGGCTAGAGCTCTTCTTTCTTCTAGGTTTATCATCACCCTGAACTGGAAAACCCAGTCCCTGCCTCCATCAGAAAGAGTGTGTTTGGATAAAGT
>NW_006160062.1:436523-441587 GCF_000334495.1 Tupaia belangeri chinensis
TGGATAAAGTCTAAGGCGGCCCTTCAGCATTTCTTATTGTCTCCCAGAAGCACCTTCTTACCTGGAGGGGGAAGGTAAGGTGAGTCATCCTAGAACCTTACAGGCAGGGGCTCTAGAGGTCCCTGCTTACTTTTCACCTTAACACCTCTTTTCACCCTAACACCACTGTGTTGCTGACAAGTTCTGGCCACTATAGGTTTCCTCTGTTTTGTCAAAAACTTTCTCTCATTAGCCCTCTTCCCTGTGGAGTAGTACACATTTCTTCTACTCTTCGAACCACATGTCAGCCTGCCCAGAATTAAATGCCCACATCACCTCTCCCTGGTTCTTCTTAAGCAGTAAGATTCAAGTCAGCAGGAGGCAAAGATTAGAGCAAGAATTAGAAAACCGAACAGTGAGAGTCTCACTTCCTGATTAACAGAACCCACAGTGGGGCCAGGTGGTGATGCAGTGCTAATACCACTGGAGCCACATGGGAAAGGTCCTGGGTTCGTGTCTCAGTGTGTGCATGCTGGGTGTGTCACACATGCCCATTAACTGGTCCAGGAGAGATAGGGTGCATCACTGCATGAAGACTGCTGAAATGCCTCTCTATCTCACTCTTTGGGTCTCCCTTTTGTGGAAGAAATAAATAAAGTTTAAAAATATATTACAAAAGTCTGAGAAATAAAATCCCTTAACTAAAACTTAATGATTTGGGCCACTACAATAACTTGAAAAATGTAATCTTTCTTTTTTAAGAGTTTTACATTTTTATTTCCTTCTTCCAATAGAAAGAGAAAGAGCAACAGGCACACCCAACAGGGTCCCCATGCCATGATCCACTCCAGTCTCAGCCAGTCTGGATCTTGAGTGCATGCATGCCCGGTATGCCCAGGGAGGCCCAGGATGCAAATCTCTACCTGGCCCTGAAAATTATCTTAATGAAAGATTTGAAGAAAAAAAGAAGGATAGGAGACAGAGGAAAGATGAAACATGCATCCAGATTTTGTCTTGATAAATGTTTAACTCTAGAGAGAAGAAAAAATAATTAATAACACATAGCATGACTTTCTGTCTCTGTGGACTTGAATAATCATTCTCTAAATAGACCTAAACTGCAGAACATGAGACCAAACTATTACTCAAGATCATTTATCCATATCTTACAACAAATAGATTTGGTGGCAATTATAAATAATCTAAAGTCCACTGGAACCCAAGGACTAAGCTCAAGTTCATAATTGAGTCTTGTATTTTATCCTTCTCTCTAGCTACTCTCAGTTGCCAGGAAATTTTTTGTCTGAGGCCTGGATCTTGTAATACTCATTTTTTTTCATTCACATCTTTTTATTAATTGATGAAGAAAAAAATTAGATGTGACATTTGATTCACTCACTGAAATAATAAGTGGTCTATGAATTTGTCTGACAAATTATATAGAACAAGGGAAATTTTGTAGTCATATTCTTCCAAAGCAAAGCAATTTAACTAATATGACTTTAATAAGCAGTAACCACACTATCTAAACCTTCTTGAATCTATTTATATTTTCAGACTAAACAACTCCTAAAAATATAGCGATTTGTTTAAGTGGCTTCAAACCATACTAGGCTTCAACAAAATATTTCTCAATGATGACAATTTATCCTAATTCAGAGAGAGTTTAAGTGAAGTTGTCATTTTTCTAAGTCTACATCCTCTATAATGTTTCAGTCTCCTTCTCTTAGCCAGTTTATTTCTATCTGGGGAGTATTATTAGGTCTCATTTGCACTCAAAGTGGTCCTTTCCTGTTTTTGATTGTCATAGCTATTCCTTTTTCCCTCAATGACATCTTTCTTAAGGTTCAGCATCGCTGGCTAACTCAGCATTTTATCTGAGGCTAAGGTTATCCTTTCAGCTGTGTTTCTAACGTCCTTACTAATGACAGGACAATTCAGAAACTTTTTTGACTACAGCCATGCATATCTAAAGGGTATAACAACAGCCACATGAATTGGCTCAGGGTATTCATTTTTAGTAGTCAGAGTATTCATTTTAGGGATGAGCTTTAAGCTGAAATGTCATTTCAGATAAGCTGGGCTATGGATTAAATATTCTTCTTAAAACTTAACCTTTGGCTAAAAACTGTCTTTACTTTCTGAACTCTAAACTCCCTGGTATGGTAGTTCTCAAGTGGTACCACAGCTTGAGGTGTTAGGAAAATCAAAAAAGACATTTTCTCAGATGTCACAATGATGAGCTGAGATAAGGGAAGAGACCATACATCTGTTCAGACATCAGTGTGCACACTGAGAAAGATCACACCTCAGTTATGGAATTAGAAGGCTGCGCTCTGGGTGCTTGAGTCCAACACCAGAGACTTCCCGTAGCTGTCCAGAGTATGGCCAAGGAGGAAGGTCATCGGGGAGATGATTGTCTTTTGTTTGTGTGACTTTCAAAGATATGAATGCCCTCTCCACCTTAGGAACCTAGCTGAGAACAGAATGCACCTCCAACTTTAGAAGCTGAAAATGCCAGCTTTCCCAGCTTCCCTGGCAGGTAAGGCACACAGGTACATGACGTGGGCTCAGAAAATGGATGTTTCCTTCCAAGACTGTGTATCTAGAGCCTTTTACACAAAGGCAAGGATGCTGAAAAATTACTTCTAGAAGCAGCAGACATGGCAGTACCATATGACTTCAGAGTATCTGGTCCCAGCAGGAACATACTAAGCAGGGTCCAGGTTCAGGGCTGACTATAGTGCCAACTAGCTGCAGCTGGCAGCAGTCCACAGCAACAGTGTGCTCAAGGATGGCTCTGTGCTTATCCTGCTGTGGTCTGACTGCACAGTCCGGTCTGCTCTGCTCTGCTCACTTTCGGAGCCTGGGTCTCCAAGCTCTTCAAACTCCCACTGCTTCTTCTCTGCCCCTTCCAGCCTCAAAGGTAACATTTTCCTCTTTCACTGGTAAAATACAACTGAAAAAAGGAACCCCTTTTCTTACTTCTCCAAAGCTATGAACACATTTGCATCTTCACATTTTTCCCTTCTTCCCTCTGGAGCAATGGAGAGAGCAATATCCTCCTGTTGAAAGCCAGTCCTTCAACATAATGTCCTCCAAGGCTTGTTCATGTTGCGTCCAATTATAGGATTTCATTTTTTTAATGACTGAATATATTCCATTGTGTGCATGTGTATGCATCATATTTTCTTTTAATTTTGCCAGACAGAGAAAGAGAGAGGGAGAAAGCACCTCCTTGTGGGGCATGGTCATGTCATGATCCTTTGTCCTCCATTTCTCCCTCCTTTCAGGATATGGGGCACTCATGCATATGTGCCTGGTGTGTTTTTCAAGACACTAGGTCCAGGACTGCACTGTAAGCCATGTGGGATCCAGTTCACTTAACTCCCCATGGTCCTGTAACACATCTTCTTTACCCAGTCATCTGCTGATGGACACTTAGGTTGAGTCCATATGTCGGCTATTATAAATAGCTGCAATTAACAGCACAGGGGAGATATCCCTAGGCACACTAATTTCCTTCCCTTTGGATATATGCCTAGTGGGACTGCATGATCATGTGGCAGTTCTCCTTTTAGCTCTTTGAGGAACTTCCTTATTGTTTTCCACAGTAGCTGTATTAATTTACATTCCTACCAATGGTCTAAAGATGTCTCGTTTCTCCACATCCTCACCAGCAGTTATTATTGTCTTTTTTATGATACTCATTCTAACTGGGGAGACAGGATAGCTCATGGTTTCAACTTGCATTTTCCTGATTAGTGATGTTGAACTTATAAACCAGGTATATCACATGTTCATGCTCATCTGTAGAAACTAAAAAAAAATTGTCCTCATAAAAGCAAAGACTAAAGTGGTGTTATTAGAGGCTGAGACAGAGAGGGGGAGGAGAAGACGGAGATACTGATTAAAGGATACACATTACAGTTAGATAAGAGGAATAAGTTTTAGTGATCTATAGTACCATAGGGTAACTATAGTTAACCAAATTTACAGTATGGATCAAAATTGCTAAGAGAGGCGTGTGAATGTTTTGAAGACAAAGTAATGATAAATGTTTGAGATGATGACTATGCTAACTTCCCCAGTTCGATCATTCTATACTCATTTCACACACTGAAAAAATCATACTGCACCCTGTAATATATAGTCATAAGTCCATTAAAAATAATAATAAAGAGAAAAAGAATGAAAAAAGGTCAATCCCTCCCTCTGTACTCTGAATCCCATTCCCCTGCCTCCTGTTGAATACATCCGATCAGCTTTTAAATGTCCCTCCCATCCTAAAAGAAGAAAATCGCCTCTCCTCTTACCCAGACACCTGCATCTCTTCTCCCATCACAGCTGTACGTCTTCAAACAACTGTGCACAGCACGTCCCCCTCCCTGTCTCTAACTCACTCCTATCTCCTCCAAGTCACTAGTTCAGTTCTCACTTCAGTCTGCACTCTCTTCCCACCTTACCCCATTGACTCTCAGCTGTAAACCATAGCCCAGAGTCCTCACATCGGTTTCAGAGCCATGTGTCCAGCTGTCTCCTGACAGCTCCATTTGGAGGTAATTCCTTTCCACCTCCTCTCAGTAGGAACCAAGATAATCTCCACTCCCAAGAGCCCACAAATTCCTACTTAACCGTCAGGTCTCAATATGTTCATCACTCGTTATGTTCTGCATTTTATGCTTCATGGAGGGCTGAGCTTTTTTTTTAGAACATGCCCCCCCAGAGTAATTAAGTAAGTATGCATGTCTAGAGTGCACACAGTCTTGTGGACACAGGATGTGTGCACGATGGTCCTGCCCATTCACCAACTGCAGCAGGATGCTTTGGCACCATGTAGCTGTAGGCCAGGGCAGCTGTAGGCCATGTAGCTGTAGGCCTGCACTTTGCCTAGATGAGGGTGATGCTGGCAGTCAGCTAAAGCCCTAAGGATTTCGTGTACTGGGCATAACACAGGACAACTCAGTCACTTCTGCTGTGAGGGAATGGTGCATCCTAGGCTGAACTCTGGGATCCCGACATTAGAACCCATGTGTTCCAGAGGCTGCAGTTTAAATGCTCTGACTTCCAGGAGGCCATGCAGCA
>NW_006160062.1:441916-456091 GCF_000334495.1 Tupaia belangeri chinensis
GCAGGAATCCTTTGTAGCAGGACAAATGTGGTGAAGAATGACACTTCAGAGTGTGGAAAGCCCCAGGTAAGGGTAACAGGAGGAATAGAGTGAGGGAAGGCAGCTAGACCTTGGTGGAACGGGCTCGCTGCCCAGCTCAGCACTGGTCGGAAGTCAGGCAATATGAGCTGAGTAAATTGAGCATCTTTGAGCCTCAGCTGTCTGAAATCCAGCTCTTGGACAAGACATCATTAGGAACTACTGCAGGAATTGAAGCCTACCCCCCAGAACAGTGCCAGGGAAGTGGGTGAGGCAGCCAGATAGGTCTATCACAGAAGGCGTGGGTTAAACAGGCAAACTAGAGACAGTGGGTCTGGGCTAATTGGCTCCAGGACCACTAGGCAGGTGTGGGAGCATCAGCTTCCTAGCCTGCCCACTGGTGGAAGAAACTAACAAGTAAAAAACATTTCACATGCCATCAAGAACCATCCCACTAACAACAGTCCAGCCACATCTCAGGAAATGAGGCCTGGGTCTCAAGATCGTAGATGGCGGTGAACAGAGGCATTCTGGAAAGGAGGGTCTGGACTGGCGTGTGGGTGGAACCAAAAATCCATCATCCCAGTTTCTACACAGCACCAACCCCATTCATTTCCTCAGTCCCATCTCAACCCTCATTCTGTTCTCCCATTCCTTGGTCTTCCTTCCTCAGCCTTTCCCCAATCTTGGGAGTCTCCCCATACTCCAAAAACTACACAGAAGAGGAGACTGTTTGCCCCTAAAGTCATTTCAGTTTTACCATCCCATCTTGCAAATGTGGAATATTGACGCTATTATAGCTACGCAGGGAACTAAATGAGTTTTTAAGGTATAGTTTAAGAGAGAAAAAGATACTCCAAAAAGTTCATGGATAAAGGGAATGAAATTTTGGTTTTAAAAAATTGTTCAAATCCATGTACACTTTTCTTTTTTTCTTCTTCTTTTTTATTTAATTGCTAGAGGGTACATGTGTTCACCAGAGAGAAAGAGAGAGAAAGCACCTCCTAATGGGACATGATCACGCCACAATCCTTCTCCATTCCTCCATTCTGTTGAGATTTGGGGCATGCCCACACATGCTTTGTATGTTTTTCAAGCCAACAGAACCAGGATTTAAATCACTCTTAGCCATGTGGGATCTAATTCTCTTTACTGCTAGGCTACCAGGTTGGCCCCAGAGTTTTTCCATAATAAACATTTTCCATGATCTTTTTGAAGACCTCCTATAATTCTTATTTACAGCGTATTTCTCTGGGAGAAAAATGTAACCTGAGTTCTAAATATCTGATACGATTTTTGACAGGCACCTCATTTATCCCTGTATATTTCCCAAAAGCATCATATTAAATAATGTAATACTGAAACGTGAAACTATGACCAGTATAAAAGATTGCTTTACTATGTCCATATAAACATCAACCCAGTAGGGGTCAGAAGCAAGGAAATAGTTGCACGTGCAGCGGTATGAATGGACCTTCAGAATGTAAAGTGCAGGGAAACAGGACAAAGACACATCAAACCAGATATGATAGCACATTCATGTCATTAAAAACATCCACATAATAGTGCCACATTTAATTTAATGGGCAGTGTATGATAATGGTTGAGAATGCAGAATCTGAATCCATAGATTCTGGCTCAATTTTCCAAACCATCAATCTCTTTTTATTATTTATTTTATTTTAATTTCTTTTACAAGTTCAATCACTATACATCGCTTAGCTTGTAAAGTGAATTCTCCCAACATGTGAACTTCACCTAATCTCTTAGTGCCTTAGTAATATCTAATGTTGGTATTTTTTAAAGGGCTCAGAAAAACCTCCCTCTTCCCCATCTGGTTCTGAACCAATTAAGAAAGAAAATAGAGGAGCATAACAGGAGGGGCAAAATATCTGGCGACACTAATCAGAGGATGCAGGTTGTGACTGCTGCTCATGGACGCCAGATGAGACCCCTTATGGTCAGGCCTTCTGATGTGGCTCAGAGGTGGAGAAGAGCACCCACCCCTGGCCAAACCTGCTCTCAAATGACAGGACAGAGGTGTGCATGCCCAATTCTGGACTCCACACTCACCATCTGGAGGAAGAGGTGTAGACAGGGGCCAGGAGGTTCCCCACATGGAAGGAAATATCAGGGAGTACCTGTCCATGTGGGTGGTTGATGTGGGAAGTAAGCGAGGGGATTCCTATAGAGTCCCATCACAGTGAGGGCTCAGCCTACAGCGATAAGAGCTCCTCTCAAGGAACAAGTGAGCTTACAGATACATAGTAAAGCCATTAGAACAGAGAATTATGGAAGGCCTTCAGAAGGGGGGGATCACAGATGAAGGGGAAAACAAAAATAAAGCGGGAGGGACCCGTTGGTGGTGCAGCAGTAAAATGCAGTGCTTTGTGGGGTTGATCCATGTGGGAATGTTGCCAGTCTGTGTCTGGAGACCTCCCTGAGTCTGCCAGGAACACACATGTCTAGGATCCAGGACTGGCTAAGCTGGGGGTGGATCAGAGTGTCAGCCAAGGGTGCTGTGTCTCTGTTTCTCGCTCTTGGTGCAAATGGATAATTAATAATAACGATAATAAAATAAAGAGAAAGACACTGTTCATAAGCTGCTACAAACTGAAAAACATGATGAGATCAACTCCTCAAAGCTCTAAAATTCTCTAACAACATCTTTCCTAGCAGATAAAATGATACAAAATCAAACAGAGCCTAAGTCTTTAATAATCATAAAATATACACTGCTGCATGTTCTGGTAAAGTGACTTGGCAAAAATCTCAGGGAACCTTTCAAAACGTGCATCAGCACCTTCTGGCTCCAGGCCCAGGCAGGAGAGTCACCTTTTGTTCAGGGAGGAGGGAAGCTAACATGACCAGGGTGAGCTTTTTGAATGCAAATGTGAATGAACATGGGTACCCCAGGAGGAACTGTTTTGTTTTTTTGTTTTTTGTTTTTTGGTTTTTTTTGTTTTTCTTGTGGTTTTCGCATTCAGTAATAGATTTTTATTTTTTTTTAATTCAGTCCTACAGGCTAAGTGAAGTAGATACATTAACTGCCTGGCTTACAAGGAAAGAGGGCAGCTTCCACTTGAATTGTAATTCAATTGCTGTACCCACGGAATAAATCTACCCCAAATTTGTGAAAACTTTCCAAGCTATGAAATACCTATTTGGATGGCTGGATCCCACTCCCACTAGCTGCTCAGATCCCAAGGCCCTGTCTTATATCTCTATGACCTTGCAATGTTCTGGCTTTTTTCTTCCTCAGGATTCTGTTCTGCCTGACAATCCTTTCATAAGCCAAACCCAGGACTCATCACTTCTAAAACTTCTGGTGCAGGGGCATAAAGGTCTGAGGACTGCCACATGGGGATATCATCACTAGAATTTGGTCATAATCTCAATTTCTGTTCAGGGCGTTCTAACAGAAAATCTTTGCCTTTTTCCTGCTCCATTTCAGAGAATCAATCTAGAAAGTTCCATGTGTCTGTCTGCCTTTTGTTCTACAACTTAGGACTTGAGGTGAGTTAGAGAGCCACACCTGGTTAGAATGGAGCCTATGTCTATTATGGTAGACTAGTTGTGGCTGCAGTGACACCACCAAAATCTCAGTGGCTTAAAACAACAAATATTTATATCTCACTCATGCCACATGGTTTTGCCTCAGTCTCCAGGTCTGCATGTCCCTAGCATTCCAAGTTCATTTCCTCTCAAGGCCACTTGAGAGGCTTTGCCCACTCCTCCTGCTGGACCTCATCTTCTTGCTTCTTCTCCACAGCCAGATCATGGGTACATGTATACTTGGCATACTCAGGCAGATTCCTGGACTTGAACCTGGAACTCTCCTAAGTGAGCCTGCCTCACAAAGTATTGCCTACCACTGCACCACTGTTAGGCCCCTTACCTTTTCATAGCCTTATTCCCAACTAAAATAATTTACATCCTGAAATTCTGTCATGCCTAAGCTGCCTACCAATCTCTATAGAAAGCTGACCCTGTTTCTCTTGTCAGTGGACTGTATATCTTCCCCATGCCATGACTACATACAGTTTGAGAGACAAAATAAATATCTTCAAGCAGTAAAAGTACAATGTATTTGTGTAAGTCTATCTACTATAGGATAATACAATGAGCAACAAACTTCAGTGTAACACGTGCTTTATTAAGCCCGAGTGTCCTCCAAAGCAAGCAATAACTCTTAACAAAGGGAAAAATAATGGCTAGGAAGAGGTACAACGTGGGTGGGAAGGAGTGTTTTAAAAGAATGCCTCCAGATGTATGTGTCATGGTATGAATGCTCAGGATGAATCCTGTATATTTAGAAACAAACCCACTCTCAGCTATCAACACACATATTATTATCTTATCGTCACTGAAAACATTTAAGAGCAAAAGAAAAAATATTTGGTAATGAAATAGTACAAAAGCTCATGCAGTCTTATAATTAAAGCATATATTTGCTGTAGGGGAAAAAATCAAATCAGTTTTAAGAGGAAACAGCTGAGTGAGAACAGGTTCTTTGTCAGTTATGGATCATAAAAGGAAAATTAAAAGCTGACACACTCTTCAGACAGCCTTTGATGTGTGGTCATTCTGCTTGATGCTAAGCTTCTCTGTAACAATCCACTTAGGGAGAAGCAAAATTTAAAAATAAGCGATAGCCAGGTTATAAAGTTTGAATGTTTTCCACAGAATTACATTAAACTTCTCAAATGACTCAGAAATATTTAAAACTATAATATAAGAGCCAGGGCCAGCCAGGTAGTGTGAAGGTTAAGGCAGATGGATCCCACATGTCTGTCTGCACAGTTTGAGTCCTGGACCCAGCAGCTTGAAAAACACACCAGTGCATATGTTAGCATGCATGCCCAAAATCCCAGGAGGAAAATGGAAAAGGGATTCCAGTGTGGCCACTTCCCCTGGAGGATGCTTTCTCACTATCTCTCTCTCTCTCCCTCTTTGTCTCTCTCTGGCAAGCACACGCACCCTATAGCAAACTAAAAATAAATAAACTAATAATAAAATAAAACAAGGTCCAGTTCCATGGTGCAGCAACAATAAGCGAAGTTGGATCCATATGAAAGATCACAGGTTCAGTTCCCTGGTCAACCTGTACACACCAAGCACATATGCTCATGATCCTGGCTGGCTGGGAAGACAGGTGGAGATTGATGCATGAGACTCTATTGAAGGTGCGTGTCTTGCTGTCTCGCTCTTCATCTCTCATTATCATAAAAGAAATAAAGTTGCTTTTTAAAAAAAAAACTACTTCTATGTGAATATACAAATTTTTTCAGATTTAAGGTAATCATAAAGTAAAGCAAAATACATCTTGACAGCTTATTCTAAGTAGAAACAAAAAGTATTACTGAAATAAAAATAATAATTATACTTTACTGTTTCATCAGTACCCTGCTTATATTCATCTACATCTCATTTTGCTTAAGAAAGAAAAGGTGGGGAGGTATTTAGGGAAATGTACAAGAATATAAAGGAAACGGCAATATGAAATTGTCACGGTCAAAAACAAAACATTAGAAGGAGTAAAATGTAAATGATAGGGACAGCCAGTAGCAAGGTGGTTGAGGTGGTTGGATCCCGCATGACTGATTGTGTGGTTCGAGTCCTGGACTCAGGAGCTTGAAAAATATGCCAGGCACATGTGCATGTATGCCCAAAATCCTGAGGGAAGAATAGAAGAAGGGATTTCAGTGTGATCATCCTCCCTGGAAGGTGCTTTGTCACTTTCTCTCTCACATGTGCACACACACACACAATGAACATATATGCCCTAAAGCAAATTAAAAAAAAAAAAGAAAAATGATAGGCAGATGAAATGTTGAGCCCATAGTGAAGTTTGTACACAAAATATAGGCCACAAATCTCTTGTACACTTGCATAGTGAAGCCTTTTGCTTTTAGCAGCCAATAAAAAGAGAGAAGCATAAACCCAGTGTCTGTATGTTTTGGTTTTGATTTTTTAATGCTCCAAAGAAGCTCAACTATTTTAGGGATTAAAAAGGTTTCACATATGAATCTCCACAGAAGAAAATGGAGGGAGGTGATGAGCCAGCATCATGACAGTATCCTGAAGGAAGGACAACAGTTTTAATGAAACAGCCATAGGGGCCTTAAGAGTTCCATGAATGGGGCCTGCAGGTGGCATGGTGGTTAAGTGCTGAACTCTCACATGGCTGACTGTGATTCAAGTCCCAGACCTGGTGGCTTGCTTTCTCACACTCCCTCTCTCTGTCTGTCTCTCTCTGGGGGTGCATGTGCTGTATAGCAAGTTAATAATAAATACATATTTAAAAAAAAAAAGAGTTCCATATAAGCCAGAGCATAGACAGAACACAAGCACCATGCATTCTATTATCGTTCAGTATTAAGGGCTGGCTCTGGACCAGACGGCCTGGACGCAAATCCTGTGTCTAGCCCATACCAATCTGTGATTGTCAGTCCCAGGTTCTGGAACACATAACATCTCTGGGCTTTGGCTTCCTCTTCTGTAAAATGGAATCCATAAGGCCAGCAGGTGGCGTAGTGATTAAAGCTCTGGACTCCCACATGGTGGATCGCAGTTCAAGTCCTGGACACTGCAGTTTGAAACTCACACTGAGCATGATGTGGGCATGCCCAAAATCCTGAGAGGGAAATGGAGGAGAAG
Organism: Tupaia belangeri chinensis; assembly: GCF_000334495.1. Taxonomy (NCBI): domain Eukaryota; kingdom Metazoa; phylum Chordata; class Mammalia; order Scandentia; family Tupaiidae; genus Tupaia; species Tupaia belangeri. Next base: position 448,595 of record NW_006160062.1, read on the forward strand.
GGATTGTGGTGTGGCCATCTCCCCACCCACAGGTGATTTCTTGCTTTCTGTCTCTTCTACCTTATAGCAAAAATCTCTTTAAAAAAAAAAAAAGAAAGAAAGAAAGAAAAGAAAAGAAATCTTACCTCCTAAGGTTGTAGTACAGTTTAAGCGAGACAATACTTTCAGAGTGGTGCTTGGCACAATGTCTAGCATAGTAAGTATGTTAACATTAAATTCATGCTATGTCTGCCATAAAACTTATGGTTTTAAATTCTAAATTGTTAGCTTTTAAAGTAGATGTTATAGAATTTTCTAAGACATATAAGCTTATCTGCCACAGGAAAAGAACAACATACTTTCTCCCTATCACCTATTCATATAGATATTTGCTGTAAATACAGGGATTTTCCAAAAGTCACAGAAAATGTATATCATGAGAAAAAAAACTATAAATGGATTTTAATATTTTTGAATCAAAATAAACTCATACTTTAATTCCATTTTCCACAAATCTTTTGAAGTAGCCCCACATAAATAACCAAAGGTGCAACTTTTTCATTGTCTTCAGTATGTTCCAAGTCACAAGTGATAACATTTTACTATCTACTGCAAATGTATGGTTTTGGTATGTGAGGAACATACATAAATTGGGCAAATGTAAGTAAAGAACTCTTTGTATCCTGATTAATTCATACATTAAATATACACTTACTGAATTATTTCCTTATACCAGGCCTTCTCCTAGGTGTTTGGGATATAACAAGAAAGAGAAGTGATTTAGGTGACATGAGGTGATTGAGGAGAGTTTCAAAAGCAATTATTGTATTTATGAAGGAATGGGCAGGAGAAGGAAAGCCTTCTCCTGGTGGCCAAGTACCTCTGAGCTAAGAAGATCTGAGAAACTTTCCCACCCTGAGCCTGAAGGGCAAGTAGAGGGAGCAGATGCTGGAGTTAGAACAGAACTGGAACTAAGACTCTGGATAGAAGAACTGAGATGTTGTGACCCATGGGCAGCAGAGGGTGCTGGGCAGATGGACACCCCAAACTCACTTCCTCCTTCCCTCGGAGCACTGCACATACTTCCCACAGGCCAAATCCTGAAAGACATCCAGGTCAGGGGAGCTTGGTGATGCCATCTATGAAGTTTTGCTGCTGAGGACACTGAGCAGACAAGAGCAGAAAGTAGATGATGCCGGGGAAGAGAACAGAGGAGGAAGACCATTAGGGTCACAAGGCAGCATAGGAGTATTCGAAGTTTCAAGAAATTAACCAACATATCTCGAACTGCAAAACTACCAAAACTAAGCCAGAGGGGAGATGACGTAACAGAAAGGAGGGGCAGACTTTTCAGGATGGAACACACTATAGTTTGGATATATCTCCCCAAAATTCATGTGTTGAGTCACTGTAATGGGATTAAGAGAGGAAAAACTTGATTACATTATGATTTGAAAGGTGGGGCCTTTGGGAGCAGATTAGGATTAAGGTCATCAGGGTGAGGCCTCTATGACTGATAAAACCTAGTGGTTTTATCAGAAAGAGAAAAAGACAGACATGTATGTGGAACACAGATCACTCTATTGTCCTCTTGCCATGTTGTCATGCAGCCAGAAGACCCCATGACCTTGGACCTCCAAATTGGGAGCTGACTAAACTTCTCTTTTCTTCAATCACCAGACTCAGGTATTTTCTGTTATTAGCAACAATATGAACTAGAACAGGACACAATGGGCTTCAGTAGCTCCAAAAACAAACAGAAACTATGGTACACGATCTATGGCAACGCTGCTCAGAGTGTAATCCATTGACTGGCACCAGTCTGGGAATTGGTTGTTACTCATCCTCAGTGAAACAAAGACAGAAGCTGGGCATCAGCACTTAGACACCTACATAAAATTTTAAAATAATAAGTTGATGTTTTATGAACTTTATTTTTTTAAAGGAGGCTTATATTTTGTATGTCTTCTGGCTTTATTTTCCATTTCATTTGTCTCAAAGTTCATTTTTATTGTATTTTACGCAGGTGCTGGTCTGTGACAGATTAGAAATATTAAAAACAAAAACAGGACTTTGTCAACAGATGTTTCAAGGAGCATTGGTCTATAGCAGAATCTTAATGTACACCCAGTCCACCTAGGGACTTAAAAGGCAGGTTCCATTTCAATGGAGGTATTGTAGGTAGGAACCCAGAATTCTTCATGTCTAACAAGTCTCCATGCAGCTGATCCAAAGACTGCATTTGAGCAGCAGAGGTCAGAGCTATCCAAGTTGAAAAGAAGCAGGGTTTCAGGGATGGGATACAAAGCCTGCCCTTGGGTTAGATGGTGGTTTGTGTCATCTTGGGGTGCTGAGGAGGTGAGCTGGACTCAAGGGAATGATCAAAGGAAAGGAAGACAGAGTATCTAAGAGTTGATTGTTGGCTTAGAGAGTAGAGTTTAATCACCAACTTAAATTGTCACCATAGCAACCTATTAACAGGGCAAGCCAGGGCTTCCCAAGAAAGGTGCCAGGACACCTGTTCTAAACACTAGGCACCTTCCAGCCCTGCCCTTCCCTACCCAAAGCCTGAGCCTGAAGAAAGCCAGGCCTGTCAGTGTGGGAGCCATGCCCTCCCTTGAAACACAGGAATGTACCCAACAGTCATCCTCCTGTGAAGCCTCCCTCTACACTCTGTGTGTGTTACTGCTCCTCAGCCAGGCTCTGGGCTCAGCAACCTGCCCTGCTAACTGCCCTCATGGTCCTTCACCTTAGACCCTCTGCTAGAAACACCAGCCTGGATTAAAACTGCCTGTGCCCAACTGGATCTGACGACTTAGACTGGTTTTGAAGAGAGAAAGGGAGCACGGCCTCTCTAGCTCCAGGCTTCCCAGTCCCACCTGCATGCTCCATCTCTGGGAGCTCCAGAGACACTGCATGGTTATATAGGCCATGCAGAGATGCTGAGTGTCTGCTGAGCTCGGACTGCTATGAAAGGCAGGGGAAAGACCTGGATGCCCATTCTGGCTGGTCTGTGACAGTAAAGAACAATAAAAGTAAACATCAAATCTCATCACTTAGAGTACTTAAAATATATGGAGTAGCGTGTGCCATGCACATGTTCTGAATTTGGGAATTCCTAAACCATAGGATGCTTGCATTAGTAATTCAAGAATCAAAGAGAAAAGTGAGTGTTCTCAAGGGAGATACAAAGCACAAAGCACAAACACCTTTAGGTGTAGGCTACACAGCCAATAGGAGCTTTTTGAGGAAGAGTGGAAGGAACTGCCAGGTATAGGAGCAGAGCCTGGCCCCTCTGGTCTGGGGAGGTAGGATGGCCACATGTCTGTGTGGCATGGTCACTTTGGGGCAAGGGCTGCGGGTTCAGCTGTAGGAGCAAGGCAGGGTACTAAGCTCTAGTGGAGCATCCTTCTTGAGGAGTCCTGTTCCCCACTCCCTTTGGCTCAGCACCCTCCCCAAGGTGAACAATGATCACAAGGGAAGAATGACAGAATATACCTAGAAAAGGTGGTTTGGTTTGGGTTTTGTTTTCCCTAAAGGAAATAAAAAGAGGAGAATATAAGAAATAAGAAATGAACAGGCACGAGGTAGAAAACAGTAAAGAACGAAAGATAGTGGTGTAGGAAGGCTCCAGGGTCACCAGCATGAACAAGAGCTGGGGCTCTCAGGGGCTGATCAGGTGCCTTGGAAGACAGCAGGCAAAGTGGACCAGGCCCAGTGACTCCCCTGAGGCAGCTTAACTTCAGCTTTCATCAGAACTGTCGTGAAGAATTCATGAAATTCAGTTTTTCCTAATATATGCTTTCCATTAATAGCGATCGGAAAACTGCCATGATATAAAGCCAAAATATGCACAAAATCCTGAGAGTTTCACAAGGGAAGAAACATATAAAATGTTTTTCAAGATTAGCTAAAGAATAAAATATGCTCTTTTTAAAAAATCTATTTCCAACTACCAAGTATTTTTCTGATTTTGTTGGCATTTAAAGACCTCTAGTAGGCCAACCTCATTCTGAGTAAAATAGTCTCAAGCTTGTTTGGGGGGACTGGAGGACATCAAAAAATTCCGAGAAAGCTTTCTCAGCAATGCCTCAAATGCTACCAGGAATCATTGTTCCTTTTTGTCTTCTTTCTATTGAACTCTCCCTTGTTTTCCCCCCAACAAGAAAATAGCTTTATTGTTTTTATAACTCTAAAAGTAACACACACTCACTAGAGAAAATGCAGATATAACAGGTAACTTGAACTGTGTTCTGACAGTGTGCAAGGCAATATTGTAAAAGCTTTTTCTGTGCTACTTTATTCATTCCTACAAGGTTGGCACTATTAGATCCATCACCATATTTCAGATAAAGAAGAGGACTCTGAGGCATTAGCTAGAGAGATCAATGTCACACAGCTAGAAAGCTGTAGAGTCACATTTGTATTTAATAATCCAGAGTCACTGGATTATCAAATGTCTTAAGATAATGAGATTTACAAAAGAAAGTAAAAATCAATAATCCCACCATCCAGAGAGATGCGCTCAGTATTTTAAGGTCTCTTTCCTAACTTTTTTTCCTCTGATCACATATGCACATTAAGCTTTACTACAAAATATGACCACACATATCTATTTATGTATCTACAACTTACAAATAGTTTTGATTTTTTTTTTCTCAATACAGCATAGAAATATGTTGTGTCAATAAAGATCACTTTGGGATGAGTAGATGGCCTAATGGTTATGTCGCTGAGCGCCCATGTAGTCGACCGTGGTTCGAGTCTCGTACTTGGCGGCTTAAAACTCATGTGAGTGTGTGTGTGCACCCAAAATCCCGAGAGGACAATGGAGGCAAAGGGATTGCAGGATGACCATGGCCTCTGGGGAGGTGATTTCTTGTTTTCTATCTCTCTGTCTCTCTGGCAAGCATACACGCTCTATAGCAAAAATATTTCTAAATAAATAAATAAATGCCACTTTATGCCATCATTTTAATGACTGCCTATTAATATATTGACTGAATCAGTCCATTTTAATTGCACCTGAGATTGTTTTCATTTCTGTTTCAGGCACTGTGTTATTATTTTTTAATATACATGTTAATTATTTATTTTATGAGGCAAAAAGGCAGAGAGAGAGAGAGAGAAAGACAGCATCCACTACAGTCTTCATGCCATGATCCTCTGACCAGCTAGGATCACAGGCACACACATAGCCAGTGTGTACAGGGAGACTTCAGGATGTGAACCAGGGACCTCTCCACATGACCTCAGCATTACAGAGTATTGTGTTACCACTGTATTACTGCCTAGATAACAATATTTTAAAATTCAAATATTCTGGGAAGATGTAACATCAGTACTGAGTTCCTAAACTGTCAGTGTGAATGTGTTTATAGACACTTCACTCACTTAGAACAGATAAGGCAGTTCGAGCTCATTGGAAGCTTAGGAGGAAGGAGGAAGGGTGTCAGTGACAATTTGTCTAAGTAATAATGATAATATTCTGTGTCTGTCTAGCTTTACAATAGTCAGAGAACATCTGTACTCACTCACAGGAGTCTCTGCAATAGGCAGTGTGTCCTTCCTACTGAAAGTCCATAGACCCCAGATACCCAGACCCCAGCCTACTCCCTTTCTCTACCTCAGTCTCTTTCTCTCCCTGGCCACCTCCATACAAGCAAAGGTTGGCACAGCAGCTTGGGCCCTTCTCAAGTAACTTTCCTTCCTGGCCAACCCCCACCTAACCAGTTTATTATCAGTGCCATAGCATACCATTTTCCTTGTCTTAACCGTGCAGATGGCCCTCAAAGAAACATAGGATTAAGCTTTTCTAAAAGGTTTCAAGGGCTTTATTTCTATATTTTTCTCTTGACAGCATGAGCCATGATCCTGGGAGTTCTCAAGAAATGAACTTCTTGCCTATTTGCTGTCTAGCAGTATGAGGGACCTGCAAGATAATGAGTTATCCTCTTGGGTGCCAATCGCTGGACTGCAGCCTTCACCTTTCTCTGTGAGGCCAAACCCTGGTTTGACAAGAAAGATCCCTCTGATACTTTATAGTGGCCTTAATCCTGGGAGGTAACCAAAAGTCAGTGTTGTGATCATGTATGACCCATGGTTACCTCATAAAGGCCACCAAGGAAATTATGGTGACCTTCATTTATCACTTTATCATGGAGGGGGTCTTCAAAATGTTCGTGAAAATGCATACATAAAAAAATATGCATAGATTTCAAAGTGTTTTGCACCAAAGCAAACTGATATTGTAACTCCTTTTTTCATTAACTTCTTGAAATTCCCTCATATAACTTCCATCTGTAAAGAATGGGGTGAAATTCCAGAATAAAAGTGCATTGTTTTCTACTTGCTGCTTCTTAGCACAGCTGTGGTTTTTTTGTTTGTTTGTTTGTTTGTCTGTTTTGGGGGAGGTTTTTGCTACAGGGCGTGTGCACTGGCCAGAAAGACAGAGAGAGACAGAGAGACAGAAAGAGAGAAATCACCCCCCAGGGAGGATGGCCATGCCACAATCCTTTCTCCTCCATCCTCCTCTTGGGATCTGGGACAGGCACACACACACGACCGGCATGAGTTTAAGCCACCAGGTCAGGGACTTGAACCGCGGTCAACTATATGAAAGTCCAGCGACACAGCCATTACGTCAACTGCTGGTCCCAGCCTAGCACAGTTTTTACCTGCTACTATTTCTTGGATTTGTATTGTCTTCCTACTGAGTGTTTTGGTAGGAAACACATTTAACTCATTTTCCATTAAGTCTGTTATCCTCTTGGTGCTACTCATATGAAATATAACAAATGTAAGTGTTAGGGAACTTTAAAACATAAAGCAGCGTTATTCACAATGTAGTAAAACTGATTAAATGGAATAATATGAAAAGTATTGCCACTTACAGTTTCACTTAATTCAGCATTTCTTGAGACCGTAGTATATTCCAGGACATTTAAGCCCATACAAAAATATATTGTACGCACAGCTCCTGACTTTAAGGAGTTCACAATGGGGGCCAGGAGATGGCATAGCGGTTACCTCACTAGACTCCCACATGGCCGACTGCAGTTCAAGTACTGAACCCAGTGGTTTGAAAAATCATACTGAAGACATGTGCCTATGTGCCCAAGATCCCAGGAGGAGAACAGAGGAGGAGAGGTTGCAGCAAGGCCATCCTCCCTGAGAGGGTGAGTTCTCACTTTCTCTCCCATGGTCTCTCTCTCTCTTTTTCTCTCTGGCGAATGCATGCACCCCAGGGCAAAAACGCCTGCAAAAAACTTTAATAAGTAAATAAGGAGTTCACAGTGTACCAAGCCTTAAAACACAGCATAATGAGTGCCTTAGAGTGAACAGAAATAGCCCAGCGGGAAGTTAGGGTGTGAGGTTTGGAGGAGGTCCAGCAGGTGATATCTGACTTACCTAGGAAGAAGACAGCCAGACCAGGCAGAGTCGGAAGGAATCCCAAGAGCCATGAGAAGCACCAAAATAAGGCCCAGAGGCAGGAAATATAACAGAATATTTGGAGAA
>NW_006160062.1:456105-460563 GCF_000334495.1 Tupaia belangeri chinensis
ACTACATTCCTGCTACCTCTAAAGTCGCATATAATTTGCAGAGAAAAGTGACATCTAGAGATGAAGTTGGTGAAAAGGTAGGGGCTACAATGTGAAAGGACTCATATATCATGCTATAAAACTCAACCTTTACCCCAAAAGTAACAATAGCCACCAAAGGATGTTAATCAGGGAGAATGACATGGTCAAATCTTTGTTTCACCCTGGAAGCAATGACAAGATTGACAGGTAGACCTTGGAAGGCCACAAAAACTAGTCGTTTCTAATATTTTTCATTCTCACCACTGTTTTGGAGTCTGTTCCTTCCTCTCAGGCCAACTGCAAAACAGGGCGAGCTGAGAGTAGAGGCTGGAAAATCATTAAGAGCTTGGTGAACTAATGATGGAAAGAGCTGTCAAGGGCCAAACTAGGATAGTATAATAGCAACGGAGCAAGATACGGGATGATTAATTAAATGGTAGAAAGAGGGAGAGAAAAATGAGGAGATGTGGAAGAGATGAAGAGACGGGCAAACTGGTTTTATTTAAAAAAAAAAAAATAGCCCTTATTTGGAACATTCACTCATTTCTGTAGTGTAAATGCCCTCACCAAATTATAGTTACCAAGCAGATTTCACTGGATACAGAGCTAGGAAGAGATACAGAGTTAGCTCTCACAACTAATAAGAGCCACCTGCCCCACACCACTGAAGAGACTATTTTGTGATTAAAATGTTTGTTTCCCCTTCTAGGACATCAACTAGACTATGTTTCCAACTTCCTCTGCAATTAGGTAGGTCCTGGAGAAAGTAGCAAACAGCCACTTCCAGTCTTGTCCATACAAGCCTACTGCATATTATCTTCCACGTTCTTTTCTTCCATGTTCTTCCATATTCTTTTCTGCTGATTAAAATGGAGACGATCCTCAGGACAGCCTTGGGGACCATGTATTGAAAATGATGCAGCCAAAAGAGAGAAAGTCTAAGTTTTGAACGATTGTTTGGAGGAAAGCTACCTGACAGGATTAGCTATGTTCAGATTATATGAATGAGAAATAAATTCTCATTGTACTTAGCCACTATATTAAGCAGGGTTCTCCAGAGGAACAGACCAGTAGAATGCATGTACAGACAGAAAACATGACAGATATATTTTAAGAAATTGGCTCATGTAATTATGGAAGCTGGCCAAGTCCAGAAGCTTCAGCAGATAGCCTTCAGACTTGAACTGTGACACTGGCTCTTCTTTAACAACCAGCATGCTGGATACCCAGGGAAAAGCCAGTGTCACAATTCCAATCTGAAGGCCTCTGCTGCCAAATCATTTCCTCCTTTCTCAGTGGAGGTCAACCTCTTTTTTTTCCATCATCTTACATTCTCTTATCATAATATATATGCACATCTATTTTATGTACAATAATTGGTTCTATCAAATAATCAGACCAAGGCATTCTGCAGCTAATCTTGCCCAAATTGATTAAATAAAATTAAATATTTATGCACTTTGCAGGCTATCAAAACTTGGGACTCTACTATTGATTTTAGTTCTGAGGCCACACACACAACTCAAAATACAAATAATTGAGTTAATGAATGTGAGCTGAAAGAAATCACAGGATTCAGAACAATTAAACTGTGTGATTTGCTTGTATTAGAATCACAGTGAAGAGCAAATATTTGCATGTCTTGTAGCTCTTTTATGTGATACAAGGGGCTTCCTAACATCTCTGGTGACCATACAGTGGGCAAACAGCTGATATGACCTGCTGCAGGTTTTGCCAAAGACTCACTTCTCCTTCTCTCTTTTCTTAGGTTCCTGCTTCAGTTTGTAATAAGCCAGGATGGGCTTGACTGCATCTTCAGTCAGCACAGATCAGTGAGGTTTCATGGGAAGAAGGCAGAGCTCCTTGGAAATGTCTGTGTTTTTGATGGTCAAGGCTGCCTCTACTGTCTTTTCTTTCACCCATTCAGTGTTAAGGAGCTAGAGGTGGGACCAGCAGTTAGTGTAATGGCTATGTTGCTGGACTCCCACGTAGTTGACCACAGTTCGCATCCCGGACCCGGTGGCTTAAAACTCATGCCGGGCGCGTTTGCGTGTGTGCCCAAGATCCCGAGAGGAGAATGGAGGAGAAGGGATTGCAGCGTAGCCATCCCCTTGGGGGGTGATTTCTCGCTTTCTGTCTCTCTGTCTCTCTCTGTCTGTCTGGCGAGCGCACGTGCCCGATAGCAAAAACTTCTCCAAAAAAAAAAAAAAAGGAGCTAGAGGTTAACTGCAAAACCACAGCCAAATGTTTTAAACCTAGCATCCAAAATATTTCCTTTTTTGTCTGCTTGAATATGTAATTTCATTAAATTTCCACATGCTGGAACCCTAACCAATCCAGTGCCAACATTTTTAGATGTCTTATCAAGGGACCTAACATTTCTAGGACCTTTACAATGATCAACAACTTTCTTGAAACAGAGCTGGCTGGAGCTAACAGTACCCTAGGAGGCAGGCACGGGTTCTGGAGCAGTACAGTTGAAGCCGATCCCCTTAGCCAGCCTGCTCCAGTCCGGCCATCTTGCTAGCTTGCTCCTGTGCCAACCCAGAGCAATGCTCAAGCTCACGTCTACTCAAACCTTCAACTGCTTGGATGAGACTCACTCACATTAGGGAAGGTCATCTGCTTTTCAAAAGCCAACAACTTAAATGTTAATTGCAACCACAAGAAAACACTCTCATAGAAACATATGAGATAAGGTTTGACCAAATATCTGGGCACCATGGCCCAGCCAAATTGACACATAAAAATAACCCTCACCGCCACTGACAGTCACAATTTATCTGCTCTGAGTCAGATAATACACTGAATAAATGGTGACTATATTTTATGGCTTGGGAAAATGGATAAATGGTAGAAAAATATATATCAATTTAAGAAGAAAATACTGGGAACCAGCAGTTAGCATAATGGCTATGTCACTGGACTCCCACGTAGCCGACCACGGTTCGCTTCCCGGACCCGGTGGCTTAAAACTCACGCCGGGCGCGTGTGCGTGTGTGCCCAAGATCCCGAGAGGAGAATGAAGGAGAAGGGATTGCGGCGTGACCATCCCCCCTGGGGGGTGATTTCTCGCTTTCTGTCTCTATGTCTCTCTCTGTCTGTCTGGCGAGCGCATGCGCCCTATAGCGAAAAACCTCTCAAAAAAAAAAAAAAGAAAATACTAAAAAGAAGACAGTATAACTAGAAAATATATAGGTCAGACACTATTTTTCAGACATTATTTTTCTATAATAATGTTTAAAGATCTTGGAATCTATTTTCTAATAATACATATATGTATATAATCATGAATGGTGTTTGGGATAGTGGTTCAGAGGACTAAATAAATTTTACATTTCAAGGATTCTGTTGCTCTGGATCCTCTCTGCTTCCTTGAGTTTTTCATGTATTAAAAGAAAATGCCAGGTTTCCAGATTCTCCCTGATGTATAAATTACTTAAAAGGCACTTCTAAGCCAAATGAGCACTTCCAGACTACTGCTGGGTACTTTCAGGACAATCTGCATCCCCAGTAGCCCAGATTTAACTAGCAGATAATTTTCTATCAACTAGTGAATTATTAGCTTTCAAGGATTGAGCCTCCTGATTATGTTCAATAACATTTATTAATAGCAAATTTGTCCTAAATATAATCTGTATAATTTTTTATAGCTACCAGATACTGTACTTAGAAGATATTGTGAAAAAACTCAATTGTTATAAATGGAATCATCTAATTATTTACAGAGCTAAAACACTTTACTTTCTCACCCAGAGTCTGGTCTCCTGGCAATATGCTTACATTACTACTGTACTCTGGGAAAATTCACACTGATCCTGAGTCATCCTTGGCTTATTTTACATCAACTCAGCAAATTTTATTAAGTGCCTCCCATTAAGCACCTCCTATATACTAAACACCATATAAGATGTTGGGAGCGAAAAATCATGTAGTAACCAAAAGAAGATATGGTCCGTAGTCTGCTAAAGCTTGTGGTATAGATAATTCCTGAGGAATCCAGAAAGACTGAATCAAAACCAAGAGCCATCCACTTTCTGGATTGCACTGTACCTAGTCAGGGACCTAGCTGAGTCAGACTCCTTGGTGACCTCATCTGCCAAGCATCTCTAGAACCAGTTTAATCTCTAAATCCTCATGCCCAAGAAGAATCAGAAACTAGCAAGTCCATGTCTGAGTCAGAACTGACAAAGAATCTTTTGAATTTATCTGCCAAAGTCTCATAAGTGTTATAGAAGAAAAGAAAAAAAAAGGAAGAAAAAAGAAAGAAGAACAACACAGAGAAAGAAAGAATAAAGAGGGAGAGGGAGAGAGAAAGAAAGAAAAGGAAGGAAGGAAGGAAGGAAGGAAGGAAGGAAGGAAGGAAGGAAGGAAGGAAGGAAGAGAAAGAAAGAAAGAAAGAAAGAAAGAAAGAAAGAAAGAAAGAAAGAAAGAAAG
>NW_006160062.1:460713-491402 GCF_000334495.1 Tupaia belangeri chinensis
AAAAGAAAAGAAAAGAAAAGAAAAGAAAAGAAAAGAAAAGAAAAGAAAAGAAAAGAAAAGAAAAGAAAAGAAAAGAAAAGAAAAGAAAAGAAAAGAAAAGAAAAGAAAAGAAAAGAAAAGAAAAGAAAAGAAAAGAAAAGAAAAGAAAAGAAAAGAAAAGAAAAGAAAAGAAAAGAAAAGAAAAGAAAAGAAAAGAAAAGAAAAGAAAAGAAAAGAAAAAGAAAAGAAGAAAAGATCCTAGAGTGTATCTACATATTAAATTCACTCTCTGATGGCTGGATGTTGTATTTGCATCTGGCCCCTGGGGAGCTTACTGTCTATGGTGAGTTGATGAAAAAATAGAAAGGGTAATGGAGTAATGAGAAATGTTTCCTGTGATCAATTTTCTTTAAAAGTCATAGTGCTATTTCTTCATTACTCTTTTTTGTCTTTTTCTTTTTCTGTATTCTTTATCTTATGTTTTTGTCATAGAGTGTGTGAGCTCACTGGAGAGTGACAAAGAGAGACAGAGAAAGAAGAAAAGTGAGAAATCACTCCCTAGTGAGGAGGTGGGCATGTGCAATCCCTTCTCCTCCAGTCTCCTGTCAGAATTTGGGGCACACACACATGCTTGGCATGATTTTCAAGCTATTGAGTCCAAGCCTTGAACTGCAGTCAACTATGTAGGAGTCCAGCCCTCCTCATTACTCTTAATCTTATGGCTTTAGAACATTTTTCTGAATTTTTTTGTCCATTCCATTGTATATAACTTTTTCAAAATGTTTGCTCATGGGAACACATGGGGCATGTCTGGGTCCCCTTTCTTCCATTTTAGTTTTGGTCTTTTCGAAGGCTATGAGAAACATGAGTACAAATAGTTTATTCAGAAGCACAAACTGGGACAGAGAGGGTCATAGTGGAAGGAGAAAAGCCAATGACTGCTGTGTAAGTGAGCAGCTTACTGCCAGCAACAGCTGAGACTCAATCCCACCAGGGGCACTCTGAAGAATAAGTAGCATGCACTTCGGCACGGGCCCCTGCCAGGCAGAGAAATGGTATATTTCCCTACCAAGTCCTATTCCTCTTGGCATGATAGTTGCCCCAGAGACATTAAATTCTGAACTGGGCTGCCCTACACACAGAAAGCTACAAAGGCCCCAGAAACAGCTTACAGGCAGGAAGTGCAGTAAGATGCAGGTTCCCAATATGGGATAAGGGAACAGGCACAGAATCTGTCCACTGGGACCCCGTCCCCCTCAGAGAGGAACGAGGAACCAGGAGCTGTGGGTGTTACAACCTTCACCTCTACAAGACCCAAGGATTGTCTTAGCTACCCTCTTCCTGCTGCCACCATCTGTTCTGGCCAGGCCTCTTCCCTAGCAGCCCTGCATAACAGAGACATCAGTGCCTTCTCTCTTCACACCTCCCACCACTAACACAAACACTCAATCCTTTGGAGGATTTTTTTTTTTTCTTGGCAAGAGGATGTTTTGTCTTTGTTTATTTTTTACTAAAAATAATATTCTTGGGCAACATTATAAATTGCATAAAAGCCTTAAATTCTTCTTAAAACCCAGCCTCCATGGCATAATGCCCTCCAAGACTGGAAGACACATGGTTGGCCCCAGGATTGGCTCCCTGGGTGGATTTGAGAATATACAGGGCAGGTACTTAGACGCTTAGAACTCTGAGGGGCTGGAGGGCTGTAGAAGGAGTATTGCAGCATGTCAAAAACCCTCTCAGGGTGTCCCTGTTTTCCTTATACCTTTGCATTCTCTTATCTAAAAAAATGAAAGAATACACACACACACACACACACATCCATAACGAGTGAAGAGACACAGAACATGTCCACTGGGGTTCCCCACTCAGGGAGACCAGGAGCAGTGGGTATCACAGCCTTCACCTCTACAAGGCCCAAAGGACATTTTTAGAGATGATTTTCTTGTTACCCCTAGAACACAACAAGCCAGGTTTGCTCTGTTGTACTTCTTTTCTCTCCCCTCTTCGTTCCCCCAAGAGCCAGCTCTTCACAATCTCCAGTCCACCTTGACTTCAGGGGACCATGAGAGCCTCTACACAGCACCTCCCCATGTTACATCTTTGTACCTCATCCTAGAGTAGAGAGGAGGAAGGAGACTATAGGGAGTCCACAGAGTAAGGCTTTTCACAAAGAAGGCCAGGAGGCATAGAGCCCATCACTCTCCCTCCTGTCTCACAGGAGGTGATCTCCAGAGATCATGCTCCACTAGAAGTCCACAAAGAACAAATATCCCTGGAGTTCAAAGATTCTCCTTTTAAAAACTAGACATCCACATTTTACTTTAGATGTTCATTTACAAATGAACTGGTGGTCCTCAGAGTCCAGGACCCACACTGCCACATCCTTCAGGATGCAGCAAACAGAAACTTTGTTTGGAAAGATTGTTATACTATGTATGAGGTTGCCCCATCTCATATATAAAACAGATTTGATCTTTTGTCTTCTTACATTTGTCTACTTTGTTCAAAAATAAATATATTATTTCAAGTCTTTAAAAATATTTAAAATGTGACTTACCAAGCAATGCAAAATGTTAAAAACAAAACAATATGAAAATATTACAACTTAAAAGAATTATTAATGTCACAAGTGTTTTACTTTGAAGACATGCCTTTGATTTAATTTAAGACACTTTTGGAAGGATACTTTATCTATGCTTTATAGTAACTGAGGAACTTAGAAATGAAATGTGCTTCATTTAAAAAAAATAAAATGAAGGCATTAGTCTTGGCCAGATGATATGAAAGCTTCTTGTAAGACATCGTGTTCTTATTGTATAGTCTGAAACTGATGAATAATGAATAATAATAAAATGAATGTGAACAACTCCAGAAAATACCATGCCTCTAGTGAATCACAGAACTGTCATACATTTCCCCCTTATAAAAGGGAACTGCCCTTCAAAATTGAATTCTTAAGGGAATATCTAATTGAGATGGCCAAGAAAAATAACAATGAAAGGCACCAACTAATCCAAAAACAGACTAAGGAAACAACCCCCTTATGATAACAAAGCTGTCAAACTGTCTATAACACATCAAAATCAAATTTCAGTTCTCAGAGGTGAAAAAAAGCGTTTGGGTAATAACAAGTTTATTATCTATATTTTATTTCCCAACCAAGCATCAAAATTCACACCTTCCTACCTCTAAAGTTGCAATGCTACTATTAAATTATGAAATCTAACTTCTCAATGCCATTGTTAATTCCAGCAAATGGAAGAAAATGCAGATCTTACCAGTGGGGCATAAAATATGAATCTCACAAGACAAAACATGCCTATTGTTAAAACACTTGTTCCAACATAAAAGAAGAAATGTCTTCAGTCTGGCATAATTTATATTGCTTTTCCTATTCCTAGACTTTTTCAGCGTATTTTCTACAGTACTATGTATTTTCTAGAAGCACACAGTTATGTCTACTTTTCCATAATGAGTGTTTATTGAAGTTCACTTTATTTTTTAAATAAAAATTATTACCACTGCCCTGAGGTTTATAAATGAATCCGTTAACTCATTTAAACTTCACAAAAATCTCATGATGTAAGCACAGTGATATCATTACATAAGTGAGAAACTGAGGCAAAGAGCCATGAAATGTGTTGCCTAGGGTCATGCACAAGTAGGCAGCACAGTAAGGAACAAACTGAGGAAGGCTTACTGCAGAATCCACCCTCACAACCACCTCACAGAGCAGCTTCTCTGGTGAATGAGGAGGTGGGTGGGCACAGTTTTCATGAATATGTATGACATGACTAATGTCTGTCAGCAACCAGCAAATTACTAAATTGTCCCTATGCGGATGTTTTCTTAATTTAACTGGCTTAATTAGAGTGTTTTAAGTATATCAAAAGGAAGAAAGAGTTAAGTTCAACAGGATTGGTATGTTCAATAGAATCATCTTGTTGGACTAAAACTCCCTGTTAACTGCAGTAAACAGGGAGTTTTCAGTAAAACACATGATGTAACAGTAAATTCTGGTCATTACAGGCAAAATCTACTGAGTTAATAGTAGAGGTTACTTATTATAGACTACTTCACAGTTGAAACTGGGAGTACAGGGCCTTTCAGACTATGAAGGATCTCCATGAATTTATTCAGAAGTCAACTGATGGTGAAAATATTCTCAGGACAATAATTTAGCACAATATATGAGCTAAAGAGGTTGAGAGCCCTTCTAGCACAAAACTACACCAACCAAGATGAAGATACATTTATTCTAATAAATCTCAGTAGCATTTCTTTCCATAGCATAGGATACATTTCCCTTTATATTTGTTTGAACTTTTTTTTTTTAATTTCCCCAGAGGGCACATGAATTCATCTGAGAGACAGAGAGAGAGAGTGAAGAGAGAAAGATATCTGTGTGACTATCTCCTTCACTTGCCTCAAGTCTTTGCTTAAACCTCACCTTCTCTCAACACTTTGACTATGCTTCCCCATTCTTTCCTTGCCTGGATTGTTTCCGCCGAGAGATCCGATGTTAGCCTGATGGGGTGACCTTTGTAAGTAACTTGACGTTTCCCTCTTGCCAACTTTAGTACCTTGTCTTTGTTGTTTTTGCCAGTCTGGCTATGATGTGCTTTGGAGAGGATCTTCTTGGGTTGATTCTACTCGGGGTCCTATGTATTTCTTGGGCCTGGATATTTGAATACCTTTCTAGGTTTGGAAAGTTTTCTTCCAGGATTTCATGGAATAAATTATCTAGGCCCTTATTATTTTCTTCCTCTTCTGGAATACCAATTATTCTGATGTTGGGGAGCTTGATGGTATCCAGTATTCCTCATATGTTGTCCTCATTTTTCATGGTTGTTTTCTCAGTCTTCTTGATACTTTTTTCTAGGTCAGATGTTTTGTCTTCTACGTTAGAGATTCGATCTTCTGCCTGGTCTAACCTACTTTTAATACTTTCAAGGGAGGTTTTGATTTCCTGTATCACATTCTTCAATCCTAGAAGTTCCATCTGGTTCTTGTTTAAGGTATCCATTTCTTCTTTCAAGTCATTAAAGGACTTCCTCATCTCCTGGAGCTCCTTGTCTCTTTTCTCTTCCATCTCAGTTAGTTTGGTCACTACAAATATTCTGAATTCCTTATCAGACATGTCCACGACGTCCATTGTATTGACTGTGGGTGATGTAGGCTTGATGATTTCCCTTGACGGAGAGGCCTTTTGTTGGTTGCTCATATTTCTTGAGCCTTTGCGATTGTTTTTAGTCATCAGGTAATCTATATGTTTCTTGCCAACTTATTTCAGGTATCTCTGATTCATAAAAGTTGTACAGGCTTAGAAGATAAAAGAAAAATGAAAAAAGAAAATTGCGTGGCGCGCTTTGCACGCCACGTGCTATTCAAATCACCAAAATTCAGAGAGTCCAAAGGCTAGTAGGAAAGGGCCAGAGGATGAGTGACAGGACCAGGTTGGTCGGGCCTGCAGCCTCAGTCCGCCTGGTGTCCGGAACTACTGGCTGGCTCGATCTGGTTTGCAGATGGGGTGGGGTGGGAGTTCGTTTTAAAGTCCAAGATAACCAACCTGGGGTCCAGGGAGGAGGAATGGTGGGGATCCACGAAAGTTCAGGGGGGTGGGGGAGGGGGGGAGTCCGGCCTGCAGCCTCAGTCCACCTGGTGTCCCAAACCTCACCTTCTCGACAAGCCCTCTCCTGACCATCCTAATTCCAAAAGCAATCTAGGTTGGCTCCATGGCACGGCAGCAATGTGCAGCTCAAGAGAAACCAGATCCCACTAGAGACCCCTATTTGAATCCCCAGTCAGCCTGAAACATGCCAGACATATGTGTAAATGCCCAGGATCTCACCAGCTGGAGGGTAGGAATTATAGTATGACCAGACCTTGTGGAAGGTGCTCATCTTTCTCTCTCTCTCTCTCTCTCTCTCTCTCTCTCTCTCTCTCTCTCTCTCTCAAGTGCACATGCACACATTATATTATGAATAAAGAAAAAAATTGCAACCCACAACTGTCCCTGGTATTCATGGTCCCCTTCCCCTATTCCGTTTTTTCTTTTTTTTTTTTTTTGGTCAGCTTCAAACATATTTATTTATTATGTTTACTTTATTGACTGTATCTCCCACTGAAATCAGAAGTAAAACTAGTAAAGGAATTTTCATCTATTTTGTCCCTTTTTATAGATACATTAATCAGAACAGGTCCATCCAGGATAACCTCCCTTTTGATCAACTAACTTGGGACCTTAAATACATCTGAAAAATCCCTTTGTCTTTGTCATATAATGCCACCTAATCACAGGAGTGACAGCCATCACATTCACAGTACTGCCTATATGTGCACACCAGGAGGCAGACATCTTGGGGAGGCTTCTAGCCTCCCACAGTAAGATAGACCTGACACCCAGTTCTGCTGCAAACCAAACTACCAAAATCTACTGAATCAGTATCTAGATGGAGTAAAAATTTCCAGGAAAAAGACTGCTATGGCATAGTGGTTAAGGTGCTAGACTCTCACGTGGTCAGCCACGGTTCAAGAACAGAATCAACAGTTTGAAATTCCCGTCAGGCACGTGTGTGTGTGTCCCCAATATCCTGAGAAGAGAATGGAAGAGAAGGGATTGTGGTGTGGCCATCTCTCCAGGGAATGATTTCTTTTTGTTTTTGTTTTCGTTTTTGTTTTGTTTTGCTTTGTTTTGAGAGGTTTTCACTATAGGGCACGTGCGCTCGCCAAAAAGACAGAGACAGAGAGACAGAAAGCAAGAAATCACCTCCCAGGGAGGATGGCCATGCCACAATCCCTTCTCCTCCATTCTCCTCTCAGGATCTTGGGCACACACACACATGTCCCCGGCGTGATTTTAAGCCAATGAGTCCGGGACTTGAACCGCGGTCCACTACATGGGAGGCCAGCAACATAGCCATTACACTAACTGCTGGTCCCTCCAGGGAATGATTTCTCACTTTCTATCTCTTTGTCTCTCTCTGTCTCTCTGGCAAGTGCACACACCCCATATCAAATATATATATCTTTTCTGGGCCCAGCAGGTGGCCTGGTGATTGTGTGGTGATTACTCCCACATGGTCAACTGCAGTTTGAGTCCCAGATAAGGGGCTGCAGCATAGCCCAGCTCCTGGGGAGTAATTTCTCACTTTCCTTCTTTCTCCCTCTCTATGTCTCTCTCTGGCAAGTACACATGCCCTATGGCAAAAACCTAAAAAGAAAAAAAAAAATCTTTGCCACAGTCATATTTATAGCACCACTATTCACAATAGCCAGATGGTGAAACAACTCAGATATCCACTGATGGATGAATGAACAAAGAAAACGTGATATCTACATGCTGTAGAATATTATTCAGCCTTAAAAAGGAAGGAAATTCTGACATAGGCTATTACAATACAACATGGATAAACCTCAAAAACATTAGGCTAAGTGAAATGAGCTAGCCATGAAAAGATAAATCCAGTATGAGTAAGTCCACTTATTTAAGGTTCCTAAAGTCATCAGTTCACAGAGAGAAAGTAGAATGGTTGTTGCCAGGTGCTGAGGGAGAAGGGAATGGGTTTTAATGGGTACAGACTTTGGCTTTACAAAATGAAAACAGACCTGGAGGTAGATGATGGTGGATGGTGATGACCATACAACAACGTGCATGCTTACAATGCCATTGAATTGTACACTTAAAAACAACTAAGTGACAAATTTCATGTTGTCTATTTTACCACAACCAAAACTAATAATTAAAAAAAATTTGCCAATGAAACTGTGTACAATATTTTTAACTCATTTAATACACAAAGATGGAGATCTAAATTGATATGGGAACTGTTTTGGATTTTAAAGAAGGTAAATATTAATGTAACAGGTTTTTACAATGATTAGTGAATTAAAGCTAAAGTTTGTGTTCTATGATCATTTTTGCTACATCAGAAATCACCACAGAAACAGCGATACAAACTGATGTTCCTGTTCCAACTGAAAACCTTACTCACCTGGCCCAGATCCAAGGTGAGGTTGACTCTGTTATACTGTGTGCCTGAGGAAAGAGGAGGGCTTTGCCACCAACGTTCAGATCCATCGATTGCATTGGTAACTGGGTGTGCCTTCTGGGGATCCTCAGAGTTGCAGTAGTCACAGAACTGGCCCTGGAGGGGGAAAAAAGTATTTTTTCAAGTAACTTTTTCTTATCCATTTGGTAAAAGAGGTAACTTAAAAAGACTCCTTCAGCGTAGAAATGTCAGCTGTTTAAAATCATTGTACCATGGGGACCAGCAGATGGAATAATGGTTATATCACTGGACTCCCACATAGTTGACCACAGTTCGAGTCTCAGACCCAGCAGCTTAAAACTCACACCAGGTGCTTGTGCATGTATGCCCAAAATCCCAAGAGGAGAAGGGAGGAGAAGGGATTGCAGTGTGTCCATCGCCCCCTGGGGGGTGATTTCTCACTTTCTGTCTCTCAGTTTCTCTCTGTCTCTCCAACGAGCACACATGCCCTGTCACAAAAATCTCTCTCAAAAACAAAACAAACAAAACAGTCATTGTAATATGTCCTGAAGCCAGTGGTAAGGCTTTTTCTTTTTCATTTACTCTTAAGTCATATCACCTATGTGTATCTATTATGTTGATTATGTTTCCAGGGTATGGATTATATTTATTTTCCATCTTTACACCTATATTTTCCTTGTCCTATACAACACTTCAAGAAGAGTTATTGTACTTGGAATGCAAAGATGTTCTCACTTCAACAAATCCATCCATAATTCTTCAAATCTTAAAGAAAAAAAAAATCTTTAAATCTTATTCTGTGCAATCGTGTATGAGGCACTGCGGTACAAAGAGGATCCTGGCCCACAGTCCCAGTGGAGGGGGTAAGTTTACAAATAACCATTAGGGAAAGTAGTACAGAAAATGCCTCTGTATAAAGTGCTGGGGTGGAAGGGGTAGGTATTCCAGAGTAGAAGAGATGGCATTTAAACTACTTGCGAGGCTGAACAGAACTTTGATAAGTGGTAGTGAGTACCAAAGAGGAAAAGCACTACAGGTGGAAGAATCAGCACAAGCAAATGCACAGGGACCAGCTGATCCAGTCTGACCTAAGTACTAAGAACAAGACTTGTGGCCAGCAGGTGGCATAGTAGTTAAAGCACTGGACTCCCACATGGCCAATCACAGTTCGAGTCCTAGACTTGGTAGCTTGAAATTCACACCAGGCACATGTGCATGTGTGCCGACACTCCCTACAGGAGAATGAAGGAGAAGGAATTGTGGTGTGGCCATTCCCCTTTGTGGGGAGGGGGAAGGGTGATTTCTTGCTTTCTGTCTCCCTGTCTCTATCTCTCCAGCAAGTACATACACTCTACAGCAAAAATCTCTCTCTCAAAAAAAAGACAACACAAGACTTAACAGGCCACTGAGGAAGATGTGGCTGGGTGTGAATACCAAAGTGAGAAGTCAATAACTAATTCAGTAGTAAATGGGGATCGCTTTTTACCTGGGATGATACTGTTTAGTATTATAACCTCTAACTCCTTACTGAATTAGTTGTTTTTGGAAGGCAGAGTCTTTTACTTCTGATTTTTGTTTTGTTTTATTTGCAGTGCAGAATTTTACAGCCATTTGCCATCCAAAAAAAGCTGAACATAGATCTTTATTCTGTGTGGAACATATTTTTTAATGGACCAAAGGATCATGCTTACCCAAGGATTAACTTTACATACTGAACTATCCTACTCCACAGTAAATTATTTTGGAGTATGACCACCACACAGGAGGGGAACACAGAAGCAACATACTCACCACCTCCCCAGAAATGTGCTGTGACAAAGGGGTAGCTCTGCCCCCGGTATAAATTCAATGCTGGTATGTAACCAAATGTGCGACCAAATATTTTCATTTTCTATGCAATTGGTGGTTCTTTTGTATGTGGTGAGAAATTTATGTAGGTCTTTATTTTTTGAAATTATATAGAGACATTGACTTTTTTTTTTTTTTGGAGAGGTTTTGCTATAGGGTGCATGCACTCGCCAGAAAGACAGAGAGAGACAGAGAGACTGAAAGTGAGAATTCACCCCCCAGGGGGGATGGCCAGGCCAAATCCCCTTCTCCTCCATTCTCCTCTCGGGATCCTGGGCATGCACGCACATGTGCCCAGTGTGAGTTTAAGCCACGGGGGCTGGAACTCGAACCACAGTTGACTACATAGGAGTCCAGCGACATAGCCATTACGCCAGCTGCTTTTCCTGAGACATTGACATTTATATAACTCAGAAGCAGCATGTTGGGATATGTGGCCTCATCAGATCATGAGATCAAATGGGACCACATATCTGATCTCATGATCTGATGGGACCACATATTTTCTTCTAGAAGTAGAAGCTCAACAAAGGAATCATCCCATCAGCAATTTCTTAAAAAAAAAAATTGGGTGGTTATCTTTATAAAGTTTATCATTATAATATGAGGCTTAATTAATAACTTTTTAATCCAGGACATCTAAACACTTATTTTTCCCATCAATGTCTATTTTTTCTTTTTCTTTTTTCCAAGAGAGCATTTGAGCAGTTTAATGACTTCATGAGGGAATTAAATTATTATTTCTTGACGTTTAAAAGATTTATATCTGAAAAGAAGCACATCACTTTCAAAAGTGTGGAAGCTTATAACTGATTTATCTCCATCTCTATATAATGGATATGAGAAATGAAGATGATGCTTTTTAGTGTTGTTAGACTGATTCTCAATTTCAAAAATAAAAATAACTAAAATGAAACTTCATAGAGTGCCTGTCATGCATTAAGCATCATGCACTTCACATTTTCATGCTAAGAGTCTTACTATCACTTCTACGTTACTGCTGAAGAAACAGAGTGGAAAGGTTAAGTAATTTCCCCAAGAACCACACAACTGATAAATGGTAGAACCAGGACCTAAGCCCAGGATTCCAAAGATAACATGTCAACTACTACCCTGCAACTTACTTCCCCCTCTAGCTGCTACACTGTTTATTAGACATCTCTGGAAATTCAGTAAAGTACCTTCCCTGCCATTAGTTTTAAAAGGCAGCGTTCACAATAGCCTAAGCGTTACAGTTCCAAGCCTCTTTCATGTAGAATCTCTTATCATCTCTGTTGCTAATCATTCCTTCTACTGTCCCAAATAAAACCATTCACATAATTTAGCAGACTGAGTAAAAACACAAGCTAAGTAGCTTTAACACCTACTAATTGTATGATCCAGGGCTAATTATTAAAATATGAGATTTGAACATTAATCATAAGTAATTTGAAAGTATGCATTTAAAAAATACTTTTGTGGACCAGCAGATGGCAATGGCTACTACCACTCAAACCCGGAGTCGGTGGCTTAAATTCTCGACAGGCATGTGTGCATGTGTGACCAATATACCGAGAGGACAATTGAGGAGAAGGGATTGCAGCATGGCCATCCCCTCCCCACCCTCCCAAAGTGATTTCTTGCTTTCTGTCTCTCTGTCTTTCTGGCGAGTGCACATGCCCTACAGCAACAATCTCTCCAAAAATAAAAAATACTTTTGGGACTAGCCAGTGCTGTGGTTGTTAAGGCAGCTGGATCCCGCATGGCCAACTGTGCAGTTTGAGTTCTGGACTGGCGTCTTGAAAAAACATGCCGGGGGGACCAGCAGGTGGCATGGTGGTTAAGGCGCTGGACACTTGCACACGGCTGACCATGGTTTGTGTCCCAGACCTGGAGGCTTGCGTTCTCACTTTCTCTCTCTCTCTCTCTCTCTCTCTCTCTCTCTCTCTGTGTGTGTGTGTGTGTGTGTGTGAGTGTGTGTGTGTGTTTGTGTGTGTGTGTCTGTCAAATTTTAAAAAAATAATAAATGAATAAATAAATAATTTTAAAAAAAAAGATAAAAAGAAAAAATATGCCAGGTGCATATGTGCATGCCCAAAATTCTGAGAGGAGAATGGAGACAAGATTGTGTCATGGCCTTCCCCTCTGGTGTGTGTGGAGGGGTGCTCTCTGCCTCTTTCTCTCCACAGTGAGCACACATACCCTATAGCAAACTGAAAAATAATAATAATTTTGTAGCCAAGAGAGTATCACAATTATCCAAGTTAGTTTCAACACTGACATTTTGGATGTTTGACTGATATAATAGATACATAAGTTAAAGGAGAATTCCTAGTAGTGAACTTAGACCAGGTAATAAAAGAGTTAAACTTTCTCTTTATTTTTCACATAGCATCTTCACAATAAAGAGTCTATAAAAATAACCTATCAAACCAATTATGCCATAGATAATGGTTTGTTGTGTTTTCTGTTTTGTTTTGTTTAGTTAATTGTATACATTAGCCAAGTTTAGGTGTCCAAATTGTCAGCAACAATGCCTCTGTGCTTCTGTGCCTCTCAGAAGGATGGATACTCTGAACATTTAAGACCTCTGAACTCATGCTCAAAGGTCTTTGCAAAGGAGCCATCTTAAGTTTGGAAGGGGGCTGAGATGGATACCAAACTTGAGCTGTAAAATATTGCTTTCCTTGACCAAAAATAAAGATTTTCTGCTGAGACTGCCCTCCTCAAGATTAATTTCTAGTGGCCTCTACGCACTAAGTGTCTAGAAAGGTCCAAGTGAACAGATCCAAACAGCTGAATACAATTAGGGTCAGAATGTTCCTCTATTCCCACTGAATCTGATGCATAAAGAGTGAAAATAGAATAGAAGAGAGATTGAAGATCACCTCCTTCTGTGCACCTCTGAATGCTCAGATTGAACTTCAAGAATTAGGAAGAAATGCACCATCCATTAGATGACTAGAAATCACCACAGGGTCACAAGAAATATGGGAAAGCAAGAAAATACCTCTCCTCCAAGGGAAAAGAATAACTCCTCTTCATTTCAGACAGTACAATGAAACTCATGGAAATGTCAGATAAAGAATTTAGAATATTCACAGTGACAAAGCTAACAGAGATGGAAGAGAAGAGAAACAATAAACCCCAGAAGAGGCAGGAGAAAGAAGCTGATGAGTTCCAGGTGAGGAAATACTTGCAATATCTAAAAGAGGAAACACACACTCTAAAAAAGAATCAAATGGACCTGTTAGAGATACAAGGGTAAGGCTATAATACAGGAAGTAAAAATCTCTCTTGAAAGTATTAAAAGCAAACTAGATCATACAGAAAATAGAATCTCAAATGTAGAAGATAGAATCACTGGCTTAGAAAACCCACCATGAAGACTGAGAAAATTGCCCCAAAAATGAGAATAATATATAAGAAATACTAGATACCATTAAACATCCAAACATCTGGAAAATTGGTATCCCAGAAGGCAAAGCGACTCATAAAGGCATTGATAATCTAGTCCATGAAATCCTGGAAGAAAACTTTCCAAACGTAGAGAGGCATTCAAAGATCCAGTCCCAAGAAATACAAAGGATTCCTGATAAAATCAACCTAAGAAGATCTTCTCCAAGACATATTATAGTCAGATTTAGCAAAACCACAAAGACAAGATACTAAGATTGGCAAGAGAGAAATGGCATATCCCATCAGGCTGACAGCAGATCTCTCATCAGAAACAATGCAAGCAAGGAAACAATGGGATAATATATTCAAAGTGTTAAGGGAACAGCAATTTCAACCAAGAATGCTGTACTTGTCAAGATTATCCTTCATATGGGAAGAAAAGACAGATAAACAAAACCTGAAAGAATTTACCAACACCAGACCAGATCTCCAAGAAGTTCTCAAGGGAGTGCTATCCCAGGAAAATTGACTATAGACACACAGAAATAAGATTTCAAAAACTAAGAAAAATGGCCAATTTAATTGTAGGGACAACTCTGGAGTTGAATATTATATCCCAGAATTTAATCAGGAAGATATAACAACAACAGAACATAGATTAAATACATGAAACTAAACTGGTAAAATAAAATTTTATGACTTTTGACTAAAACATTGCTGATTTTCTCCTAGGCTTTGTCTTCCAGTTTTAAGGATTTTTGTCTTGTCTTGAGCTGCCGATAGATTCATGTCCCTACTATTTGAACAGAATCCTAACCTGTTTCCTGGCTTTAAGTTTTAAGCAAAGCTCCTTAGCATTTCTTTGATTTATTAAAGCTAAAACTGTTTTTCTTGAAATTAAAAAATATATTTAAAAATACCTATTTAATGACTGTAGTACGCTATATAGCATAAGTTAGGTACTACCTTATAGTATATTCATTCTACTCTGTTTCACACCTAAAGTCAGACATGTATTCACAGATATGTATATACCAGCTAAACTTACTATTGAAAGTAGTTAGATTATTTAAGTATATATGAAACTAGAAATGGAAAATTATTGATGATAACATGTATGATTAAGCCATTGTAATGTATATTCTGGATGGGAAATCCCATTTCGTATGCTTTGACAATGCTCAGGGAATAAATGTAAATTAATTAATTAATTTTGAAAATATTTCAGAAGAAAATTACAGGGCACTTATAACTAGATTCTAACTTTGTCCATATTTTTAGTTTAAGGTATTTTGTGAATCAATAAAATATGAAAAAAAAGTTTAGCATGGAAGGGAGAGAGAGGAAAGGGGAAGGGAAAAACAAGTAAAAGTATGCATAATTGACAAGAAAAAAAACGAGAAGCTATTTGCTGATAAGTTATAGAGTAATATCTTTGGTTTGACTGACATGCATAGTATCTGTGCTGGAAAAAGGCATGTTGTATACTGTAAAGATGTGATTAAATGTAAATAAATAAATTAATTTAAGAAAACAAGTTTGGAAGGGGCACACTCCAGCATGTTATTCACGTCAGGCTTCCATTTTGCTTGTATTTGGGCCCTAAAGACACTGTAGCCTCCAGAACCTTAGTGAGTGAGAGTTAGGAGTGGAGTTCATGGCAACATGAATGTGGCACTATGTAACGGCATTGTTGAAGGATGAGTGTGGTAAATGCTCATCTTGCCAGGATTTCTGTGCCTGCTGTCAGGGCATCCATCTCGACTTCTACCAGGCAGGGTTCTTCCCTGAGCTGTGTCTCTTTCATCTGGTAGTGGGCAGGTGTTTGGAAAGTCACATAATTATTACTTCAGTGTTGCCTCCCACTCCATCCAAATCTAAGACAGAGCTCTTTGAAAAAGCTTGGCTGGGAGGGAAAGCCACATGCAGGCCCTGGTCCCAGCATGCCTCACTTGTGTAGTTAGATGGGAGGCACTGTGCCTCTTTGAGACTTTGTTTATTCATTTTTAAGTTTGGAACTCTTTGATATAAACCTCACAGTGTTGTGTAGATGAAGCAAAGTAAATCATGCTGTGCCTCTCCTGGGTACCCACACCATGTGCTGTCTTGATCCCAGCATCTTTCGGTAATGTGTAGAGGTTGAGTTATTTCTCTTACCTCCCACTAACATTTTAGGGGCAGATCTAACTCTCGATGATTGTTTTTACCCCAACATCCAACACAGTGCCTTACACTTTGTAGATATTTTGGATAAGTTGAATAAATGAATGAATTTTCAAACAATAAAAGGAAGTT
The DNA here is from genome assembly GCF_000334495.1 of Tupaia belangeri chinensis. Taxonomy (NCBI): domain Eukaryota; kingdom Metazoa; phylum Chordata; class Mammalia; order Scandentia; family Tupaiidae; genus Tupaia; species Tupaia belangeri. The sequence continues at coordinate 476,229 of NW_006160062.1, forward strand.
ATATTAAGGAACACTGCTATAATCAACCTTTAGATTCCTAGAAGAATTCAGAGGTTTGTATTACGACTTCACCTGCCAAGTATTACATGCGAGAGACGTTTTAGATAAAGAGAATGATAAAAAATATTAGAAATCAGGAGAGGTTTTGTTTTGTTTTGTTTTGTTTTGTTTCTCATCCATCTGAAAAAAAGTAGGTCATCCCATGGCCTTTAGGTAAATCTTAGCTTATCCTCTGGACAACTTTGGAGTCAGCTCTATTGAGGTGTTTATTAGGACAGTCCTGACCCCTTTCTTTCTAGCCCCTTCCATTCCATTTTCTGTTTCCCATATAAGTAGACTAAACATGGCCTCAATGAATTTCGAAGTGTACGTCCCTTGTCCTGTCTTGCTTTCATCTCTCTATCCAGTACAAAGTAGATAATCAATACAGGTTTGCTGCATGGATGAATATGAATAACGGAACATGAGTATAAGAAACCTCCTCTTTTTACTCACTCTCATCTCTGACTTCTATCAGCTTTTGTCCTGCTTCTATTTATTTATGGTATTTTTTAAAAATTGGCCCTCAGGTGTAAAGTTGGATTATGGATTAGTCATAACTCCGTTTATAGCATGCTCCCATTATTGGTACTGGCATGACCTACTTTAATGTATACAGAGATGGATGAGTGTATTTTAAATATTAAACACCCATGAAATTGCTAACAACAACAAAAAACAGAGCTTTAATGATAACATACACCTAATCATACAGTTTCCCCTACCTTATTCCTTCTGTCTCCCACAATCTTGGGAAACCATCATCTTAAACATTTGTTTTCCTTTTTTATAGTTTCTATTACACCTAAATGTGTTTTTTAAGAATTATTTATTTAATTTAATTTATTCATTCATTCATTCATTTTAATTTGACCAGAGGGAGACAGACAGAGAGAGAAAATGAGAAAGCCAGTCACCAAGTCAGGATTTAAACTGTGGTTGGCCATGTGGGAATGTCCAGTACCTTAACCATCATGCCACCTGCTGGCCCCCACTAAATGTATTTCTAAAAAGTAAGTACTTTTTCATTTTTATTGCTTTTAATATTTTTTAAAGTATATCATTCTTAAGATTTTTTTGCTTAATATTTTTACTTAATATCATATTAATATTATATGGCTTAAATTCACTTACATTGTTCATATTAAATTCACTCATATTGTATTGCTGAAATTCACTCATAATGTTTCATATCACTGTATGCATTCATTCATTTTGTGAATATACTATCATTTATTCATTCTCCTGTGAATACCATTCTCCTATAGCTAGGCAATTAGGTTATTCCCAGGACTTTGCTCTTGTGATTAGTGCTCCACACTTGCTTAGATAGATTCTAGGACACAAACCCAGGACTTTCCCATGTGGGTTCAGTTGCACCACCATTGTGGTGTTACCCATCAGGTGGCTCCTCTAATCTATTTCAAAGGTACAAACGTTGGAATAAATGGAGGGCCAAATTCTTTTTATACTTGTTACAGTTGCAGAACATTAGTTGGATTATTTAGACTCCCTTGAGTTCCATTTTCTCTTCATTAAAATATGCTAATACTACTGATCTTTTGTGGTAATTGCAAGGATTACATGAAATGCCTTCTATGACATGCTCCACAGTAGGTGGTGTATTCACATCATCATTGGAATCACTCTGCCTTGAACTTAAAGAATCAGCATATCTAGTGAGAGCCAAGAATGAGGAATTTTATTTAAAGACAGTGTCTCACCATGTTGCAATCCTTCTGCCTTAGCCTCCCAGTTGGGACTACAGGTGTTTATCACCATCCCAGCCTTTTATTATTATTATTTTTTTTTTTACAAAATCTCGCTATGTTGCTCAAGACATCCTTGAGCTCTATCCTCCTGCCTCAGCCTCCTGGAGTATCTGGGATTACAAACCCACACACCAACAAGCCAGGCCTTTACATTGGCCTAGAATTGAAGCCAAGCCTCCCATGAGGTCCCAGACTGTGGAGCACAGCATCTTAACAGCACATGCCATTATGGCTGGGCTAGGAATCAAAAAATGTTAACTTTTAAAGCTCCCCAAGAGATTATTCTGTCCACTGCAATCTAAGAACCACAGAGGCACATACTGAATGTGACACGAGGATAGATGGTGTAGCAGCAGTCACAGAAGTAGCTGCATTAATGTTAATGATGACAAACAGAAATATCCACATGTCAGACATGAAATCTTGCACTATAGTTGTACTTTTTCTGTTTTGCTATAGGGTGAGAGCATTCACTGAGAAAGATGAAGAGAGAAAAAAGCACACCCCAGGGGGATGACTCTTCTCCTCCACTCTCTTCTCAGGATTTTGGGCACACAGACACATGAGTCCAGCGAGTTTTTCAAGTTCCTGGGTCCTAGACTTGAACCATGTGAATCTAGCTGCCATAACCACCATGCCAACAGCTGGCCCAGTCTTTTTTTATTTTCAGTTTCTTAGAGGGTACATGCACTTAGCAGAAAGAATCAGAGAGGAACAAGGCCATTATCCCAAGTCTGTGCTGCTGCTGACCAGGGAGGAGTGGCAGCAAGTGAGGGCAACTGAGGCAGGGGACCACTCCAGGCTTCTTCCTGCTTCCCAACCCATCCCAGGTATGTCCACTCGCTGCCATTATCTCCAAAGCCTATGCTGCTGCAGACTAGGGAGGAGCAGCAGTAAGTGAGGGCAACTGAGGCAGGAAGACTACCTCAGACCTCTAGCTGCTTTCTGCCCACCCAGGAATATTTTGAGATTTTATAGTTTTCTGGACCACATAGCAGACTCCTTTTTCCTCTTCCATATGGAAATCTCCAGATTAGCTCCAGGTACACCTGGTGTCAAGAGACTGGAAAGTGAATCAACACCTAAAGGTGGTTACATACATACTCTCTGACTGGAAGACAAGACCCTCTATCAAGAACACATTTGACGGGCATGTGTGCGTGCGTGCCCAAGATCCCGAGAGGAGAATGGAGGAAAAGGGACTGTGGCATGGCCATCCCCCTGGGGGGTGATTTCTCGCTTTCTGTCTCTCTGTCTCTCTCTGTCTGCCTGGCGAGCGCACGCATCCTATAGCAAAAACCTCTCAAAAAAAAAAAAAGAAGAAGAAGAAGAAGAAGAAGAACACATTTGAGAAGTAGAGCTCTTCTTCCCCCGACACTATAGATTCAAAAACAGAAAAGCAGGAAGTAGTATGTAATCCATTAGATGACTAGAAACCATAACAGAGGCACAAAACATATGGGAAAACAAAGAAATACTTCTTCCTCAGTGGAACAGACAACTCTTCTTCAACCATGGACAGCATAAAGAATTTGCAGGAATGTCAGAAATAGAGTTCATAATATTCATGGTGACAGAAATGAGGATGTCCCTCCAGAATTTGAAGGAGGAGATAGACACCATAAAAAACACCAATCAGAACTCCTACAGATGAAGACAGTAACATAGGAAATCAAGACCTCCCTCAAAAGTATTAATAGTAGACTAGACCACACAGAAGACAGAATCTCTGCACTGGAAGACAAAACCTTTGATATAGATAAAAACACCAAAAATAATTTAAAAAATTTTAAATAAATGAGGACAACATACAGTAAATACTAGACACTATGAAATGCCCAAATATTTAAAAAATAAGTATTCCAGAGGGTGAAGAATTGGACAAAGGCATAGAAAATCTGTTCCATGAAACACTTGCAGAAAACTTCCCAAACCTATAGATGCAACCAAATATCCAGACCCAAGAAATACAAACCCCAAGTAGAATTAACCAGAGAAGATCTCCACAGCACATCATAGCCAGATTAACAAAATCACAGATGAAGACAAGATACTAAAAATGGCAAGAAAGAAAGGTCAAGTTACTTACAAAGGTTATCTCATCAGGCTAACATTGGACCTCTCAATGGAAACAATGCAAGCAAGGAAAGAATGGGAAGATATATTCAAAGTGTTAAAAGAAAAACAATTTCAATCAAGATTACTATACCCAAAAATATTATTCTTCAAATGAGAAGAAAAGATAAAATATTCTCAAATAAAAAAAACCTGAAAGAATTTACCAACACTAGATCAGCTCTTAATGAAGTTTTGAAGGAAGTGCTATACCAAGAAAACTAAGGAGAGACAGACAGAAATAAGAGAACAAAAAATAACCAAGAAAATGGCTAACTTAATGGTAGGGACAAGCCCAGAAATATCAATAATAATGTTGAATGTTAATGGATTAAATTCTAAGGTCAAGAGACACAGACTGGCTCAATGGATTTTAAAAAACAAACGAACAAATAAACAACAACAACAACAAAAAAAAAAACAGAAATCCTCTATCTGTTGACTACAAGAAAATCACTTCATGGATAAAGACGTACATAGACTAAAAGTGCAGGGCTGGAAATAGAGATTCCATCCAAACGGAAATCAAAAAAGGGCTAGAGTCACAACACTGATCTCAGACAAAATGGGGTTTAAGATGAAAACTGGTAAGAAGAGACAAAGAAGGGCATTATATAGTAGTAAAATAGCTAATTCATCAAGAAGATATAATGCTTATAAATATCTATGCACCCAACTTGGAAACAACCAATTATATGAAGAAAAGACTGCTAGATCTAAAAGGAGATAGATTGCAACACACTAATTGTGGGGATTTCAAACCCCATTATCTCCTCTGGACAGATCATCTATACAAAAAATAAGCAAGGAGATATAGGATCTAAACAATACCATAAATCAAATGGACTTGACAGACATCTCTAGAATCTTCCACCTAAAAACCACGAAATATATGTTTTTCTCACCCCTGTGTGGAACCTTTTCAAAGACTGACCACATGATAGGGCACAAAGAAAGTCTTTATAGATTCAAAGGTATAAAAACCATATCCAGCATCTTCTCCAAACATGATGGAATTAAACTTGATACTAATTTCAGAAAAAAACCTAGAATATACACAAACATATAGAAAATAAACAAGTTACTTTTTTTTTTTTTTGGAGAGCTTTTTGCTATAGGGCGTGTGTGCTCGCCAGAGAGAGACATAGAGACAGAAAGCGAGAAATCACCCCCCAGGGGGGATGGTCATGCCGCAATCCCTTCTCCTCCATTCTTCTCTCAGGATCTTGGGCACACACGCACATGCACCCAGTGTGAGTTTTAAGCCATGGGGTCCGGGACCCGAACCACAGTTGACTACATGGGAGTCCAGCAACATAGCCATTACGCTAACTGCTAGTTCCCAATAAGTTACTTTTGAATGACTTCATGACTACTGAAAAATTAAGAATGAAGTAAAAAGATTCAGTGAAACCAATGATAATTAGTACATGAGTTTCTATAAACTATGGGGCACAGCAAAAGCAGTCATAAGAGGGAAGTTCACAACAACTAGTGCACATAAGAAAAAGATGAAGAGGTGGCAAACAGACAACCTAACATCATGCCTCAGGGAATTGGAAAAACAACCCCAAAAAAATCCAAAAAATGCCAGGAGAGAAGAAATAATAAAGATTCAAGCAGAAATGAATGAAATAGAAAATAAACAAACTATACAGAAAATAAATGAAAGCAAAAAGCTGGCTCTTTGAAAAGATAGACAAGATTGACACACCATTAGCTAGACTCATTAAGAAGAAGAGAAAGAGGAACCAGATAAATCAAATTTGCAATGAAATAGGCAACATTACAACAGACATAATAGAAATAAAAAAATCATCAGAGAATACTATGAGTAACTATATGTCAACAAACGAGAAAACCTGGATGAGATGAACAAATTTCTGGACACAGTTAATCTACTAAGATTGAATTAGGAAGACAGAGAAAGCATAAATAGGCCCATAACAATCAATGAGATGGAATCAGTAATAAATAACTTCCCAACAAAGAAAAGCCCAAGTCCCGATGGCTTCACTTCTGAACTTTACAAAACTTTTAAGGAAGAGTTAACCCCCATTCTACTCAAATTACTTCTAAAGGTCCAAAAGGAAAAACCCTCCCAAATTCATTTCATGAAAACTCCTTCACCCTCATCCCCAAAACAGATAAGGACGTGACAAAAAAGGAAAAGTAGAGACAAGTATCTCTGATGAATATAGATGCAAAAATTCTCAACAAGATACTTGCAAATCATACCCCACATATTAAAAAATTATACATTACAACCAGGTAGGCTTTATTCCAGGGATGCAAGAGTGGTTCAGCATATACAAAACCATAAATGTAATACACCATATGAACAGAAAGAAAGATAAAAGCCATATGCTCATATCAATCGATGCAGAAAAAGCATTTGATAAAATACAACATTCCTTCATGATTAAGACTCTCAGGAAAATTGGGGTAGACAGGTCATTTCTCAACACAATAAAAGCCATCTATGAAACATTCATAGCTAACATCATACTGAATGGGGGAAAAGCTGAAAGTTTTTCCACTAAAAACTGGTACAAGATAAGGCTGCCCACTTTCTTTACTCCTTTTCAATATAATGCCAATAGCCCTAGCCAATGCAATCAGAAAAGAGAATAAAATAAAAGGCATTCAAATAGGGAAAAAAGAGGTGGAATTATCTCTATTTGGAGATGACACAACTGTATACATAGAAGACCAAAAATAAATAAATAAATAAACTTCTGGAAGTAATAAATGAATACAGTAAAGTGGCAGGATACAAAATCAACATACAAAAATCTGTAGCATTTCTATATACAAACAACAAGCTGAGGTAGCACTGAAGAAAGTAATCCCATTTACCATAACCACAAAAAATATAACATAGCTAAGAATAAATCTAACCAATGAAGTCAAAGACCTCTATAAGGAAAACTAGGAAAATCCAAGAAAAGAAATTAAAATAGACAGAAAAAAGAGAAAGGACATACCATGTTCCTAAATTGGAAGGATGAATATGATCAAAATGGCAATTCTACCCAAATTAATCTACATATTTAATGCAATCCCAATCAAATTACCAGAAAGATTCTTCACATATCTAGAAAAGAAAATCAGAGAATTTACCTGGAATCATAAAAGACCCTGTATTGCCAAATTTATCCTGCACAAGAAGAGTGGAGTAGGAGGCATCTCACTTCCTGACCCCAAAACATATTACAAAGCTGTGATAATCAAAACATCATGGTACTGGCACATAAACATACATGTGGACCAAAGGAACAGAAAAGAGACCTCAGAAGTAAAACCCAAAACATATTGCCAACTGATTTTTGACAAAGGGCACCAGTTAATCTAGTGGAAAAAGGAAAATCTCTCTAGCAAATGGTGCTGAATAAACTAGGTAACCACATGCCAAAAGATGAATCTGGACCCCTATCTCTCACTATTAACAAAAGTCAACTCAAAGATCTAGACCTAAAACCCCAAACTATAAAACTACTGGTGGAAAACAATGGGGAAACTCTGGGAGACATCGGGGTAAGGAAAGACTTCTGTTAGTTTCTTTTCTTTTTTTTTTTAGAGAGTATTTTGGTTTACGGCATGTGCACTTGCCAGAAAGACCCAGAAAGACAGAGAGACAACAAGACAGAAAGCGAGAAATCACCCCCCGGGGGGATGGCCATGCCTCGGTCTCCTCTCCTTCATTCTTCTATCAGGATCCTGGGCACGCACACACACGTCCTGAATGTGAGTTTAAGCCACGGGATCCGGAACTCAAACCGCAGTAGGCTACATGAGAATCCAGCGACATAGACATTACGCCATCTGCTGGTTCCAGGGAAGACTTTTTAAATAAGAACCCCAAAGCGCAGGCAATAATCCCAGAAGTAGACAAGTGGGATTACATCAGATTAAGAAATTTCTGCACAGCAAAAGACACAATAATTAGTGTGAATAGACAACCTCCTCAGAATTGGAGAATATTTCCATAAACTATGCCTCAGATAAGGGAGTGATAACAAAAATTAGCAGGGAACTCAAGCAGCTACCCCCCCCCAAAAAAATCAACCCAATAAAAAGATGGGGAAATGAGCTGAACATACAACTCTCTAAGGAAAACATACAAACAGCTACAAAGCATATGAAAAAATGCTCAGCATCCTTCATCATACGACAGATGCAGATCAAAATCACAATGAGATACCACCTAACCCTAGTCAGAATGGTGAAGATTAAACAAAAAATGGTAATTGCTGGAAAGGCTATAGTGAAAGCGGAATTCTCCTACACTGCTAATTGGAATGTAAATTGGTCTAGCCACTGTGGAGAACAATATGGAGGTTTCTCAAAGATCTTCCATATGATTAAGCAATTCTATTCCTAGGAATCTACTAAAAGGATAGAACACTCAGTTGGAAAAGTGATATCTATATCTATGTTTATTGTGGCATTATTCCCAATTGCTAAGACATGGAATCAACTCAAATGTCCACAAACAAATGAATGGATTGAAAAAGTATGGCACATATGGAATACTGTTCAGCCATAAAAGAACAACAAGATCCTGACATTTGGTTAAAAGTGGACAAATATGTAAGATTTATTGCTGCCCACTTTCTGAGTGGGCAAGCCAGGCTATGGAAGAGAGACATTGTATGTCTCCACTTAATATATGCCAACTCCATTTAATATATACCAACTGTCCACACCCTATGGTGGAAACTAAAAGATTAGATTATGTAGAAGCATAGAAAACAGTTATAGATACTGGAGACAGTGTAGGAAGAGAGTGGGAGAAAGGGGAGAGTGTGAGGAAAAGAATCAAGGAGAAAAAGAGAGAGGCAAGACATTTATGGGACACAAAAATGGATTATTATCTGTTGATGATAACATGTATAGTATCCTCAACTGAACTGGTGTGAAGTATATTCATGTTGGGTAAATTCACTTTACAAACTATGTATAGTAATTGAATATATAAAGTAAAAACAAACAAACAAACAAACAAAAAGAAACAGATGGAAAGTGAGAAAGTACCTCCAAGGGTGATGGTCACACAGCAATTCCTTCTCTTCCATTCTCCTTTCTGTACTTTGGCCATGTAGGAACATGCACCACCATGTCCAGGACCAATTCAGCCATCGTAACCACCATGCCACTGGCTGATCCTACATGTCCTAACTCTTAATTTTCAGGGTAAGTCTATAAGGTAGGCACAATCATTAGACACTTTTATAGATAGGAAGACAGAAGCCCAAAGTGGTACAGCAATTTGCCTAAGTGGTGAAAATCCATTCTCAGTTCCTAACTTCTGACTACCTATTCCGGTCAAGAAGTACCATTCATGCTCAACTCAGATTTCACATCCCTGGATAGATTCTCCTCAGTTTCAAAGACTTCCTGGGTACTGATCTTTCTCACTGTGGCCAAATTAGAGAAAAAAAGAAAAATAACTGTTGTTCTGGCTACAACACACTTCTTCACTATTATGGCTGTTCATTCAACTAGAGGTTTCCCAGGCCACAATACCTCATTCTCCTAATCTACTGCACCTCAACACATCTGGCTCCTTTTATCAATGGTGTGTTATTTTGGCTTCGTTATTGAAATAGATTTCTCAACAACATTTAATTAGAGTTACCATTTATTAAACAGGAACTTTGCTCCTTATGATTTACCTCAAGTGAACCTCAGAATAACCTTATGAACTAAAAGGTATTGGTGTTTCCATTTAACAGATGATGAAATTAAGTCTAAAAGAGCTTAAATAACTCAGTCAAGGTCACATCTTTAGAGAGGAATACTTTTAAAGCCAGCTCTACCATTCTAAAGTCCTGAATCTTAAGTATGACACTACACAATATGTTTTAGAATCTTACTACCAACTGGTTCCTTCTAGAAAGAACTCAAGTTCTTTTCTGAAGTTATAACACTCAGCTTTTCAGTGGTTTCCATACCATTTTAGTCTTCTTCCTTTTACTTCTCCCTTTATTCTCTTGTTCCCTGTGTATAAGATTGGCATGTTATCGCCTTTAGGATTCTGTACCAGTCACACCTTCTCATTATCTTTATTACAGAACCTGTTTCTTCTCTAGGAAGCACACTAGCAGTCTACAGTGGACTACTTGCTTACTCAGTGGTTGCAGTCTCCCCACAGAACGTTGGCTCAGGGCAGGGATCTTGTCTGCCTTGTTCTGAATTTCATCCCCAGCCCATTATACTCCCATCCCCCATTCCTGGCACATAGTACATATAAATAAATATCTGTTAAATATAGGAGTAAATGAATACTACATACGCATACGCGTGCATGTGCCCACATGTCTCCAGGTAACACAGTTCTTTTTAGCTGATAAGAATCTACTTTACAGATCACTTCTAAAGGCATTCTACCAGCCCCTGTGGAGATTCCAGGTGTTAAAGAAGTTAATTGGGACAATGAGCAAATTGCAAGTAACAATCAAGACTTTATTCTCTTTCTGTGACAGTGCAGGCAAGAGGCACAAAAGAAGAGGAGCGTTCTGGCTCTAGTGTTCCATTTTTCCCTCTCATGGAATAGCATCAGGCAAGGGCTGCATGACAGAGGGAGTTGCCTCATTGATGAGAGCCCTGAATGAAAGCTTCCTGCTATTTTATGAGCCCAGAGGGTTGGGATAAGGTAGAGGTCAGGAGTAGAAGTGGAAATGTAATGTGAGTCAGAATGGGGGAAATATTTAGGCCAAGGCACCTGTCATGGGCTGAGTTGTGCTCCCCCTTCAAATTCATAACCCCCTGTAGCTCAGAATGTGATTGTTTGTGGAGATAGGACCTTTAAAGAAGCAATTATAGTAAAATTAGGTCATAAAGGTGACTCCTGCTTCGATATGACTGGTGACCTTATTAGAAGAGACCAGAACACACACAGAGGGAAGACCATATGTATGAGGACAGAGGGAGAAGACAGCCATCTACAAGTCGAGGAGAGAGGCCTTGAAGAAATCAACCTGGCTGAAATTTTGATCTCAGACTTCCAACCTCTAGAATTGTGAGAACTAAATTTCTGTTGTTTAAGCCACCCAATCTGTGGAATTTCATTATGGCAGCCCTAACAAACTAATATAGCACCCTAAGAAGAAAGTCTCATTAGAGGAATCTAGGAAGTGCCTCAGTCAAGACCCGCCATACAGGGGGATCTGAATAGAGACTCCAATATCTATATCTATGTTTATTGTGGCATTATTCCCAATTGCTAAGACATGGAATCAACTCAAATGTCCACAAACAAATGAATGGATTGAAAAAGTATGGCACATATGGAATACTGTTCAGCCATAAAAGAACAACAAGATCCTGACATTTGGTTAAAAGTGGACAAATATGTAAGATTTATTGCTGCCCACTTTCTGAGTGGGCAAGCCAGGCTATGGAAGAGAGACATTGTATGTCTCCACTTAATATATGCCAACTCCATTTAATATATACCAACTGTCCACACCCTATGGTGGAAACTAAAAGATTAGATTATGTAGAAGCATAGAAAACAGTTATAGATACTGGAGACAGTGTAGGAAGAGAGTGGGAGAAAGGGGAGAGTGTGAGGAAAAGAATCAAGGAGAAAAAGAGAGAGGCAAGACATTTATGGGACACAAAAATGGATTATTATCTGTTGATGATAACATGTATAGTATCCTCAACTGAACTGGTGTGAAGTATATTCATGTTGGGTAAATTCACTTTACAAACTATGTATAGTAATTGAATATATAAAGTAAAAACAAACAAACAAACAAACAAAAAGAAACAGATGGAAAGTGAGAAAGTACCTCCAAGGGTGATGGTCACACAGCAATTCCTTCTCTTCCATTCTCCTTTCTGTACTTTGGCCATGTAGGAACATGCACCACCATGTCCAGGACCAATTCAGCCATCGTAACCACCATGCCACTGGCTGATCCTACATGTCCTAACTCTTAATTTTCAGGGTAAGTCTATAAGGTAGGCACAATCATTAGACACTTTTATAGATAGGAAGACAGAAGCCCAAAGTGGTACAGCAATTTGCCTAAGTGGTGAAAATCCATTCTCAGTTCCTAACTTCTGACTACCTATTCCGGTCAAGAAGTACCATTCATGCTCAACTCAGATTTCACATCCCTGGATAGATTCTCCTCAGTTTCAAAGACTTCCTGGGTACTGATCTTTCTCACTGTGGCCAAATTAGAGAAAAAAAGAAAAATAACTGTTGTTCTGGCTACAACACACTTCTTCACTATTATGGCTGTTCATTCAACTAGAGGTTTCCCAGGCCACAATACCTCATTCTCCTAATCTACTGCACCTCAACACATCTGGCTCCTTTTATCAATGGTGTGTTATTTTGGCTTCGTTATTGAAATAGATTTCTCAACAACATTTAATTAGAGTTACCATTTATTAAACAGGAACTTTGCTCCTTATGATTTACCTCAAGTGAACCTCAGAATAACCTTATGAACTAAAAGGTATTGGTGTTTCCATTTAACAGATGATGAAATTAAGTCTAAAAGAGCTTAAATAACTCAGTCAAGGTCACATCTTTAGAGAGGAATACTTTTAAAGCCAGCTCTACCATTCTAAAGTCCTGAATCTTAAGTATGACACTACACAATATGTTTTAGAATCTTACTACCAACTGGTTCCTTCTAGAAAGAACTCAAGTTCTTTTCTGAAGTTATAACACTCAGCTTTTCAGTGGTTTCCATACCATTTTAGTCTTCTTCCTTTTACTTCTCCCTTTATTCTCTTGTTCCCTGTGTATAAGATTGGCATGTTATCGCCTTTAGGATTCTGTACCAGTCACACCTTCTCATTATCTTTATTACAGAACCTGTTTCTTCTCTAGGAAGCACACTAGCAGTCTACAGTGGACTACTTGCTTACTCAGTGGTTGCAGTCTCCCCACAGAACGTTGGCTCAGGGCAGGGATCTTGTCTGCCTTGTTCTGAATTTCATCCCCAGCCCATTATACTCCCATCCCCCATTCCTGGCACATAGTACATATAAATAAATATCTGTTAAATATAGGAGTAAATGAATACTACATACGCATACGCGTGCATGTGCCCACATGTCTCCAGGTAACACAGTTCTTTTTAGCTGATAAGAATCTACTTTACAGATCACTTCTAAAGGCATTCTACCAGCCCCTGTGGAGATTCCAGGTGTTAAAGAAGTTAATTGGGACAATGAGCAAATTGCAAGTAACAATCAAGACTTTATTCTCTTTCTGTGACAGTGCAGGCAAGAGGCACAAAAGAAGAGGAGCGTTCTGGCTCTAGTGTTCCATTTTTCCCTCTCATGGAATAGCATCAGGCAAGGGCTGCATGACAGAGGGAGTTGCCTCATTGATGAGAGCCCTGAATGAAAGCTTCCTGCTATTTTATGAGCCCAGAGGGTTGGGATAAGGTAGAGGTCAGGAGTAGAAGTGGAAATGTAATGTGAGTCAGAATGGGGGAAATATTTAGGCCAAGGCACCTGTCATGGGCTGAGTTGTGCTCCCCCTTCAAATTCATAACCCCCTGTAGCTCAGAATGTGATTGTTTGTGGAGATAGGACCTTTAAAGAAGCAATTATAGTAAAATTAGGTCATAAAGGTGACTCCTGCTTCGATATGACTGGTGACCTTATTAGAAGAGACCAGAACACACACAGAGGGAAGACCATATGTATGAGGACAGAGGGAGAAGACAGCCATCTACAAGTCGAGGAGAGAGGCCTTGAAGAAATCAACCTGGCTGAAATTTTGATCTCAGACTTCCAACCTCTAGAATTGTGAGAACTAAATTTCTGTTGTTTAAGCCACCCAATCTGTGGAATTTCATTATGGCAGCCCTAACAAACTAATATAGCACCCTAAGAAGAAAGTCTCATTAGAGGAATCTAGGAAGTGCCTCAGTCAAGACCCGCCATACAGGGGGATCTGAATAGAGACTCCAGGCCCAAGACTAAACATAGCTGATCTGGAGGGCCTGACTCCAATACAACTCCCTCCAGAAAATGCAATACACTCTCTATCGGCAAGTCTGGTGGTGTAGGAAAGGCAGTTTTCCCCAGGAGGCCTGCCAGATCAAGCCCTATGATTCCCTATGTTTGGGCCTAAAAGATCACACCTAGGATTTTGACCTAGAAGCACATTCCTCATTCCCCTCTTTCAAAATCATTTCAGTGGTACAACATGTTTTGCATAGGGAGTTCTTCTCTGAAGCTAATTTCAGTACTTTATGGTACAACATTATACCACTCTTCATTTACTCCCCAGTAAATATGGAAAACCACTGTTTTTTTAAATCTTTTATTTAATTTTATTTATCCATTCACTTTTTTCTCTTTAATTTTTTTATTTTTACATTAATTCCCTATACATCATTACAGCATACAAATGAACTTTCCATCCAAAATACACTGTATATTGGCTCAATCAAGCACATCAACATACATGTTATCAGCAAATAATTTTCCAATTCTTATGTCTTGTATACTTTGTTTTTCATTTTGCCATCCTTGATTCCCTATCCCTCACCCTCTGCCATGTCCCACCCTCCTCCCACATTGTCTCTGGGATCCATGGTTGCTTTCTATGCCTCCTCCCCCATTTAATTGATTTGCTAATAAACTTAATTAGTCTAAATATATCCAATAGCTAGCACAGCTGATATATACCTATACATGAACCCAAGTCTGACTTTAGGCATAAACCTCAGTGAGTAGAAAGAACATTCTATAAAGTAGGACCTAGCTGGGGCTATATAGCTTACTGCAGTCATCAAATATGCATTTTTTTTAAATTTCGATACAAACAGTTTTACTGGTTTTTTTTTTTCTCCTGCAACTTTTTTTTTTTTTTTTTTGGAGAGGTTTTCGCTATAGGGCGCGTGCACTCACCAGACAGAGAGAGACACAGAGACAGAAAGCGAGAAATCACCCCCCAGGGGGGATGGTCACGCCACAATCCCTTCTCCTCCATTCTCCTCCCGAGATCTTGGGCACGCACACACACGCACCCAGCATGAGTTTTAAGCCACCGGGTCCGGGACGCGAACTGCGGTCGACTACATGGGAGTCCAGCGACATAGCCATTACGCTAACTGCTGGTTCCCGCAACTTTTTTTTTTAATTACTTAACATTCATTCCCTGAGCATCATCACAACATACTAAATGTGGTTTCCCATCTAGAATAAACTGCATAGTGGCTTAATCATGCATGTTATCATCAATAATATTCCATTTCTA
>NW_006160062.1:492366-492986 GCF_000334495.1 Tupaia belangeri chinensis
TTCATCTCTAACAGTTCCATCTGATTCTTTTGTAAAGTGTGAAATTCCTCTTTTAGATCTTGCATGAATTTCCTCACCTCCTGGAACTCAATAACTTCTTTCTCCTTCCTCTTCAGCAGTTCATTGTCTCTCTTCTCTTCCATTTCTGTTAGTTTTGCCATTATGAATGTTCTGAATTCTTTATCAGACATTTCCGTGAATTCCCTTGAACTGTGTGTGGATGAAGAGGAGTTATCTTTTTCCTTTGGAGGAGAGGTATTTTCCTGCTTTCCCATATTTCTTGTGGTCCTGCAGCAATTTCTAGTCATCTGGTTGATGGTCAGTTTCTTCCCAAACTTGGAAGTTCAATCTGAGCGTTGAGGAGCGTGCAGAAAAGGAAACAGAAAGAGAGAAACAACAGCAACAACAGCAAAAAACAAACAAGAAACAGAAAAAGAGAAGAAAAAAAATGAAGATAAGAACTTTTCATTAAAACTAAAAAAATTAATATTTAAAAAAATTTCAGTAAAAAAACAAAAATTGGAAAACCATGCAGCATGTAAGTGCACCGTGCAAAATTCTAAAAAGCAAAACTTAAAAAAAAAAAAAAAAGAGGGGGGAAGGGACAGGGGGAGGGGGGG
>NW_006160062.1:493002-505662 GCF_000334495.1 Tupaia belangeri chinensis
AAAAATTTCAGTAAAAAAACAAAAATTGGAAAACTGCGCAGCACGCTTCCACACCACATGAAATTCTAAAAAGCAAAATTTGTTTAAAAAGAGAGGAGACAGAGACAGAGACAGAGGTAGAGAGAGACAAAGACAGGTACAGAGACAGGAGGCCTGGAAGGGGTCTTCCTACCACGTGAGTTTTGTGTGCTGGAGGCCAAATTATCAGTGAGAAGTCTTGATTTCTGTTTCCCCAAAATGGCTAGTTTGCAGAATCCATGAGGCTGTGTCTTCAAGAAGCTCCATTCACTTTTTTTAAAATTTGACCAGAGAGAGAGATACAGAGAAAGAGAGAGAGGGAAAGTTAGAAAGCAAGCCACCAAGTCCGGGACTCAAAAACGCATCAGCCATATGGGAGTGGCTAGTACCTTAACCACCATGCTACCTGCTGGCCCCAGAAGCATCTTTGTAATGATTCTGTAAGTTTTTAACCTCATTTTTCTCATGGTTAGTCCTCCTAATCTACAGTGACAATCACACGCTGAGTAACAGGAAAAAACATCCCAGAACCAAGGCAAGCAAGGAAATGGAGAAGAGTGCAAGTAACATCAAGTGTGTGATGGGGCAGAGTTGTTTGTAAGCCAGCACAGCACTCAGAGAGAAGAAATGAAAATTCTATCAACTCTTAGCATTTTATCAAAAAACTTTTTTGAACAGCTATGGTACGTATGCGTTTGTTTTAAGTTCACTAATTTATTTGTTTATCCCATGAGAGACAGAAAGACACAGACACAGGCATCACTAACAGGGCCCTCATGCCACTCTCCACCTCCTCCCAGCAGCCTCACCCAACTAGGATCATGGACACATATATATACCTGGCGTATACAGGAAGACCTACGAATACAAACCCAGGACCTTCCCATCCTAACAGCTATGTTTTTATTCAAAGAAAAGTCTATTAAGCTTACCTAAAAGATAATGAAATATAATAAAACAAAGAAAACTCAGTCAGTTTAGAATAATCATAGTAAGTGATTTTTCTAATGAGGCTTCCCAGCATATTCTGCTTTTTCTAATTCATTAAAAACTTTCAGAACTTATAGCACATTAAAGATACATTAAGTGATAAGTAGAAGTAGAAAAGTAACTTGAAAGCATATAGAGAAATTTAAAATCTGAAAGTTTTGCCTTCTGTGCAAACTACCATGCACAGAACCAATGTCTTTAATACACACAAATGGTCAACAATATTTAGTCTTCATGGGTCTAGTACCAGGACATTATATTTCACAATCCTATCCCTTCCTTCCTCTGATGGAGCTCCCAGAGCCCTCACTAGTAGTGAAGGAATTATCCACTCACTAAGTTCTTTTTTTTTTTTTTGGAGAGGTTTTTGCTATAGGGCGTGTGCGCTCACCAGACAGAGAGAGACAGAGACAGAAAGCGAGAAATCACTCCCCAGGGGGGATAGCCACGCTGCAATCCCTTCTCCTCCATTCTCCTCCCGGGATCTTGGGCACGCACGCACACGCGCCCGGTGTGAGTTTAAGCCACTGGGACTCGAACCGCTGTCGACTATGTGGGAGTCCAGCGACATAGCCATTACACTAACTGCTGGTCCCCACCACTCACGAAGTTCTGTTCCAACAGTGGATCCCAGGCTCACCGTTTACATCATCCCCATCCCCAAACTCTTACCACCCCACCTGCATTAAACAAGGCTGAGAGGAAGGACTGCCTGCCAAAAGTAGTGTAGTATATCTTTCTAACTCAAGTTTCCATTGAATGACTCCCACTTGTTTTTCTGCTTTCTCTTATTGTACCTTTATGAGATATACAATATGATGTTCTGATATACATAGTAAAATGATTACTGTAGTCAAACAAATTAACATATCCATCTCCTCACACAGCTAACTTATATGCATAGGTGAAAGCACCAGAAATCCACTCTCTTCACACCTTTTCAGTGTACAACACAGTATTAAGTATAGACCTCATGCTGTACATTAGGTCTCTAGGCTTATTCATCCTACATAGCTATAAGTATACCCTTTGACCAACAACTCCCTATTTCCCCCACCTCTTTATCCCTGGTAACCACTCTTCTATTTTCTGTTTCTATGTATTCAAGATTTTTAGATTTCATTTGTAAGTGAGATCATATAGTTTTCTTCCTGTGTTTGGCTTATTCCACTTAGCATAGTATTCTCCACGTTCATCTATGTTGTTGCACATGGTTGGATTTCCTGCATTTTTAGGGCTGAATACTGTTCCACTGCATATGCATATACCACTGCTTCTTTACTCATCTCCTGCTGACGGACACTTAGATTGTTTCCATGTCAAGGCCACTGTGAATTACACTACAATGGTTATAAAAGCTAACTATGATGGACACTTATCTAATTTTGTTAATGCTGAATGCTAGATGAGGGCATAGAGGAAGGTAGACTATCTTGTGTAGCCGGTCTGCAGGCACCATTGATAAATCCAGCAGTACTGGAAAGCATTCACATCACGTTCCATGGGTCTTGCACAAACAGAATCCTTACTTTAGGCCAGTTTGATATGCTCTCTTTATTTAAGGATGGCTCCTAACATAGGTGATCCCTAATTATGTGTTCAACCAAGAGCTCTGTTAGGAACTACATTTTAAGTTATCAGATTGCAAAGTCCCAAAAGTGGAGACCCTAGAACTACACACAGACTCTTATGCAATACCCCAATCCTCTGCTCTCCTGTGCAGAGATAATACTCACTCACTGAATGATTAATAAATAGTGCAAGTTAACCAATTAAAAGCTGAGTCATACTAGGTAGGGGACAGGCAGTAGCGCAGGGATAATACAAAGCTCTACAATGCTAGACTCACATGGAAGAGTCCCAAAGAATCACTGTACATGCTGGTCCTGTGCACATGGACCCATGATCTGGGCTGACTGAGGCTGGAGGGGTGGGGATGGATCACAGCATAGAGACCCCATAAGGGTCCCTCTCTTTCTCTGTCTCTCCCTCTACATATATACCTTTGACTTTATTTCATTAGAGAAATAAATGAATTTTTTTAAATGCTATAGTTACTGTATTAGTTTCCCAGGGCTGCCATACAAAGTAGCACAAACTGGGTGGCTTAGAACAACTGAAATCATTGGGTCTCTGTTCTTGAGAAGGGAAGTCTGATACAAAGAGATCATCAGGGCCAAGCTCCCTCTGAAACCTGTGAGCAATGGATTCTTCCTTGCCTCTTCTAGCTCCTGGTAGTTCAGTCTGAGGCATGGACTTACCCATTGCAACAGATTCATCTAATTGGAAATGCAACACATCAGGGCCACACCTGTCTTCCAAAAGACAGATTATTGAAGTTCAAGTCACCTTTTTGTCAAACAGAACTTCCATTAATGTGTTTTACGGGTAGGAAAATTCTATGTCGGTGTTGCTCTATGAGCATTTCCTCAAATAGCCATCCATGGAGTGTCTCAGACAAGCTGCCACAAGAGAGACAGACATGAGCAGAAGACACGGCCCCACCCTCAGGGAGCTGATGATCTAATGAAGAGACAGGCATGAAAAGGAATGGCTTCAAGGTGATGAGTGAAATTGGCAAGGCAGTGAAAAGTTTAGCTGGAACTCTGAGGGAAGACTCATTAGCTCAGCAGTGGCAGCATAGCATAGTGAGGAAAAGCATGAATTCTGCAACAAGAGTTCCTGGGTTTGAATCCTGGCTTAACCATGTACTAGGTGTGTGACCTTCAGTACATCCGTTAACCTCTCTGTGCTTTAGTTTGCTCAACTATAAAATGACAATGCTAATAGTACCTCCTCCTTCATAAATCTATACATTGTCGTGATAGTTAACAAGTCAACATGTGTAAAGTACTTCAGAGCAGTGCCAAGCATCAGTAACTGCTAGGTAAGTGTGGGTTAAATTAGCGTAAGCAGGGAAGCCAGACCCCTGGCTACTAGGCTCTTCCCCCTTCTCACCCTTCCTCCTTTCTTATTTGGTATCACTCCTATACACAGTTTATACCATAAAATAATGGGTAAATTCTTCTTCTCCTACCATTCACAGTTAAGATGTGCAAACATAATTACCTTAAGCTTCATATTTTCTCTAGCTGACATTCATTTATTAATTCCATATGCATCTTTCAAGTATCTAGGATGAGAAAACCACTGAGCGAATACAATATGCCTGTGACATTGAGAAACTGGCAGGACACAAGGGACTCAATGAGTTTGCTTTGCCCAGGGCAATTTCCACCCAGTTGGCATGAAGGATTTAATCAGTGCCCCAATAGCTCATCCAAACAGCTCGTTTATACAAAGTAGGAAAAGGCTCCTTGCCTCTAAGCAGATGCTGCACTGCCCAGGTTGGACTTCAACCCCTACTCACCTCCTTGGCCAGTAGTCCATGTATCCATAGCACAACTTTAGGCAACCCCATCCATTTAAGCCACTGACTTAGACTGCCAAGGTATCATTATAAATACTTTTCTCAGTAGGCAAACGTTTCCAGAATGTTGAAAAAGAGTTAATACAGGTTTCATAAATGTCTAAATCACAACCGGACATAAATTTATGATCTAGCAGAATGTATTATTACCACCAAATTAACCTTAAAAATTAAAAGCTCCTCCCAAAATGTTACTGTAGCTGATAAAAACAAACTATATCCCTACGTAAATAAACACTTAACTATTGGGTCACCAGGAAAGTCATGACACATTTTTGCATAGAAATATATGTCATGACTTCCCTGATGACCTAATAGTTATTAACACAGGACCAAAACAATTATACATTGTTTTACTACAGAAGCCTATAAAAGTCTTTATGTGTACAGATTACTTATCAAGGCAAATGAATTCAATATATAATGTACTATACATGTCACCAGTAAAATAATCATATTCAAACATTTTAAATGCCTATTATGACAACTCATTTTTGTAACTTACCACTTTAGCATTCTTAACTACAATTTTTTTCAGTCCTTGAGAAAACACAACATGTACAAGCAATATGTCCAAGGAAATGTGCTAAGTGCTTTTTACTCTCCCAATAATCCTTTCAGACAGAGACAGATACTATTATAATACTGTTTTGTAAATAAGAAAACTGAAATGACATAGTTGCCCAAAGTCAGAAGGCTGGTAGTTAGAATTTAAACTGAGACTTACATGATCACAGGTCAAAATTCTTCCCCATTAAGTGAAAGTAGCTTGCTAATACATACACATAACATTTCCATCATAGGTGTTTCCCTGTTTGTTTGTTTGTTTGTTTTAGGAAAAGTTGTCCTTTAAAAAGGTTAATCATCGGGCTGGTGTAGCCTGGTGGTTGGTGCACTGGGCTCTCACATGGCCAACCATGGTTTGCATCCCAGACCTTGCAGCTTGCTATCTCACTTTCCCTGTCTCTGTCTGTCTCTCTCTGGTCACATTTTAAAAATAACAATAATAAATAAAATTAAATAAATAATTCCTTTTTTTAAAAAAGGATTAAAAAGGTTAATCCTCTAGAGAAAAGTCTAGGTTAATCATGTCTGGCATGTAATAGTCAATTAACAAGTGTTTGTGGATGAATTAATAAATTAGTTAAGCAAAAAATAAGTTAAAGGCACACAGATTGGAGGTAAACATTTATAATCATGCATGTAGATAATTGTAAACCATTTACAAAAACTACAGCAAGGTCACAAGATACAAGATCAAAATCAACTTTATATTGCAGATGGTAAGAGTAGAGAAATTAGTACAAATATGTACATTTCTAAGCTCTGTCTACTGAAAAGGTCTAGAAGCAAGGACACACAAGTAACAATGGGCAAACCACCCAGATCTCCATTTCCAAACACAATACACAAAAAAAGAAACCAAAACTCATCGAAGAAATCTGATTCCAGGATTAGAGTGAAGAAAATTAAAAATTGCCCTGGGGCATGCTGTGGTACCAGAAAAGAAAGAAACATTCTAAATAAAAAGGGGGAGATGTTGGGGCCAGCAGGTGCATGGTGGTTAAAGGCACTGGACTCCCACATGGTCGACTATGGTTCAAGTCTTGGATCTGGCGGCTTGCTTTAACACTTCCCCTTTCTCTCTCTGTCTCTCTCTGGTCAAATTAAAAAATAACGATAACAAATTGAATTAAATAAATAATTAATTATTTCTTTTTAAAAAAGGGGGGGGGAGAGAGATGTCATAAAACATGTTGGAACAGAGAGCTCCAAGGATTTGTCCCTCCATTGAACTAACAATTAAGCTGGAAAAAATAGTCTGAATCAACTTTTTCAGAACTATGGAATCTACTTAAAAGCCTACAAAATAGCTGGCCCTGCAGCCTAATGATTGGGGGAACCAGATTCTACATGGACAGCAGTGGTTTGAATCCCAGCCTCAGCGACTTGAAAAACACTTTGGGCAGGTGTGTGTGCATACCCAAAATACCAACAGGACAGATGAATGGAGAAGAGATTATAGAGTGACTACACCTCATTGGGGGGTGCTTTCTCCCTCTTTCCTTTTCTCACTTTCTCTGTCTCTAGTGATTGCACATGTCTTCTGGTAATAATAATTTTTTAAAACTACAGCAATAATCTATAATCTGGAATTTAAAGATTTAAAGGTTAATTAAAACCATCCAGTCTGAAAATAAAGGAGGGGGGTATAAAACGAATAAACAGAGCCCTGTGTGTTCTGGAAGACATCAACTGGATTAATATATGCCCTATGGAAATCTCAGAAGGAGAGAATAAAGAAAAAGGAAAGAAAGGACATTTGAAGAAATAGTGGCTAAAGACTTTCCAAATTGATGAAAGACATAAATCTATTCAAGAAACACAACAAATTCCAATTAAGTTAACTTGAACTGATCTACACCAAAACACA
This sequence comes from Tupaia belangeri chinensis, assembly GCF_000334495.1. Classification (NCBI taxonomy): domain Eukaryota; kingdom Metazoa; phylum Chordata; class Mammalia; order Scandentia; family Tupaiidae; genus Tupaia; species Tupaia belangeri. The sequence goes on from NW_006160062.1 coordinate 499,875, forward strand.
TCATAATCAAACTGTCAAATGACAAAGAGAATTTTTAAAGTAGCAAGAGAGAAGCAATTCATCACAGATCAGGATTTATTAAACAGATTAACAGTCTATTTTTCATCAGAAGCCATGGAGGCCAGAAGGCATTGAAGCTCTTTAAAGAGCTAAGACAAAAAGTTAATAGAAATTCTATTCCCAATAGAACTATTCTTCAAAACTGAGAGAGAGGGTGGGTTCTATGGTGGAGAGGCAATACACTGTTCAAGAGAAGACAGATCCCATGTGGTGACCATGCTGAATCTCCAACAAGGTCAGCCCAAAACACACTATGTATGTGCATAAGGGCCCGAGATGGAAAGCTAGAAGATTCGAAGAAGAAGACTGCATTGCAGCATAACCAGGTCCTGTGAAGAGTGCTTATTTCTCTCTCTCCTTCTTTCTCTCTCTCTCTCTCTCTCTCTCTCTCTCTCTCTCTCTCTCTCTTACATGCACACTATCATTAATTCTCTTTTTTAAAGAAAGATATTTTTTGCCATAAGGAGCATGCACTCATTGGAGAGACAGAGAGAGAGAAAGTAAGAAATCACTCCACAGAAAATCACTCCTCCCATGGCACAATCCCTTGTCCTCTATTCTCCTCTCTGGATTTTTGGGCATGCACGCACATGTGCCAGGCATGAGTTTCAAGTCGCTGGGTTTAGTACTCTAACTGTAGTCGACCATGTGGGAGTCCAGCGACATAACCATTATGCCATCTGCTCATCCAAACTAACATCAATTTTTTAATGAAAAATAATATAAAGTTTATCACAGGCTATAGTGACCTTTAAAAAAAATGAGGAGTAAATTGAGACATTTCCAAATAAACAAAACTTGAAAGAATTAGTTGCTTAGAAACCCATACTGTAAGAAATGCTAAGGACAGTCTTAGCTGGCTAGGGTGGCTGGATTTCATATGGCTGACTACTCAGTTTAAGTCCCAGATCCTCCAATTATTATGTGTATGTGCATGCCTGAAATCCTGAAAGGAGGCAGAAATGAGAGAAGGAATTGCAGTATGACCATTCCTCATGAGGGTGCTTTCTCACCTTCTCTCTCTTTTTCTCTGACAAGCACACATCCCCTTTGGCAAACTTAAAGAAAAGAAAAGAAAAGAAAAGAAAAGAAAAGAAAAGAAAAGAAAAGAAAAGAAAAGAAAAGAAAAGAAAAGAAAAGAAAAGTTTCAGTCTCAAATGAACAGTAACTCAAAGCCATACTACAAAATAAAGAACACTAGTACAGGTAACTTCATAAGTAAGTATAAAAGCTGATATTATTGTATTTTCTATTTGTAATTCTTCTTTTGTTCCCATAGGATTTCAAAGATAAATATATAAAACAATGATTATAAATTTTTATTAATAGACAACTATGTATAAAGATATACAATAATAACAGCATAATAATAATTTGCAATAACAACTTCATAAAGTGTTGAGACAGAACTACAGAGGAGCAGAACCTCAGATATTGTTGAAGTTTTTATCAATTCAAACTGGATTATTATAATGATCCAGTTAGGATGTTAATAGTAATTCTCAGAATAACCACTAAGAAGTTAACTAAAAATATGCAGAAAAGGAGATAAAGAGACTCAAAATGGCACACTCAAAAAAATCAATTAAACAAAGGATGACAATAGTAGAAGAATTGAAGAATCAAAATAATTAAATAAATAAATAAGATGCATATAAAACAAAAAGCAACACAACAGAAGTCCTTCCTTATTAGTAATGACTTTATAAAAGTCGCCAAGTAGAATGCAGAGACTGGCAAAACATATTTTTAAATAATCCAAATATATATTGTATAAAAGATACTTATTTTAGATCTAAAGACACAAATAGGTTGAAAGTTAAAGGGTGGGAAAAGATATTCAGTGCATATAGTAACAAAAAGTAAACTAGACTGACTATATTAACATTAGACAAAATGGATGTCAACTCAAAAATTGAAAAGACAAAGACAGACATTATGTATTGATAATAGGGTCAATTTACCAAGAAGATAAAAACAATATAAATATATCTGCACCAAACAACAGAAATATAAATATATATGAAGCAAAAATGGACAGAATTGAAGATAGAAACAGCTAGGACTTCAATTCCCCACTTTAATAAAGGGCAGCTTCTTAAAAACTTAAAAGTATTACATGATCTAATAATTACACTCTTAAGAAGCTACTCAAGAAAATGAAAAACTATGTCCACACAAAGACTTGTATGTGAATGTTCATAGAAGAATTATTTACAACAGCCCAAACTAGGAACAACTCAATGTATATCAACTAATGAATGTCTAGAGAAAATAATATACATGCATACAATGGAATACTACTTGACAATAAAAAGAAACAAACTACTGAATCATTCAACAATATGAATGAGCCTCAAAAACATTATGCTAAATGAAAAAATCCAGACACAACAGACCAGAAAAGGCAACTGTGCACAGCCAAAAGCAGACCAATGGCTGCCTAGGAACAGGAACAAGTGCATACAGTTAGTGTAACAGGCACCAGAGAATTTTCAGGGCAAATGGAAATGTTCTAAAACTCAGTTCTACTGACAACTACTCAAATCTATAAATTTATTAAAAGGATTGAATTTATCCTTCTAATGGACATATTTTATGGTATTTAAGTTTTGCCTTAATAAAGCTGCTAGGAACCAGCAGATGGCTTAATGGTTACATCACTGGACTCCCATGTAGTTGACCACGGTTCAAGTCCCAGAACCAGCAACTTAAAACTCACGCCAGGCATGATGTGCATGTGTGCCCAAGATTCTGAGAAGAGAATGGATGAAAAGGGATTGTGACATGGGCATCCCACCTAGCAGATGATTTCTCGCTTTCTGTCTCTCTGTCTCTGTCTCTCCAACGAATATGCATGCCCTATAGCAAAAATCTCTCTCAAAAAAATAAATAAAATAAACAAATAGAATAAAAATAAATACAGCTGCTCAAAAACGCCCACATTTCAATGTAGTTTTGGTAGAAGATGTGAAGAAATGGCCCAATCTCCGTGATATAGTCAGTAGTTTACCAGACTGTAGAACTGGAAACCACATGCCATCTACATTCAAGTCCTCAGCCTAGTCAGCCCAAAAGGCATGCCAGGCATATGCACATGTGGTAGGCTGGAGGACTAGAGGAAGAGGGTCATAGCATGATCAAGCCCTGTGGAATATCTCTCTCTCTCACTTTTTCTCATTCTATTGAGAATAATAACAATAAAAGAGATGTGAAGAAAACACACGGTTTCCATATTCAAGATACACAACACACAGAGATCTTTCTAGAGTGGTTTAGGTAGTCTTTTAATTGAGAAACTGGAATGAATGATATCCTTTTGTCATCTCCTTTTCCTACAACTATATATCTCTTTTATACTAAATGATCCAAACCCTCAATGACAACGGTAATCTATAGCACAAAGTAAAATCTTTTAATTCAAGGATTAACATTTGCAATTCTAACTGTTCACCAACAACTATGAAGGTCTATGAACTCCAGCAATTTGTGATTTGTCAAGGAACAAATTTAAATTGCTGTGAGCCAAGGGTTTGGAGCCCTACTTCTTAGCCAGTGAATGAGTTTGGTTCTCCATAGGAAAACACTTAATGTTTGTCTTCTCTGAATGTTTTGTACATAAGCTTTCATTGTTGCACTTTGGCTAATGTCCACATATGTGGAACAATTATTAGGAAAATCAATTTTGAAAAAGAGTGATTCACCCTTAAATCACTAACTGTAGTCATTTGTCTGAAGTCTCAAAATAACTCTTATTAACAATAGTTAACAAATACATCAATGGACATGGTAAATGTCTTAGATTTCCTAACTCTCGCTCAAGATTTTCACATCAGTTTCACAAAGGAAAAGGCTCCGTTGAAGTTAACAAATGATTTTCATTCACAATAGTTCTATAAACAGCCTTAGTGAGATTGAGTTTCCTGTTTATGGCCAATAGCCCAAGTTACACAAACACAGGACTTAGACGGCTTTGTGGTTTTATAGCAAGCACTCTCACTCTTAGCCATAACTCATGTGTGTGCATTTCTCTATCAATATCACTCAGGGTAAATACACATTCCTACATGTAAATCGAAGTGTAATAAGACAATGTATAAAAGATGTGTTCAACTGTCAATGTACAAAATCAAGATCATATGTTTGGTAAATATGTGCATTTCATCCCTTTTGAGGATAATGTTTATGCTAAGTTAAACCAAAACAAGGTTATTTCTTCTTCTTCTCCTCCTCCTCCTCCTCCTCCTTCTTCTTCTTTTTCCAGAAGGCACATGTACTCACCAGAAATAGGGAAAATGAAAAAGCAACCCCTGTGGGAAATAGTCACATCACAACCCCTCCTCCATTTCTCCCTCCATTAAGGATTTTGGGCACATTCATGTACCCAGCATGTTTCTCAAGCTACCAGACCCAAGACTCAAACTGTAAGAGAGACAACAGCCTCAACAGAGACACCTGCCATAATCCAGAGACCCCTGCATAATTCCCACCCAGCCAGGCTCATGGATGTGCACAACCTGCATGTGCAAGTCTATCAGAGAACAGAGCCCCTGATCTTCCACATGGATCCAACATCATCAAGAGCTCCTTGCAGCTGCCCAATCTAGCTGGCCCAACAAGGCTATATTTTCAACAGTCTTCCATTTCCATTATATCACAATATCTATCTGATATCTTAGTGACTAGTAATATCTTTAGGTTCCATAGATAAGTGAACATTTAAAACTAAAGGACAAAATATGATTTCTATTCCAGTTGTAATTAGTTTCCAGTAGAATAGAATTAATTTGCATATTTTTCTCTCTGTCTTTTGCATTAACATCCTGACAGCTTTTAACTGTATTGTCGCCCTACCATCTCTTCGTTTAATATCTTCTGAGCACCTATACTGTCAAAGCTTTGTGCTAAGCACTGGGGACACAGCTATGAATAACACAGACTCTCGGACACCAAAAACTTAATGTCTGAGCAGTAACAAGTATATAAAATCCCTTTAAATGAGTTAAGAGTCCAGGGAATCTACAGTGAATATTTTTCACACAACAAACAAAATTCAGGCTTTTATAACATTCTGTTGACATAGCTACCATTCAAGAATTAGCATTATTGTTAGAGTTCCTACCAAAAAAAAAAAAAAAACTGATAGAACTATTTCAGTTAACGCTTCTCTATTTCGCATCTTTTAAAAGAAGTTCTTTTGTATACTTCTCCCATGAGAGAGGAAGACAGAAAGTGAGAAAGAGGTAGGTACCTCCCCAACAGGGCCCCCATCGCCCCTCCAGTCTCAGCCAGCCAGGATCACTTGCACAAGGAGACCTTGGGAAGTGAACCTGGAATCTTCCCATACAGTGGCATGTGGGTGCCTGGGATCCTGAGGGCTTGGCAAATGGCCTCAGCGTTGAGGAACATTGCTATCACTGTGCCACCACAGTTGGCCTCTATTTCCCATCTTGAACTGTACACAAGGAGATTCAAGATAGGCATCACTTGATATAATCAACTGATTAATCATTAGCTCTCTTTCCTTCTCCCAGCTGCCTCCCCAGCTTCTCACTTTTCTGAAAGGCAGATCTGGACAAGCTGCTGCCAACACTGGGCTAGCGCGAGTGCAAACAGTCCAGCCTCTGTAACTCAGCTTCCCTTTCATGTTCCGAACATGTTTCTCTCATCTCAGTAATCAGTGTATCTTCCACGCCCTCCACTGGGAAATCAAAAATTTCTATTCAGC
>NW_006160062.1:505856-506758 GCF_000334495.1 Tupaia belangeri chinensis
TTCTAGTCAGCAGGACTTTTGTCCATGCTTATTTTTAGGAGAGAAGAAGGCATAACACCAGATGACATCCTTTTTGTGTAGGCTATACCCTGGCCTAGAGACATGGTCATCTGAGTGACCCTAGAAAGCCGCTTCCTGCACTATCTAGGACTATGAGCTGGTGTTTAATGACCTGTGCTATAAACTCAATTAGAATAGAAAACAAAATTTTCTGGGCCTCCAGAACAGTAATGTTAACCCATGCACAATTATGAAAGTACCAGTTGAGGAAAATGAAAGTTGGCTTTCCCTGGACAAATTTAGGGGAGAGGAGACAGTTGAGAATCCATTCAATACCTTCCTTCTCCTTACATGTACTCTGCCCATAACTAAAATGGTTTTCCCCAAACCTGAGTGTGCCAGGCAATCCAGTGGGGTACAAGAAGGAAATATTAAAGCTTCTGTTTACCCTTATTTTACTTAAAAATAATTATTATAAATTTTTTATTAATATTTAATAGATAGACACAGGGACCTTCACCTAGTCCACAAGTCTGTTGGTCCCAAGTACCTATTGAACAGAAAAGCAAGGGTGCCACCAGGCTGTCATCTGACCATGACATATCACAGCATAGTTTCTGGTTAAATGTGTTCTAAGCTCCTGAATACCAGAATAGTTACAACCTTGTACTGAAATGGGGAGTGACCATGAAATTCTTTTGACTATATAGGACTCATTGGTTATCTCATGGTAAAGACCTTTTTTAAATGATAAGGCACAACTGTGCATGAAAGAGAGAGAATTACTCTCAACAAAGTCTTGTCACACTGTGATCCCCATTCCCAGTCCCCAGCTCCTCAAATTCCTGGGTGCTCTTTTCCTAGTCTGCCAATCCCTCAGAATTCTGGGCACTCATGTGCCA
>NW_006160062.1:506938-509415 GCF_000334495.1 Tupaia belangeri chinensis
TTTCCCTAGCCTGCCAATCCCTCAGAATTCTGGGCACTCATGTGCCACCTATGCTCTCAGACCAACCAGGGGATCTGAACCTACAATCAGCCACCTGGCTTCCAGCCTTGCAGGGCACTTGCATTACTGCTACACCACACAGTAGGGTTACTTAAAAGACTCAAGCTTAATTATACCTTCTTTTCCCACAAAAATTCCAAATTTGCCGACTTTTTCTGGGATGACAAAAAGCTGCCAGTAACATACTACTGAGTAAGTAAGGTACTCACTCTGTTCCAGTAAAGAAAAGGTATTGTTTTAACAAAATGTGAAAAAGTAAATACTGTTCTAAGGAAGTATATACCTTGGAAAGAGCATTTTGAAAAACAGATATTTGGAAATGTTTCATCCTTTGCTTCTGAAAAGATAGAAATGTGTAATTCTGAAAATACTCATATTTCTTCATTTTAAAACTATGGCAACAGAATTTTCTAATTTTTAAAATATTTTCCAAAAGAAAACTTACAGTGAGTTTTGAACCTATTATTTAAACATTAAAACACACTTTCCTATTAGGAAGTGCTGAACACAACTTGAAAAGTGAATAATTAATGGCCCACTTTCTACTTTAAAAAAATTTAGAATAATTGAAGATAGGGCAGAACTATGATTTTATGGACTCAGAAAGCAGGAGGCCTGTGTAATCAGGCAGGGCCTCGTCTTAGAAGGGCCTCTCACTTAGTTCATGCTCTGCTGTCACCACATTGAAATTTTTAACAATTTTGAACAAGGGCCCACATTTTCATTTTGCATTAGACTCCTTAAATTATAAAGCTGGTTCTGAAAATCCATAGTCAACTGCAGCTTTTCTATTGGAATCTATGTATCTTTTGAGGTATCTCTGCAGCTATGATAACCATTAAATATCAAGTATTAATACAAAACCAACTTCGAATTTCTTTTAAGTGCTAAACTAAGCTTGTCAAAAAATAATTATACACATAATTACATTTCTATTTTTATAAATTGTTACAATCACAAAATAAAGAAGGCAAAATTAGTTGGCGGCTGTTAAAGAAAATTTAAAATATTCTTGTCATCTGGCTCCCTGTAGCCAGTGATTAAAAGAGCTGGATCCCTCATAGCCAACTATGGTTGGAATTCCAGCCCTGGCGGTCTGAAAAAAAACACACTTTGGGTATGCGCATGTGTGCCCAGAATCCCCATAGGGTGGAAAAATAGAGGAGAAGGGATTATAGCAAGAACACTACCCATGGGTGCTTTCTCCTGTTCTCTTCAACCCCTCTGGCTAGCACATGCACCCTCTGGCAACTGAAAAAAAAAAAAAAAAAAGGTATTCTCATTTTAATTTTATTTTTGCATGTCTTATAATATATGCAATATATTAATACAGGTATGCATGCACATGATTTTTAAATAAACAAGCACATATGGCACTGCATGTTCAACAACTTGCCGTTTATGGAAGTGCACAAAAAAGTTCTAAAACACCAACCTAGACGCCCAACGATAACTTTGTGCTTGAAAGCCCAAGCTCCGAAATTCCTTCCTCTTCTGGCTACACTTACCTAACACCTCCCAGAAGAGGAAGGCAATGGTGGCTTGGTGTAGAGGATTTGAAGTCAGGACTGAGTTCAAACGCTGCTGCTCCTCTTTAGGACAGAGTCTCCTCGCCAGAACCACCTCTAGTACAGCTCATAGGATCGTGTGCCAGGGCCTGGTCCACCACGAGAGTATCAACGGCCCTATCATTTACACCAGGATGTTTAAACTGAGATCATGTGAGAGCCATTTCTACCTGTCCACTTCAGGCCTAGTTTGCCCCAGCGACTGGATAATTGCACTTCGGGCAGTGAAGTGCAATGAATCTTCAGTGATATTGGAGCAATATTACTCCCTTAAAACACTCCACGGAAGGGAGTTGCTATCTCTCTCGGAATAAGGTGGCAGGGGATGAAACCTGAGGCACACAAGGCCCGGCAGGGCGCTCCCTGGGCGCTGCGGGAACGGCCCACGTTGCAGGCATCCCTGGAGCGCGGCTTCGAACTTTCTCCTCTACGTGCCCAAACCTGACCGCAGCCTTCCTTCGCCGTGCGCGGTTCCCCATCCGCGCCTGCCTCGGCCGGCGTGGTGCCAGGTGGCTGCTCTCAGCCTGGCTCCGAGTGTACCACGCTCACCTCCGGGGGTCGCCGGCCGGCGCGGGGGTGAGGCCGCCCTTCCCTATCGCCTGGGGTCGCTAGCGCGCGTGGGAGAAAGGGCTCGATCCCTGGCTGGAAGCGAAGCGGCAACCTATGACCCTCGACCCCCGACCTCGATCCCCCGGCCTCCTTCTTTCCCGGGACCTTACCTGGATGGCGTGGCCGCTGCCCGGGGCCGTGGGGCCGCCCACCAACTTGCAATAGAGCTCTGGCCGGGGCCGCCCGCCATCCTGCCGCCGCTCCCCGCAGGTGGCGGTGGCCCAAATCTTCGCCGGCTCC
>NW_006160062.1:509847-515508 GCF_000334495.1 Tupaia belangeri chinensis
AGCGGGCACCCGCCGGATCAGGAACTGACAGGCTGCCCGGGCCCGCAGACGTCTGCTCTGCAAGCTCCTCGCGCTCTGCAAACTTCGCGGGCGGGGAAGGAGAAAGGCGTTCCTGAGCTCCCACCCAGGCGGTCGGAGCTAGGGCCGGGACCGTCTGACGTGCCCACAGCCAGACCAGAAATCAGAGCATTCTCCTCTCCAGCTACTCAATGCCTCAGACCAAAGTCAGAAACGCCAGCTCCCTACCTAAGGAGTTGAGACGGTACAGGAAACTGCCCCTGTCTGAACTTTTCGTCAAAGACGTTGCGATTTCCCAGACAGGTATTGATCTGAAAACTCTCCAGCAAATGAGCACCTATGATCTCTGCGGCGCGCGGCACTGCAGCCTCATACTGAGCCTGGGACACAAGGAGCTCTCCGAATTAGGAGTGGTGGATCGCACACATTTCAAAGACTACCAATAGTGCAAGACATGGTTTGCCAAGCCGGAAAGGTACCTTGGAGGAAGTCCTTTGGATGCCCAACCTGTGAGATGTTTGAGATGAGTGATTTACTAGAGCTGACACCCTGGCTGGCTTCAGGACAGGATACTCCCTCCCTCAGGACTGAGACTCTGTTCAGTGTGTAGTACCTAAAGAAAAAAAATTGTATATGAAATGCAGTTGATGAATTTTTTTCAAAGCAGGAGGGCAGAAAATCATGAGGAAAAACAGTAATAAAAGTGTGTGTGCGTGTGTTTTAATGGCAGAATGATTGGGTTCTGAAAGGTGTTTTCATGTCAGGGTTTGTCCCAAAGAAAGTAGAACTGGAGCTCTGAAGGATGAACAGGAAAAGAGGCAGGGTACGAGAGCACCATTCAGCAAAGATACAGACATGGATGAAAAAGCGCAGTTGGAAGGTGGTGCAGTCTGATTGTGTAATTCATATGTTGAAATCTGAGCCCCGATGTGATGGTTTTAGGAGACAGAGCCTTTGGAATGTGAGAGGTCATGAGGATGGAGCCTTCATGAAGAGCGTTAGTGCCCTTATAAAAGAGGCCTGGCAAAGCTGTTGGTCCCTTCCACCCTGTCCATGAATCAGCCAAAGGGCCCTCTCCAGGGTCTGCTTGGGCCTGGATCCTGGATTTCCCAGCCGCAGGATTATGAGAAATATTTTTTGCTGTTTATAAGCTACCCAGGTTATGATATTTTGTTATAGCATTGCAAAGGGACTAAGAAAAAAGAGAACTGACTATATATTTATTAATTATTGGAATAGGTAGAAGAAAGTGTATCTGTTTAACCTTCTATTTGTTTTTTGAAAATGAAGAGAGGAAAAGGAATGTGTGTGCATAATACCAAAAAGAGAAGCCATACATAAAATTTTTAAAAAATTAAAAAGCACCATAATGAAACAAAAATGGAAACTACATGGGAGAGAAGAAAATGCATACCACAAATGACATAGGATTGAATGGCTTTAATGTACAGACCTTTTACAAAACAAATAGAAAAAAGTTAACACTCAGGCTAAGCGACCTAATGAGCAATTCACAGAGAAAGACATTTTAAAAGCTAATAAGGCCAACCAGTGTGGGATAAGCAGGAGGGCACTTCTGCACTGCAACAGGAGGGCACTGCTTTACTGTGGCTGGGGCTACATGTGTGAAAAGGATTCAATCCTGGCCCCAGCTAAATAGGCCGAGTGAGTCAGCCTGTGGTCCTAGCTGATAGGATTCTGGGGCAGGTGGATTAAGAGGTGGAAAGGTCCTCTCAAAAATACCTTTCTTGAGCCAGTCACGGTAGCGCAGTATAACACAACACTCCAGAGTACTGAGGCCATATAGATAGGTCCCAAATTCACGTCCTGAGGTCTCTCTGTACATACACTCTCTGGGTGCACATATGTGTGCCTATGATCCCGGCTGGCTAGGGCTGGGGGTGGATACAACATGAAAATCCTTTTGGGAATCTCTCTCTCCTCTCTCTCTCTCTCTCACTCTCTCTCTCTCTCTCTCAATGCAGCCATTAACACAAATAATTAAATCATAAACAAAGGAATTGAACATGTATTTCTTCAAAGAATATGTAAAACCTGTCAATAAGTACATGGAAAGATGTTTCACTTCGCTAGTCATCAGAGAGATACAAATCAAAACCACAATAAGATACCTCTTCCACTCACCAGGATGACTATAACCAAAAAGAAAGATAATAACCAGCATTGAAGAGGATGTGGTGGGAATATGAAATGGTGCAGACACTTAAGAAAACACTTTGGCAATTCTTCAGAAAGTTAAAGATGTAGTTACCATGTGACCCAGAAATTTCTATTCTAAATTTTTACTCAAGAGAATTGAAAACATACATCCATACAAAAATGTGTACATGAATGGTCAAAGCATCATTATTTCTAATAGCCAAAAAGTGAAAATCACCTTACATTTACCAACTGGTAAATGAATAAACAAAATGTGGAGTATCCATACAATGGGATAACAGTCACCCATAAAAAGGAATGAACTTCTGATGCATGCTAACAGCATAGATGAATCTTGAAAACATTATGCTAGGTGAAAAAATCCACATACAAAAGGCCACACATTATATGTATAGGGGGTGAATACTAACAGGTTCAACATTTCTTCTTGGAATAATGAAACTCTTCTAGAATTAGATGGTGGTAATGGTTGTACAACTCTAAATACATTAAAAACCACTATTATGTAATTTAAGAACTTAGTGGAATAAAAATCATATCTTAATAAAGCTGCTATTTAAAAATTGTATAGAACTGAAATATATTCTACAGATAAAAACTGTAGGAGTGTGTATGTATGTGTAAAAGTAGACCTAAAAACATTTTGAAAACAATACAATAGTATGTTCAAGAGTGGAAAGATGAGCTAGGGAGACGGTTTTTTGTTTTGTTTTGTTTTGTTTTGTTTTTGTTTGTCTGTGTTTTTGAATTTTTATAGTAATGAACTTAAACTGCTTTTGTCCTCATAAGAACTTTTCAAATATTCTAGTAAATCAACCATATGAATTCCCAGCACTATGTGGAATAGTTCTGCCTGAGGACCACCTGAGTTGTTGAAAAAAAATTGAGAAAAAGTAAGAAAGAAGTCCAGCCTCAATGACGCAGTTGGTAGCATGCGAAACTGCAGTGCTGGAAGCCTCACGGCTGACCTCGGGTTTGGATCCCGGCCTGGTTGATCTGCAACATATCAGGTGCGTGAGCACATGCTCAAGCTCCTGATGAGCTGGAGGTCTGGAGAAGGACGATCACAGTGTGACCAGACCTTATCAAGGGTGCTTTCTCTCTCTCTTTCTCTCTCTCCTGTGAACGAATAAAATAAACAAAACTTTAATATATATGATTTTATATATATATGATAAAAATAAGAGAGATACATCTTACATGCATACTTAGGTCTTTCCAGACCCAAAATTATTTAAAGGAAAGCAATCAACCAATGGTTGAGATTCCAAAATTACTTTGCTAATATGTAACGGTAAAAGCAAAGTCTACATTTAAGAAGCTGCCCTCTATCCAGGCCAGTAACTCCTCCTCACTGCCAGGTCATGTCACTGAGACATTCTGATAATACCAACCAGAACCTCAACAGCAGAGCTGTTGTTGTAGATTCAGATCTAGCCTTCCTTTTCATAGCACTTTGCATTTTTCTATAAAAAGCAACATTTAGCAGCATGGCATTACAAATGTATTATATTGTAGAATGATAATATTTCTTCTTAATGTTTGTTATTATATTTCCTCATTGGAGGATTTGTGGTATCTTGACCTTACCTTGTCATAGCAGTTTAAAAATAACTTCGTGATGTCAAAATACACAGTGTGTTTGTCTGCTGAGAACAGCATTCAAGATGGCCAAATAAAAGTTAAGCATTGAAAGTTAATTATTTGCTACAGTTATCTCTCTGAAGATTAGGTATCCAAAATAAACATCCAGGGCGAACCTACCCTCCACAGGCTTGGATACTGGAGATAAAAAGTTGAATTAATGAGAATAATGATACATTTGTGGTAGGGAGGAGGAGGAAAAATGTTGTTCTGATGCTTAAATGAATGGATGTGTGGGCAAGTGCTTTCAAACACTAATGAGCAAATTTAAGGCACACTTGTGTTTTTAAGGCAAGATGAGGCTGTTATGTTTTAATACAGAAGGACGATGCTGAAAGGAATTAAATTAGTTGCCCATGTTCTAAGAAAAACAGGACTAATAAGCTAGACACAAGATTTCTGAACTCTGAAATGACAGAAGGAAAAAGCCTCCAGTGGGGAGAGGGTGCAACAGTGGTATGAAGGCTATAGAGAAACATCCCCAGCACAACAGAAGCTACTAGTACTTAGCCCTAGAAGAGTGGGTGAGACAGATATGCATAGTTGGGTGTAAATAAACCCAAACTAACACAAGCGAACGTGGGGTTTGGCTGGATTCTCAATACTTCAGAAGTGATTCATGCATAGCTATGTCCTTCAGATCTCAAGATGGAAATGCAACTTGTCATGCCATTGTTGAAGAGGATTTCCCTAGAGTCACACTCAATAATGTCCCTTTAGTATAGTGATCAGCCTAGTATACCCATTGCTGATGCTCATTTAGTCAAAGTCTAAGTATTCTCCTCCTTTCATTTTCTTTAGTTTGCTATAGATTGCGTGCACTCACCAGAGACGAGATGAAGGGTAGACAAGAGAGAGAGAGAGTAAGAGAATTTAGGGCACGAATGCACAAATGTCCGGCATGATTTTCTTTTTCATTCTTATTTTTAGAGAGATTTTTGCTTTAGGGTGCATGCACTTGCCAGAGAGACAGATAGTGAGAAATCACCCCTCAAGGGGGATGGCCACTCCACAACCCCTTCTCCTCCATTTTCCTCTTGGGGTTTTGGGCATGCAAGCACACATGCCCTGCATGAGTTTTAAGTCACTGTGTCTGGGACTCAAACCATGGTCGACTATGTGGGAATCCAGCAACATAACCATTACACCATCTGCTGGTCCCCCTGGCATGATTTTCAAGACACTGGGTCTAGGACTTGAACTGTGCAGCTGGCCATATGGGATCCACCTGTCTTAACCTCCACATCACTGTTGGCCCTTCCCTCTCCTCTCTATCCTCTCTTTAGTATGGCAACTTTTTCTTTCTGTCTTTCCAAGTCTTCCTAGGAATATGAACTGGGATCAGAAATCCTGTGTTCTGTTTATTGTAATTATTCTTCGTTAATTGTATTGCTAAGCTATAACTTGCCTTTGGCTTGGTTTTGTTTAATGAGCAGGTTGCAGAAGTTTTCTCCTTTCACTATTACCTTATAGAGAAAACAATTACATCATTCTAGCTATGATATTGCAATACATTAGCAGTATGTGGATCTTGAACAAAACAGGAAAACTAAAGGCAATTTTTACTCGTCATAGTACCACAAAACTGGTGAGTCTGCTTGGAAAACCAGAGGGAACTAAACAATGAGTAAAGTTCTGCTGTCCAATTGGTTAGCTTCATTGCAAACCCTAAAATGAAAAGCTTTTGGAACCAAACCATTCTTTTTTTTTTTTTAAGAGAGATTTTCACTATAGGGCACATGCACTTTCAAAATATATTTTTTATTACTATTCTTCCATGACCTTCTGCTCTCCTGCTTTGAAAGCGTGTCACAAACT
>NW_006160062.1:515520-523924 GCF_000334495.1 Tupaia belangeri chinensis
GAGTGTCACCAACTGAATATGCATTTTATATTCCTGTTTTTCTTTAATCATGATAGAGCATGTGCAAACACATCAGAGATAGAGAAAATGAGAGAGTTGAGCATCTCCACAAGGTCTAGTCATGCTGCCATCTCCTTCCTCCAGTCTATCAGTTCATTAGATTTTTAGACATTCACACAGGTGCTCGATGTGTTTCCGGCTGACCAGTCCAGGAATTTGAACTGTGGTCACCACATGGGATCCAACTTCTCTTGAGCAATGCTTTACCACCGCACCACAGTCAGCCTACAACCATATCTTAACATTTACTTTTCCGTACTATTAAAGTTCTACATAGCTGCAAATGTAGGCTTTTGATTAGTGTCAACTAATTAGCATGACAACACTGAGCTGCAATCATCCCAGCTCCATGTGAAGAAATGTGCTTTTATTAGCCTATGTTGCTATATTCTAAAGGCACAGTTTCTATGAGCCATTTTGAAAAAAGAGAATTGTCCCTAGACCCATGAGCTTCAGCAAACACAAGTCTACCACCAGCCACTTTTGTAATAGATAAAAAAGTCAAGGTTATGGCATTTGCCCACATCCTCATTAGCATAAAATTGTATCCAGAATCCAGCAATGTGCCTTCCTGGGATTATGGCACTCTTCCCCCAATTTCCTTTAAAATGCAGGACTCCCTGCTCACAAGTCCCCAGATTTTTTTTTTTAATGTTTTGCTTTGTTTTGGAGAGGTTTTTTTGCTGTAGGACCCATGCACTCGCCAGACAGACAGAGAGAGACAGAGAGATAGAAAGCAAGAAATCCCCCCCTGGGGGGATGGCCACACCACAATCCCTTCTCCTCCATTCTCCTCTTGGGAGCTTGGGCACACATGCACACGTGCCGGGCGTGAGTTTTAAGCCACCGGGCCTGGGACGCAAACCACAGTCGACTACATGGGAGTCCAACGACATAGCCATTACGCTAACTGCTGTTCCCTCACAAGTCCCCAGATTTAAAAGCTCCTTGTAAAGTAGTGATACTCACTTGGCACCTGGCCTGTGTCTAGCTCATCTACTGAGCTCAAAATTCCCAGCGTTAACCAAACCAGAGTGGACTTCACAACCTGGTTGTATCCAGTGTTTTTGTTCACCACAGGCAGATTCCAACTTTGGTTGGAACTTTGACAATGGTACCTCCCGTTAGGGCACTCCCTGGTAGGCAGTTATGCCAAAGACCCTGTGAAGAACTCACATTCCAATTGTATGAATTTCCTGTCCAGCTCTTGCTTCACACACTCCAGTTTGGCCTTTATGTGAAATATGCAGTTGGGCAGAGCAGGTAATTTTATACATTTGTTTTAAGGAGGATTCTTTTTTTTTTTTTTTTCCACCTTAGGTTTGTGTTTCTACAAGCATAGTTCTAGGATAAAAGAAAGTATACACCTATGTAATAGTACCTTTTATTTACACTGAAATTTTTTCCTGTCAGCCCAGAGCTACCCTACAAGGTAACTGAGTGGAAGCCACTGTTCTCATTTTGTGGATGAATAAACATCTAGTGTAAGACAATGAATAATTAAATTCTCTTGCTCGGGCTTGGGGAGATTTAAGGGATAGAGCCTTCTTTTTCTTGACACAAGGGTTAGTAATTATCTGGCAGAGATACTGAGTAAAAATTAGAAAGAAGCTTTAAAAGTACCCTCTTGCATTCTTTTCACACTTTCCTTCTTTTGGTCACCCTAAATATGAGGATTCAAATCCCACTGAATAATCTCTGTGACAGCAAGAGGTAGCACTACTGGCAGGACAAAACTGTGTTACGATCTAGTGTTCAGTCACACTACATTCTGATTCTAGGTCCAGAATATATTGCTCAGAGGCATTCATTTTGATAAGAATTTGCCAAACAGGCTCAAAAGAGGGCTATCTAACAAAGGCTATAGATTGAAGGCATGGGCTTACCAAAGAATTTTGTTAGTGCTCTTTTTTTAAAAATTTGTTCGAAGGTGACTGTGTTTGTGAGAGAGAGAAAGAACTTTCTGGAGGTATGACCACATCACAGTTTCTTCTCCCCCATTCTCCTCTTAGGGTTTTGAGTACACATGAGTACACATGCATGTTTCTCAAACTGCTGGGCCCAGGACTCAAAACGCAGTCAGACATGTGAGATCCAGTCTCCTTAACCACCACACCATTGGCTGAATCTGTTGGTGTTCTTTAATATTGCCATATAAGGAGGCCAGCAGGTGGTATGGTGGTTATGAAGTTGGATTCCAACATGGCTAACCATGGTTCAAATCCTAAACTCAGCAGCTTGAAAATCATGCCAGGTATGTGTGCATGTGTGCCAAAGTCCTGAGACGAGAATGGAGGAGAAGGGGTATAGGCCTGGTCATCCTCCCTTTCCCACAGGGAAGTGATTTCTCACTTTCTCTTTCTCTGTCTCTCTCCAGTGGGTGCACATGCCCTATAGCAAAAACCTAAAAAATAAAATTAAATTAGATTAAATTAAATTAAATTAAATTAAATTAAATTAAAAAGGTGATCATCCCCACCAAAAGGAGGAAGCCTGTGAACTTGCTCAGGTCTCACCCTAGATATTCTCACCTGGTCTCTCCTGGGCACTCTTGCCCAAGTTCTAATATACCTCACTTCAGCTAGTGTTCAGATTTTTGTCTCTGGTAAATTCTTTTACCTCCCATGCACCAGCCCTCCTGCCCCATTGCACCACTTCAGGTACGTAGAAAAGGGTCCCAGAGTATCTTCCTAGACTACAAAAAATAGGATGAAAGAAAGTCATCTTGGATGTTACAGTCCCGATCAAGCCCTTACAGAACTTGCATAAGAAACACTAGGCAAGACTGGAAGAAAAAATGCCCAGCTGATCTCAAACCAAATTGCTGAAGCATGAGCAAATGAATAGTTGTCTTTTAAGACATTGTTTTTGGCAGTGGTCTATTTTTTTCCCCAGAATTATTTATTTAAGAGACCAGCAGATGGCATAATATATACATTGCTAGACTCTTATGTAGTCAATTATAGTTCAAGTCCCAGACCCAGCAGCTTAAAACTCAATTCCTGGTGCATGTGAGCGCATACCCAAAAATCTCAAGAGGAGAATGGAAGAGTAGGGATTGTGGTGTGGCCATCCCCCAGCAGGGAAGGGTAGGGGGTGGTGATTTCTCGCTTTTTGTCTCTCTGTCCCTCTCTGTCTCTTCAATGAGTACATTTGTGCTATAGCAAAAATCTATCTCAGAAAAAAGGATTTATTTATTATTTATTTATTTTTAAATTTGACCAGAGGAAGACAGACTTGGGGTGAGGGATGAGAAAATAAACCACCTGGTGTGGGACTCAAACTGCGGTTGGCCATGGGGGAGTATAGCACCCTAACCACCCACCACCTGGCAGCCCAGGAAGCAGTCTATTATGCATTGATAGACAATCGAAAAGTTCAGAATTTTGGCTCCTCTTCCTAATTACCAACGTGAACTGATAAATGTCACCTAATGTTTGTACTTTCCATTCTTAAATGCCTTGAGTTACAAGACAGTAGAAGTGGATTATAGAATACTCTTTCCAATTTGAAAGTGAAAGATTTTACTTCTAGCAGTTCTGAGGAATTGAAATTTTAGAATCTGACTTTTGCATTTAGAACTTTGTATGTAGTTAATGTCTTTAAAAAGGCTAAAGTAGGGACTGGTAGGTGGCATGGTGGTTAGGGTGCTAAACTCCCAAATGGACGACTCCAGTTCAAGCCCTGGACCTGGTGGCTTGCTTTCTCATTTTTCCCTCTTTCTCTGTCTCTTTTGGATCAAATTTTAAAATAATAATAAATAAAATTGAATAAAATAATTATCTTTTAAAAATTAAGTTTTTTTCTCTTCATTTTTTTTTCTTTTCTTCTTTTCTGGCTTTTGCTCCTGGGTAAGTATCTAGGGAAAAATAGAATTTCCTCTTTTGAGTCTCATGCCCTGTTTTTAGCTCTTGCCAGAATGGTTTGTTATTTTTATCCCAAGTTAAAATAAATAATTTTTTAGTAATACGCTTTCTGCCAAATCATCAAGAACTCTGCCAGAATGGACAATTCTGCAAAGTAGGTTTTTTCACAGATACAGCGTGAATTCTATAAGTCAAATATTGTTGTCTCGCAGCATATCTTGTGAAAGTGGGTTTTGATCATTTCTGATCCTTCTTTATTTTTAAAGAATTATTTATTTTGATCTTATTTATTCCTTCATTTATTTTAATTTGACCAGACACACACACACACACACACACACACACACACAGAGGGAAAGGGAAAAAGGAAGCCACCAGGTCCAAGACTCGAATAGCAGTCAGCCATGTGGGAGTGTCCAGTGCCTTAACCACCATATCGCCTCTGGTCCCCACATGATTCTTCTTTCTAAATAGCTTTTCCCCCTCAGTTACAGGTTATATTTTATATTTTTGCTTTTATTCCTTTCTTTTTCTTCGTTTTTAAAGGGATTTTTTCTTTAATGTAGGGCATGTGTGCTCACTGGAGAGACAGAGAGAGACAGAGACAGAAAACTATAAATCACTCCCCAGGGTAATGGCCATACTGCAATTCCTTCTCCTCTGTTCTCCTCTTGGGATCTTAGGTACACATGCACATGCATCTGGCATGAGTTTCAAGTTGTCAGGTCCCAGAATTGAACCATGGTTGGCCATGTAGGAGTCCAGCACCCTAACCATTATGCCGTCTGCTGGCCCCTCTCTTTTATTTTTTATGTACCTTTTATAGATTAGCCTTTGAAAGAAAGGCCACACTTTTAAATTGTAAGAAGTTAGAAGACAAGTCTTGGAATGGGAGAATGTATTGCAAACTCTCCTTCAGATAAGGGACTGATAACCAAAATATGCAGGGATCTCAACCAGTTTAGCCCCCGCCACACACACACACACACACACACACACACAAATCAACCCAATTAAAAGATGGGCAAATGAGCTGAACAGACAACTCTCCAAGAAAGATATACGAAGAACCAAAAAGCGTATTTTAAAAAATGCTCAACATCCCTCATCATATAGGAGATGCAAATCAATCACAATGAGATGCCACCTAAACCCAGTCAGAATGTCAAATCACTTACAAAGGCTATCCCATCAGGCTAACACTGGGCCTCTCATCAGATACAATGCAAGCAAGGGAAGAATGGGGAAATATATTCAAAGTGTTAAATGAAAAATAATGTCAACCAAGAATACTACACCCAGCAAGATTATCCTTCATACAGCAAAAGAAAATAAAAACATTCTCGGATAAACAAAACCGATAGAATTTACCAACTCCAGACCAGCTCTTCAAAAAATTCTGAAATGAGTACTATACCAAGGAAACTAAAGACAGACAGCAATAAGAGAACAAAAACAACCAAGAATATGGCCAACTTAATGGTAGGGACAAGTCTGGAAATATCGATAATAATGTTGAATGTTAATGGATTAAATTCTCTGATCAAGAGACACAGACTGGATGAACAGATTAAAAAGTCAGAAACCCTCCATCTTCCACCTACAAGAAAATCATCTCATGGATAAAGACATACATAGAGTAAAAGTGAAGGGCTGAAAAAAGGCATTCCATGCCAGTGGAAACCAAAAAAGAGTGGGAGTCGTTATACTGATTTCAGACAAATAAGGGCATTATATTGTAGTAAAAGGGCTAATTCACGAAGAAGATATAACGCTTATAAATATCTATGTACTGAACTCAGGAGCACCAAATATGTAAAGGAAAGACTGTGAGATATAAAAGAAGAGAGAGAGAGACTGTAACATAATAATTGTTGGAGATCTCAACACCCCATTATCTCCATTTGGCAGGTCAATGAGACAAAAAATAAGCAGAGATTCAGGACCTAAATGATATCATAAATCAGATGGACTTGATAGACATCTATAGAACTTTCCACCCAAAAAACACAAAATATACATTTTTCTCAGCCCCACATGGCACGTTCTGGAAGACTGACCACATGACAGGACACAAAATAAACCTTTACAGATTGAAAGGCACAGAAACTATATCCCTTCTGCAGCATCTTCTACTATAGTGATGGAATTAAACTTGATATTAATCTCAGTAAAAACCCTTGAAAATACACAAATACATGGAAACTAAATAACTTTCTTCTGAATGACTACTGAAGAGACTAAGATTGAAATCAAAAAGAGTCATGGAAACAAATGATAGTACACAAGTTTCTGTAATTTATGGGATAATGCAAAAGCAGTCATAAGAGGGAAGTTCATAACAATTAGTGCTCAAGAGAAAAAGATGGAAAGGTGGCAAAAGGACAGCCTAACGTCATGCCTCACAGAATTGAAAAAACAAACAAACAAACAAAATCCAAAAAAAAAAGTCAGGAGAAAAGAAATAATAAAGCTTCAAGCAGAAATAAAAAAAATAGAAAACAAGCAAATTATCCAGAAAATAAATGAAGGCAAAAGCTGGTTCTTTGAAAAGATAAACAAGATTGATACACCATATTAGTAGACTAATTAAGAAGAGAGAAAGAAACCAGATAAATCAAATTCACAATGAATCAAGCAACATTACAACAGACATAACAGAAATGCAAAACATTATTACAGTATACTATGATCAACTATATGCCAATGAAGAAGAAAACCTGGATGAGATGGACAAATTCCTGGACACATATAATCTACCAAGATTGACTCAGGAGGATATTGAAAGCCTGAATGACCTATAACAAGCAATGAGATTGAATCAGTAATAAATAACCTCCCAACAAAGAAAAGTCCAGGCCCCGATGGCTTCACTGCCAAATTTTACAAAACTTTTAAAGAAGAGGTAACCCCATAATAATAATAATGATTGGAAAAAACAGAAAAGATATTGAATGATGAAGTGGGGAGATTAATGTTTCTGTATTGACTGACATGCATGGCATTCCCTTTTCAAAAAGCAATGTAATACACTGTAAAATTATATGTAACCCAATGTAATACAAAGAAGATTATGATGATAATAAAAATAAAAAAAGAAGAGGTAACCCCCATTCTACTCACACTGTTCTAGAGATCCAAAAGGAAGGAACCCTTCCAAACTCATTCTATGAAGCCTCCATAACCCTCATTCCCAAAACAGATAAGGATACGACAAAAAAGGAAAACTACAGACCTATATCCCTGATGAATATATATGCAAAAATTCTCAACAATATACTTGCTAACCGTATTCAACAGCATATAAAAGACGTTATTCATCACAACCAGATAGCTTTATTCCAGGGATGCAAGGGTGGTTCAACATACGCAAAACCATAAATGTGATACACCATATTAACAGAAAGAAGATAAAAAATATATGATCATTTCAATCAATGCAAAAACAAAAAGCATTTCACAAAATACAACAAACTTTCATGATTAAAACTCTCATTAAAATTGGCATAGAAGGATCATTTATAGCATAATAGAAGCCATCTATGAAAAAGCTATAACTAACATTATACTGAATGGGGGAAAGCTGAATGATTTTCCACTAAAAACTGGTACAAGACAAGGCTGCCCACTTTCTCCACTTCTATTCAATATAGTACTGGAAGTCCTAGCCAATGCAATCAGACAAGAGAATGAAATAAAAAGCATTCCAATAGCGAAAGAAGAACTCAAATTATCCCTATTTGCAGATGACATGATTGTATACATAGAAGACCCAATAGTATCCATGAAAAAACTTCTCAAAGTAATAAATGCATACAGTAAAGTGGCAAGATACAAAATTAACTTATAAAAATATATAGCATTTCTATATAAAAACAACAAGCAGACAGAGACAGAGCTGAAGAAAGTAATTCCATTTACCATAGCCACAAAAAGTATAACATACTTAGAAATAAAACTAACCAAGGAAATCAAAGACCTCTATGAGGAAAACTATGAAAACCTTTAAAAAAGAAATCAATAAGGACACAAAAAAGTGGAAGGACATCCCATGTTCCTGGATTGGCAGAATTAATATAATCAAAATGGCAACCCTACCCAAATTAATCTACATATTTAATGAATTCTTATAGAATTACAAGAGGCATTGTTCACAGATCTAAAAAGAACAATCATAGAATTTGTCTATAATCATAAAAGACCCCATATTGCCAAAGCCATTCTGCACGAGAAGAGTGTAGTGGGGGAATCTCACTACCTGACCCCAAAATATATTACAAAGCTGTGATAATCAAAACAACATGGTATTGGGAACCAGCAGTTAGCATAATGGCTATGTCGCTGGACTCCCACATGGTCGACCGCGGTTCGTGTCCCGGACCCGGTGGCTTAAAACTCACGCCTGGCGCGTGTGCGTGCGTGCCCAAGATCCCGAGAGGAGAATGGAGGAGAAGGGATTGTGGCGTGACCATCCCCCC
>NW_006160062.1:523957-543957 GCF_000334495.1 Tupaia belangeri chinensis
AAAAAAAAAAATATTTAAAGGTTTTTCCCTTAAAAAAAAAAGGAAGGTTAAATTTAAAAAAAAAAAAAAAAAAAAAAACATGGTATTGGCACAAAAACAGACATGAGGACCAATGGAACAGAATAGAGACCCCAGAAATAAACCCCAAAACGTATAGCCAACTCATCTTTGACAAAGGATACCAGTCAATCCAGTGAGAAAAGGAAAACCTCTTTGGCAAATAGTGCTGGAAAAACTGGGTATCCACCTGCAGAAAGATGAATCTGAACCCCTATCTGTCATCATTAACAAAAATCAACTCAAAGTGGATCAAAGATCTAAACCTGAGACCACAAACTATAAAACTACTGGTAGAAAACACTGGGGAAACTCTGAGAGACGTTGGGATAGGCAAAGATTCCTTAAGCAAGACCCCCACAGCACAAGCAATAATCCCCATAATAGACAGGTGGGATTTCATCAGATTAAGAAGTTTCTGCACAGCAAAGTACACTGTAATTAATGTGAATTGACAACACCTAGAATGGGAGAGAATTTTTGTTAACTGTGCCCCAGATAGGGACTAATAGCCAGAATACACAGGGAACTCAAGTAGCTTACCCAAAAGAAAATGATTAACCACATTAAAAGATGGGAAAATGAGTTCAACAAACAACTCTCTAAACACTATGCATGGGTGGGGAACCAGCAGTTAGCGTAATGGCTATGTTGCTGGACTCCCACGTAGTCGACCGCAGTTCGTGTCCCGGACCCAGTGGCTTAAAACTCACGCCGGGCGCGTGTGTGTGCGTGCCCAAGATCCCGAGAGGAGAATGGAGGAGAAGGGATTGCGGCGTGACCATCCCCCCTGGGGGGTGATTTCTCGCTTTCTGTCTCTATGTCTCTGTCTGTCTGGCGAGCGCACGTGCCCTACAGTGAAAATCTCTCAAAAAAAAAAAAAAACACTATGCATGGGTTTCAAAAATATTTGCATCAAAATAAACTCATACTTTCATTCCATTTTCCATGAACCTTTTGAAGTCCCCTTGTAGGGGGAAAAATAAAAGGAGCTTTTTAACCTTCCCAAGGACATGAAATAACCTGCACAGTTCTCTTGGCTTAGTGCGAGTAATTATACCCAGGTTTAGACAAATCAAAAGAAATGACACATATGATAAAGTTAAAATTAGTTTCACTTACTCCATAATAGCACCTACTGACTGAGCTGCCTCTGCACAGAGACATGTGTATAAAGTGTGTTTTAATAATATTAACTCATTGTAAGGACTAAATCCATGACTCATTCTTTATGAGGAATAAATGCATCATCAGGTTATTTCAGGTGAAAACCAGTTCCTTCACCTTAGTGCAGTAAGTCATACTCCTTGAAGTTGCAAATCTTCAAAATCGTTCTTCTTCTTAGAAGACCTTTACTAACTCAGATTTTAGGCTAAGGAGGCCTGAATGTACACCAGATATTTTATCCTTAATTCTTAGGTCTCTTTCACCCACACAGCACATCAGCCTTAAAACAGTCATGCTGGTGTTTTTGCTCTTACATGTGCCCCAGACCTATAAATTGGGTTATCGTTTTTTCTTGAGTGATTTCAGACAAGCCACATGTTCATTAAGCATCAGTCCTTGGTGGCTGCATTTCTGTTTTCACCTGCTGTTCTCCTTTACTGGATGTAATTCCCTGCTGCTCACTTTTGGACCTTGCCAAAGGTCAGGATTGGAGGGCCGTTGAGGAATCCTGTGGAAGATCCTGCATGCTAAATTCCTCTAGTTGTTTGTCTGCCTTAATTGCCCCCCCTCCCGCACCCCATTGTCTGCCCCAAGTCCCCAAAGGATACTGCCCCAGCAGCTAGGTGATTTCACTTTCTGGTGGGAGCTGCTGGATCCCTGACCTCTCAGTGAGCCTGACTAGCTCCAAAATTAAGACAGAATAGTCTGGCCCTTAGGCCCCTGCTGAGTTCCAGACAGATGGGACTTTCCTATGGATTTCTCAAGGCATTACTCCCCTCCTAGGATTGGCATGTCACCATTGTGTCATCATACTGCCACTAGACTGAAAGCAGATGGTACACAAACTGTTTTGTCTAGGGTCATGTTTGATCATGGCTCTTCCGCAAGCATCTGCAGACATTTCTCTTTCCAGTGAAATTACTTGGACTTCTACCCTCCACCTCCTATTTATAGTTTCTGGGGAATTGAGAATCCTACACCTATATAAGAGGCATTGTAACTAGGCGTGACCAAAGAAGGGCTGAGCCCTGAGCTTAGTTTGACTTGCACGTCTGAGAGAGAGAGAATGTGTGTGTTTGGAGGGGAGGTAGAGAGAGAAGTGTGGGGGCATCAGGTACCAGCACAAGATCCCTTGATTAAATTCAAAGTTCTAGAGCTTCACCAAATACACAGAAAAGCACACATGCATGTGCACACAGAGAGATTGCCAATTAATTTAAAACACACATATAAATATGGAGTCGTAGCCTTTAGCAATAACTTTCAGGCCTCTCAGGCACTACTCAGCCCTATGATGGAGACCAATGAAGAGAAGTTTCTTGAGGGAGTGGAGGAGGAAAGTTCTTTTTCAGTGAAGCCATAACAATTATCCTACTAGTCAGTACCCCTTTTGTTCTTTATTGTTGCCTGCCCAGTGGCCTTACTTTTAAGCTAATGGCCACATGCCCTAAGTTCCTGAGGAAGAGAAGAACCACACAAACTTCAAATTTTATTACAGAAAAGAGTATTAGAAGATGTGGCTCCATATTTGAAAGGCTTTCAGATCCTTAGATAATCTGTGAGCATTCATTTATTCATTTAAAAATATTTGGTGTACACCTACTTTATGATAGCCCCTAGCCTTGGCATTAAGGCTGTAAAGAGAATGAGATCAACACACCTTCTGCCTGAGTGCTTCACAGTTTGATATTCAGTCTCATTGAAATTCTTTTCACTCTAAGCTGTCACCTCACTGCTAAGCTGTAAGAAACCCACCAAGGAAACTTCAATAAGAGAATGAGGTTCCTGCCACACTGAAAATGTATACTATGTACAGTTCTGGGTCCAGCTGCAGTTGCACAGCTATAGTACAATGCTCTGCAATACTGGAGGCTATATGGAAGACCAGGGTTTGGTTCCGGGTTGACCTATGCATGTAAGGATTGCATAAGCACATGTGTCATCCTGGCTGGCTGAAATCCAAGAGTGGCGGAATCAAGATGTGAGACTCTTCTGGGGATGATGTGAAAGAAGAAAAGAGAGAGAGAACTTCAAAAACTACATACAACTTAGTCTATTACTATATAATTATAAAAGAACGACCCCCCCCCAAATCCAATGTTAATAAAAATATTGGGTCATCAGAAAAGTCATGGCACATTTTTCCATGTTTTTCGATACAAAAAATCCATCATGACTTTTCTGACAATCAAATATTATTTTCTGCATTTTCATTGCTGGGGTAGAGGATCTGTTTTCTCCACAAACAAAATTAAATTTTAATTTCTCCCTTGCTCTCATGTAAATTAGTGAGAAAATTTCTATGACATGGCAGCC
Organism: Tupaia belangeri chinensis; assembly: GCF_000334495.1. NCBI lineage: Eukaryota > Metazoa > Chordata > Mammalia > Scandentia > Tupaiidae > Tupaia > Tupaia belangeri. The sequence continues at coordinate 527,498 of NW_006160062.1, forward strand.
TTTTGGTCCATTTTCCTGAAAGACTGAACTCAACTTTTTGGCTTCTCTGAAATGGTTTTGATTCAATAAAAGATGAAATGAAACAAGTGCCAACCTTGTGAGTAATTTAGTACTAAGTCTGTATGTACATGTCTGCTACATTTTGCCCCTTATGGGTTTAGTGACTTGGCAGTATAATTTAAAGACTGAAATTTTGACTCTGTAGCACTCAGGTTTCTGGACATTAACACATAATGCTCTTGTGTAGATATTTTGAGCCCTGCAAAAAATGCTAAAGGTTGCTTAGGCTGGAAAGCATTTCTTCTGGGCCCATTCATAATAGATGCTTTTATTCCCCAGGGCTGGGTTAGTGATAGGGTAATTTCCAACCATTAACCCAGACTCTCCTTAAACAAATGTTGGAAACTGTCAGAGTTACACAATAATGCTAAACAGCCAATGAAAATCAAACACTCCAGATAAGATTAAGATGTCTGTCCAGAACTGAAGGCTCCTAGGGTTGGCATTCCTACACCAGTGTGGTAGTCCACCAACTTACATATGAGACCCCCCTGTGATCCTACCACGTATACATCATGACTCACCACTGTATGTTTTTTTAAGTCTGTTTATTTATTCTATTAATGAGAGAGAAAAAGAGATAGCTCCCCCAACAGGGCCTTGACACCGTAATCTGTCCCAGCCTCAGTCAGGCCCAAATCATGGGGACACATGTTGTCCAACCTACTCAGAAAGGACTCTGGACATGAATCCATTCTTCTATCCTATTGTTCAGCCACACAGAGCATCTTGTTTTCTCACTGTACCACGATACAGCCCAACTACATGTTTTAAACCATAAAGTGTTTGGCAGAGCAGTGCCAAAAGCAGCTGATTTCCAAGGGAGTAGCCCATCACTAAAGTGAAGGAAATTAAGGTTTTGTTCAATCACTATGGTGGGTAATAAAAGCAAAATTACTAGAATGTACCAAAAAGCAAAGACTCAAAAGAGGCTTGGCTAGATAAGGACTCCTTGGAGAATTGTTGTGCCATTCTGTAAAGTCCCTCTACGTCAGCGTGCTCTTTATAGATGATAATCTGCTTTCACTCAGAGTCTACAGATTTAAATGTTAAACTCATCAAAGATATCCCTTCACAGAAACATCTGGAAAAGTGTTTGACCAGATTAGCTGGGTACCATGGCCTTGCCAAGTTGATGCATAAAACTAACCACCACAGCCCATCCAACCAGATTTGACATTGTCCTTAGCTGCTGAGTTGAATTCACACAGAGGATGTGCCAAGGCCAACAGCAGCACTTCCCCCACCCATGGGGAATGGCCACACCACAATCGCTTCTTCTCCATTTCTTCCTCCTTTTGAGATTTTGGATATACCTGCACATGCGATTGCTGTGTTTCTCAAGCCACTGCTTCGGAGACTTGAACTGGGCTGTTAGCCATGTAGGATCTGACTGCCCTAAGCACCACACCACAGCCTGGTCCACTAGTGCAATATAAATTGCAGTATGTAAGGAAAATGAGCTAACCGGCTGGGAGATGTGGGAAAGTGACAGAAAGGGAGACAGACAAGATGTCTAGGATGGACTCTCAGTTAATGAAAGAAGTCTAACTACATAAAGGGGAGGTAGAGTGCTCAGTAGGCCAATAGACCTATTCACTTTTCTGTCTAGGGCAAGTCCCACTGGAATATTAACTGGGACAGTGCAAAATAGAGACTAAACATATCATGTTCTGTGTGAGTGTGAACAGAAGGTGATGACTCTGGCTTCATCTGAGGAGAACACAAATGTCTAGGTATCTGAGGAGTGTTTACCTATGGATGGATGTTGAGGACCTTCCAACTTGTAAATATGGTGAAGGCAATCCTCTGAGTCTTTTACTAAACCAACGATTAGTTACATTTTTACCATCTACCATATCTCCAGCTATAAATTAGCCACTGGAGAGAATAAAAGATACATAAAGATATCTTTAAAGATATCTAATACACAGCAGAATTTATTAATATTTTATAATTATTTATTTAATTTATCACTATTATTCTTTTAATTTCCTATAGGATGTGTGTGCTCATCAGAGAGAGAGAGAGAGAGAGAAAGGGAGAAAGCAAGCCACCAGATCTGGGACACAAACAGCCATCAGCCATGTGGAATCCCAGCACCTTAACCACCATGTCACCTGCTGGCCCCAACACAGCAGAATTTAAACTCTGTGGAAGGAGTCTAAAATATCAGAAGTAGAGTCGAGCATGATATCAGATCCTCTGGAATCACGGGCTGAGGAAAGTGGTGCTGAGAAATGAAAGCAGGAACACAGCAAAGGTGAAAAGACTGAGGGACCAGGCAGAGAAAGAGGAATTGCAGAGGGGTAACACTCTGAGTGGGGGGCTTGGCTGAAGGCAGATAGAAGGGAGTAGAGAGGAGAGAGTAAAGGGACGAAGAGGGAAGCAACAATAAGGAAAGGATGGCAAAGATGGAGTTTCTTTTGGGGTCGTGAGAAATTATTTAGGTAAGGAATGTGAGCCATATGGATTTAATTTCATGCTAGACCCAAGGGGTCATATTAATGTTTGCATTGGGTCATTTTAGAAAGAGTCGTCTGGCTGCGACCACAAGGTCTATTTGGGGACTTTTCTTCTTCTTTTTTTTTTTTTTTTTTTGAGAGGTTTTCGCTATAGGGCGTGTGCACTCGCCAGACAGACAGAGAGACATAGAGACAGAAAGCGAGAAATCACCCCCCAGCGGGGATGGTCATGCCACAATCCCTTCTCCTCCATTCTCCTCTCAGGATCTTGGGCACGCTCGCACACGCGCCCCGCGTGATTTTTAAGCCACTGGGTCCGGGACGCAAACCACAGTCGACTATGTGGCAGTCCAGCGACACAGCCATTACGCTAACTGCTGGTTCCCGGGACTTTTCTTCTGAAGATGAATTTAGCCAGGAGTGGGGGACATTCTTCCCAGAAATTGACAAGAAGCCTATCAGCACTCTGACCAGAGACTTTGCCAAAAACAGTTTTGAGCAGCAAATGTGACAGTGGAAAGAAAACAGGCTTTAGAGCCAGACAGGTTTAACTCAAGGTCTAGCTAGCCCTATCACTTGTCAGCAAACTACTCCATCTCTCAGAACCTTAGTGTTTTCATCTGCAGAATGAGTTTCATATCTGCCTCTTAGGATTTTTGTAAGGAAAGCAGCTGGATCCTAGAAAACACTCAATGTATTAGTTCTTTCCCTTCTCCCTTTTATTTATCAAAACTATTAAAGAAAACCTCTAATGCTTGATCTTATATAATAATATTGTGTGGCAACTTAAAAGTTTGTTTCATCTATAAACATCTAAGGCAAGGGAAAACTTTTGATTCTTTCTTGATTTAAAAATTGGAATTTCCAGGACCAGCAGTTGGCATAATGGCTATGTTGCTGGACTCCCATATAGTCAACCTCAGTTTGAGTCCCGGACCTGGTGGGTTAAACTCAGGCCGGGAGTGTGTTCATGCATGCCCAAGATCCTAAGAGGAGAATGAAGGAGAAGAGACTGCAGCATGGCCATCCTCCCTGGGGGGTGATTTCTCGCTTTCTATCTCTCTGTCTCTGTCTGCCTGGTGAGCGCACGTGCCCTATAGCAAAAACCTCTCCAAAAAAAAAAAAAAATTGGAATTACCTACAAAAGTTCAGAATGTTTTTATTTTAAGGCTGACCCTACAGCATAGCAAGGACCAGATTCCACATAGCTGATCGCAGGTGTAAATCTTGGCACAGGTGCCTTGAAAAACTCACCAGGATTTTGTGAGTGCCCCAAATCCTGGCAGGATGGAGAAATGGAGAAGGACATGGGGGCACCTGAGTGGGGGTGTTCTCTCTTTGATGCATACACTCTCTGAAAAATGTTTTTATTTTAGAATTACTTAAAACACAAATAATATAATTTATTCATAAAGAATAAACATTTTCATTATTGACTTTTGAGTAGCTTTTTTTAAATTAAATGTTCTTTACAAATTCAATTGAGAAGAGGGTTGGAGATAAAAATGAATGAATGAGAGAATGAATGAATGGATTTCTACAGTGTGAGGGACTGAAATAGCTGCTTCTTTATTTTAGCAGTTGAATTTTCTAAAAAGACTTTTATTATACCTGAAAATCAATATAGATTTTTTTAATATAAAAAATGAGACTCTCCCATTTTTTACTTTCCCTAAACCAATCCCAGGCAAGCCTCTGTATGTGCAAGGGAGTAGACAGCCCTGCCCTACTCAGGTGTGGAGCTTAAGGCCAAGAGGAGGAGGTGACAGATGTAATAAGGCCAGGGATGTGAGTACATGTTGCAATTTGCCTTTGTCCTTCCAAAAGGAAAATATCACTCATGTGACTTATGCAATAAAAGGCTCGTTTTCCAGGAGGAAAAAAATAGATTCTTGGAAAAGAAGAGGAAAAGAAAGAAAAGACCTTCCAGCTGTGATGACACACACTGTTGTGCTCTGCAGGCCGGGAGCACATGACAAGCCCTAGTCCAAACTAAAGGCCAGGCACAGTTCTGTGCCAGGAATCCCAGCTGCTTGGAGAGGCTGAGGTAGGAGGATCAAGAGCTCAAGGCTGGTCTGGGCAACACAGAAAGAAAAGAGAGAAGAAAGAAAAGACCAGGAAGAAAAAGAAAAGAAACAGAATTTAAGAGACCAGCAGATAGTGTAGTGGTTATGCCGCTGGATTCCAACGTGGTCGACCACGGTTGGAGTCCCAGACCAGAGGGTTTAAAACTCGAGCGGGCTGCGTGTGCGTGCATGCCCAAGATCCCAAGAGGAGAATGAAGGAGAAGAAATTGCGATGTGACCATCTCGTTCTCTGCCTCCCTCTTTCTGGCAAGCGCATGCGTCCCCATCACAAAAATCTCCCTCTAAAAGCAAAACAACAGACAAACAACAACAACAACAACAAAAACAAAGGAATTGAAAGTAAAGCTGTTTGAGACAGTGTATTCGGTAAGGAGTGCTGTGCAGATGTGAGTGTGGAGAATGTGTGTGTACCTGTGTGCGTATGTAAACCTGTGAGTGGAATGACGAGCGTGTACAATGTGCGTGGAGTTTGGAATGTATATATGTGAGTGTATGTGAGGCATGTGGGTGTGAAGATGTAAGTACAGAGAGCTTTATGTGTGGAATGTGTGAGGGGTGTGGAGCGTGCACACTGCAGTGCGTGCAGTGAGATGTGTAAGGACTGTGGAGGTGTGAACGTCAGTGGAGACGATGTGAGGACACACAGCGTGTGTGCAGTTTGGAGGCTGTGTGTGGACGTGAGTGTGGAGGGTGTTGTGTGTGCTGAGTGCAGAGTGCCTGTGTGCTTGAGTGTGAGTGCGATGGGTACGGCCGAGCAGGCGCGTGGGCGCGCCGTGAGAGCGTGTCACCGCAGCACCCCGTGCGCAGTGTGCGCGCGCCCGCGAGCGGAGCGCGGCGCGGGCCCGGGGCGGGCGGGCCAGGCGCCCGGGGCCCGGAGCGCGCCGCTCGGGTGGGGCGGCGGCGGACATGTGCAAGATGTCCTTCAAGGTGAGCGCTGCGGGCTCGGGAAGCGCTGTCCAGGCCGCGGGGCCGCAGGGTGGAGAGAGGCGCCGCCTGCATCTCCCGGCTCCCGGCCAGGCGGAGGAAGTGGCGGGGCTGAGATGCGTCCCGTGGGGTTGTGGTTAGCCTGTGTCTGCTTCGCTCGAAAGGCTTTCGGCATTAGAGCTGCGGGTCAGGAGAGTCTGGGCCAGGCCGAGGCGCGGCGGGGACTGTCGCCGGGGTAACAGGTCCGGGCGGGGACGCGGGCAGGGTAGGAGCTGCGGTCTGCGCTTTCCTTCAGCTGCAGGCTTCCTGAGCTGTCCCTCTGCGTCTCTTGGAATGCCAGCTCCAGCCTCTCACCAGAATACTTTTTCTGACTCTGAAGCAGAGTGATCCGCCCAAGCGTGGAGCTGCAGTTGATTACAGACTTCAGAGTCTGAAGAGTCTAAAAGAGTTTATTAAAGAGATAGTATTGAGTCTCTACGGATTAGAATGAAAATGAGGTTAATTGATTCGCCTCTATTGAAAGGTTTCGATAACAATAGTTTAAAATGTATTGAGCACTTAATCTTAACCTGGACAATGTCTGAATCCCCGGCAAGGCCTGAGATGGTGCTCTGGGTGGCTCTGCCTTTTTTTCTGATTTTGTTTTGTTTTGTTTTAATGAGGAAAGCCAAGGCATAGAAAAGTTAAATGACTCCTGTAGGACCCTGAGCCAGTAAATTAATGGTGGTTGTTGAAACCCAAGTGTGTCTGACCCCAAAACCACTGTAATTCCCTCCCTTAAAATAGCTCATGTAAGCAGGAGAATGACAAGAGGAGACTTGCATGTTAGAGATATCTCTGGCTACAGTTTGGAGAAGAGGGTGGAGCTGGGAGACTAATGAGGAGGATGTGTAGTCATTGTGAAGAAACGGCAGGGTGCCAGGGCATAGGTGACCAGGAAGGAAGGAAGTAGATAAATGTGACTTGAAATTTTTAAATGAACTGAATTCAATAATGGATGTCATTCATTGAGGTGGGAAGGCAAAAGGGGTAAAGAAGAAACGTTTGGTTTAGTGTAAAGGTTGAGAATAGATGGGAATTCAAGCAGCGCTGTGGATTAGACAGCTACACAAACCCCCAGAGCCCATGAAGACGTCTATGTAGTAGGTAGAGGTGAGAATTAGGAGTCACCAATATTAAGCGATAACTGAACCCATTGGAATGAATGTGATTGTGAGACCATGTAAAGGTGGAAAATAAGAGGGCTGAGGACAAAATCTTAAATAAAATTATGATTGAAGAATGAACAGAATAAGAAGCCTACTGAGAATACTGAGGAGCAGCCAGGGATGTCTGAGAAAAATCAGAGGCATGTGCTGCTCAAGAACTGTTGTAGATGCTGCAGGAACTGTTGAAGAAAGCTGAAAGAAACACCATTAGCTATGCATATACCAACTTACATGCAGTATGTTAGCATTTCAATACCTTGGTTAGTCTGTTCTAAAAAAAAAACTTTCGTGATTAGACTTTTCGAGTCACATAATTTCCTGGAGAGTCATTCAAATTATCCTGTGTTTCACATGTAAGACATAGAATCTCTAGTCTTTCCATAAAGATGAAGAGGAGCTTGGCTGGTGTTAAACACTACAGGGAAATCGATCAAGCCAAAAATTGAAAAATGCATTGGAATTAGTAACAGAACAGCCACTGGTGTCCTTACAAATGCAGTTTCAATGATGAGTTACATTTAGGTGCCAGATTACAATAACTTGAAAGGAGAGCAGTAAAAACCACAAACAGAGATCTCTTTTAAGAAATTCTGCAAGCTACAAGAGAATAAAGCAGAGCAGTGGCTGGAGTTGACCAAGGGCTTGTTTGCTTTAAAATCACAGAGATTCTTGGCTCAGCCACTGTGGCACAGACAGTGGAGCACTGCAGCATGATGCTGGAGCCATATGGGAAGGCCTGAATTCAGATCTTGGGTTGGCCTGAAGATGCAGGGCTCTAGGGCATCCCCACGATCCTGGTTGGATGGAGGGCTCGGGGATAGGGGACACTGTAGCATGGTAGTACATTATTGAGGGTTCTTGTTTCTCTCTTGAAGAAGAAGATAAATGAATAAACTTTGAAGGAAACAAAAATAATGATACTTTGACAATAAAGAAATTAATAACTAATGCAAATTTTAAATGAGCAAGAGTCTCTGAGTAGACATTTCTCTCAAGAAGATGTACGATATCCAGTAAGCAAGCACCTGACATCATGCTTGACATCATTAGCCATCAGGGCAATACAAATCAAAACCATAATGAGATACCTCTTCATACCCACTAGGATACCTTTAACCACCACAACAGACAATGACCAACTGTTGGCAAAGAACCCTTATACAATGGTGGTAGGAATGTATAGTAATGCAGTAATTTTTTAAAAGTCTGGTCTTTCTTCAAAAAGTTAAACATAGGGGCTGCCAGTTAAAGCAACTGAATCCCACATGGTTGACCACATGGTTCAGGTTCCAGACCTAGAGGCTTGAAAAACACAACAAGCACATGTGTATTCATGTCCAAAATCCCAAGAGGAGAAATAGAAAAGAAGGAATTGCAGCATGGCCATCCCCCATGGGAAGTGCCTTCTCACTTTCCCTTTCTCTCTGTTTCTCTCTCACTTGCACCCACATCCCCCAGTAAATTAACAGTGAAAAAAAGTTAAATATAGAATTAACACATGAACCAGAAATTCCACTAATATATATACATATGTGTGTGTGTGTGTGTGTGTGTGTGTGTGTGTATGAATAAACTTTTGAAGGAAACAAAAATAATGATACATTGACAATAAAAAAATCAATAACTAATCCAAATTTTAAATGAGCAAGGGCTCTCTCATATACATATATGTATGTGTGGAATTGCTGGTTCATGTGATATATATATATATCCAAAAGAAATGAAAACATTTACTCCTACAAAAACTTATACACAAATATTCATAGCAATATTGTTCATAATAACCAAAAAGTAGAAACAATCCAAATGTCCATTAACTGATGATAATAAAATGTGATGTGTATTATAAATGCATAGTTGGGAGGCTTAAACAACAGAAATTTATTTCTCACAGTTCTAGGGGCTGGGAAGACCAAGATAAAGGTGCTAGCAAATTTGGTATTAAAGAAGGCTTCTTTTCCTGGTTTGCAGATGACCTCTTGCTTTCTGTTTCCTAACATGATAGAGAGAGAAAACTCTGGTGTCTCTTCTTGTTAGAGAGAGCTCTAAGCCCATCATAGTGGCTCTACCCTTGTGACCTCACCTAAATCTAAATAATTCCAAATACCCCACCTCTTCATACCATCACACTCAGGGTTAGTGCTTCAGCATATGAATTGGGAGGAGAGGACACCAAAATATTTAATCTATAATATTCTGCTCTTGATCCTTCAAAAATGATCTCCTTCTTACATATAAAATGTATTTATTCCATTCTAACAGTCCCAAAGTCTTAATGTGCTCCGTATCTACTCTAAAGGTCTGAATATCATCTAAATCAGATGAGGATGGGACTTGTATTATTCATCTTGAGGCAAACTTTTCTCCAGCTGTGAGACTATGAAATCAAACAAGTTAATGTGTTTCCAAAATGCAGTGGTAGGACAGACCTAAGATAGATATTTCTACTCCAAAAGGGAGAAATTGGAAGGAAGAAACAGGTGATGGGTCCAAAGCAGTCCAAAAACCTGGAAAGGAAAATACAATTAAATCTCAAGGCTTAAGAATAATCCTTTTTGGGAGGGAAATCTTGGCTGGAAAGTTGAATGTAGCGCTGTGTTCTCCCTTATCCTGTCCATACAGAAATTGTCACTCTACTGTTAGACTTTAACATGCCCTCCAGGAAACTGGCTCAAATGTGTGGGTCGAAGACTCTCAGAATTTGAAGGGATCATTTGTTCAGTCCCATTTTATTAAAAAGAGAAACAAATCAACACAACCACCTGGTCACATCAGCCAGTTCGCTAGAGGAAGAAACCTAGGAAGTTGTCTTAGGTTATGTGAGAGAGGTGCTTCCTTATCTTTATGGTTTAACAGAAACTAATTGGAAGACCATGAGTGGATTTTACACCAAACCACAGGAAAATCTAAAAGTGCCATCCCACAGTTATAGCCACAGAGTGCCATTACATAAACCTACAGTTTGGGAGAATATTTTGATTTGGTCAGGTTGCTTTGAAAAGGAAGGTGAAGTCCCAGAGACTATCATGTTTGAGATGCCTGATGCTACAAAGGACAAACTCCCGGTGAAGGGCATCTATGTAATGATTGCCCTGACCGTGGCAGGGTGCATTTTCATGATTATGGAGGGCAAAAAAGCTGCCAGAAGAAATGAGTCTTTAACAAGCTTGAACCTGGAACAGAGAGCTCATCTGGGAGAAGAAGCTCTGAAGACCGAACCTGAGTAGCAGAGATATCCATATTGGCTGGACTTGGAAAATCCAGGAATTATGTTGCAGCAAAATTCTGTATTAAAAAGAATGTAGTGTGAGGATCCATGTCACAAAAGTATGGTTTACACAAACGTATACCATTTCAATACATCTGCTCTAGAAGTATAAATACATTTTCTTATAGAATGACTTGTCTTTCATGGTGTTAATCTAAGTAAAATTTAGCCTTTCAGCTTTTTGGAAAAAAATGAAAAGAGACAACTTGTTTTAACCTTTGTATTAACTATTTTGTAGATAATTAGGTGTCTTATCTCACTTTTATTCCCATTGTCAAAGTAACTTCTCTCCAGACGCTAAAATATAAAATAATTCCTAGTTATTTATTGCTCTTTCTTCTGTGTACTCACTTCTGAAGAGAAAACGAGGGCCAGTGAGATACTGCCCAGGTGCATGTTGGAGAACTAGCCTTCCAAAATGCCATGTGATTTGTGGACACTGGCTTTCAAAAGAGAGCCCAGAGCGGCAGCCAGCCCATGCTCTATCTCTTCAAGCATGCAGACGCGTGGCGACTTTTAGGAAAACAGTGCTTGCAAAAGTTCTGGCAAGTGATAAGAGTGATCTGGCCAGGAGCTTCTGAGCACTGAGAAATCCCAGGATCATGGAGTTCCTCGGGACCAGCACAGTTGCCTCTTAGCTTCATGGTTTAAAATTCCCACTAGTCTTTTTCCTGCCACTTGAGAAACTACATTTCTCAATTACACAAATCTAGTGTATTTTGTTATTAGTGTTGAAAGATAAGCATTTGCACCTTGGTGCATCTCATTTACAGTTTGGACTTTGAGATACCAAGTTGTCTTATATTTAGGTATGGATGCTAGTTTCTATTTAAATATTTCATTTATTCTCACATGCTTCATGTACCTCATTAACTACATTCCAATGTGCTAACTCTCCTCAGAGAGCTATAACAAGGATTAAAAAGTAATGCATGCAGCTGCTTGGGAATTTATTGGATAATCAAGAAAGTCATGAAGCAAAAAAAAAAAAAAAATGCATCATGACTTTCTTTATGACCGAATAGTTTAATACAATATTCAGTGAAATGTAAAAAGGAAAGAAAATAAAAATAACAATCCTCTTTGGTTCAGTTCTACCTTCTGGACTCACTAGGATGGTGGTCCTGCTTTCTGAACCAACTAATGCAGGGCTCTTGCCCTTAAGACATCAGTGGTTATGGTTTCAACATATGAATTTAGGGGAAGACAAGAGGCGTTCGGTCTATAATGTGGTATATCCATACAATGTAATGGCATTCAGTCATAAAAAGGATTGAAGCACTAATACATGCTATAACACTGAGGAACATTGAAAGCATGTTAGGTGAAGGAATCCAGACAAAAAAAGGGCATGTATTGTATGAGCCCACTGATATGAGATATCTAAAATGGACAAATCCATAGAAATAGAAAATAGATCAGCAGTTGCCAGGGGATGAAGAAGAGGGGAGGATGGGGAGTAAATATTAATTGGCATGGGATTTCTTTTTGGAGTGATGAACATGTTCTGGAATAGATAGTGGTGACATTTCACAATCTCATGATTATAGCAAAACCCACTTGATTGTATGCTTCTAATGGATGACTTTTATGGTTTCCTAATTGTATCATCAAAACCATTTTTTTAAATATTAATACTATATTGCATATTTCAAAATAACGAAGAGTAAATGTCAAATATCTCACAATAAAAAATTATAGGTAAATGAGGTGATGACCATGTAATAATCTAGATTTAAACATTCTACATAGTGTATATACATATATGTGTGTGTGTGTATATATATATATATCATATTGTACTCCATAAATATATAGAATTATGACTTGTCAATCAAAAATATTAGTGAAGGGGACCAGCAGTTAGCGTAATGGCTATGTCGCTGGTCTCCCATGTAGTCGACTGCAGTTCGTGTCCCGGACCCAGTGACTTAAAACTCACGCCGGGCGCGTGTGCATGCGTGCCCAAGAGGAGAGTGGAGGAGAAGGGATTGTGGCATGGCCATCCCCCCTGGGGGGTGATTTCTCGCTTTCTATCTCTCTGTCTCTCTCTGTCTGGTGAGCGCACATGCCCTACAGCAAAAAAAAACTTAAAAAAAATATTAGTGAAAATCCTGTGCTCTCCCTGTTCATTCCTCCCTCTTTCCTGGCCCCTGGCAGCAACTGATCTTTTTGTTATTTCCATAGTTTTACCTTTTCCAGAATGTCATATATTTTATTTTATTTTATTTTTTTATATTTGAATTTATTTATTTACATTCATTCACTATACATTATTACAGCGTACTAAGCCATTTTTAAATGATAATAAGGAGTGGTGAGAAGGCTTGAGAGTAGAGGGGACCACTGAGCTGAGCAACTGAATTATTCAGGGCATGGAAGGGGCAGTGAGCTGCAGCAGGGCCCTGGCAGCTGTATGGATTAACTAGAAAGATGGGAAAACCTGTCCCACTGGGATAAAAAGAAAGGAGATGAGGTCAAATATGAATATTTTATAGAGCGTGGATCAGGATGAGCTCAGGATTTGAGGAGGGCAGAAAGGAAGCTGCCAAGCTGGTGTCAAAATTTTTAGTTAATAAGGAAGAATGACCAGGAGATGATAACTACAAGGTGAGGTAGAGGATGAGAAAGTAGGATGGCCCAAGTCTTGAAAGAGTAGAGATTTGTACACCTGAATGGAAGGACCTTGCTTATGAAGCCAGTTGTGCCCATTACTACCCCGATGCTGGTATGGAAGAAAAAGCCCTGCCCCCTCCAGAAAAGATGCTGGAAAGGTCGAGACAAAAGAGAGGGGGAGTCATGTGCACTGCCAACAGGGTCACGGGATCTTCACATCAAAACCCACCTCCAGCTGCAGCTGGCCTGGAATACAAACACACACACACACACATGTGTCTCACATGCTCAGAAGGTCCCCGGACAGGAACCTAAGGCCTTTCTCACTTGAGTCCAGTCACATTACTGCTGCAACACTGCCTACCCTTAAAAGTTTGTGAAAGGATTTTATAATGCTTTTCAAACTAATCAGCTATGAATACTAATTTAACTTACCTTTTGTCCATGATTTCTCTGCAATTGTCATATATAGTCGGTAACTCTTATGAAGTGGAAAAAAATCAGACCTACAGGTATTTTCATATGTCATCAATATTTTATGAGTACCAAATTTGGAAATTAAAAAGTTGACAAGGTATTATGTTTTGTTGCTGTTTAATTAGATCTGTATTAACTTTGATTTGGAAGCCACAGATTAACTTTTTCATTTTCACGGGTCTCTGAAAAGCTCTTAGACCCTAAGTCCAGAGTCTCTATAAAAAGGCTCAGCATTGTTGGATGAGTCTGGAAATAACATTATAAACCAGAATTGAGGCTCTTCTTGATGATGGTTCAGAACCACCAGTAGGGCTGTTTGCATCTGCACCCAGTGGATTCATCTGCTTCTGCTTTTTATGGTTTCTTTGTCACATTGTCAGCTGTCACTTTGCACCATGTCACTTTGCCTCTAGTAAATTTCTGTTTGCAATTTTCAACTCCTAATTTCGCAATTTTCAATTCCTAATTTGTTCTAGTTGGGAAAACAAACATGTTTGTTAGAATTATTCTTTTAATTCTTTTTTTTTTTTTTTTGAGAGGTTTTTGCTATAGGGCACATGTGCTCGCCAGACAGAGGGAGACAGAGAGACAGAAAGCGAGATATCACCCCCCGGAGGGATGGCCACTCTGCAATCCCTTCTCCTCCATTCTCCCTTCGGGATGGGATCTTTGGGCACGCACGCACATGCACCTGGAGTGAGTTTTAAGCCACCGGATCCAGGATGCAAACCACGGTTGGCTACATGGGAGTCCAGTGACATAGCCATTACACTAACTGCTGGTCCCTAGAATTATTCTTTAAAATAAAAGCAAACTCAGAGTGCAGGGGTAAGACTTCTTGTTGAACAAAGTTTGAGGATTTTTGTACATCAACTTTTGATTTTAGAACAGCTATTTTAACTGTTCAGGACTTGTTCTTCAGAGTGGAAGCCTAACCCAGTTGGGGATAGGGGAGGCTCACATATTACATGAAACATCCATTGCTAGATGAACAAAAATATCTGGGTCATTCTTAAGTGTGTCTTACCCAAGAAGGTAAAGCAATACCCTGTCTCCTCTTTGTGATAGAAGTTGCTCTTGCCTGGACCAGAAACTCAAGAATTTGTATGATTCATCTTCTTCTGAAAGTGTGTAAATTACCTCATAATCAATTCCAGCTTGCCAGTCAGCTTAATATATTTGCCTGAGCCACAGGAAAATAAATTAACAAAATAATTTGAGGAAAAGAATCAAGGAGAAAAATAGAGAGACAAGACATTTATGGGACACAGAAATGGATGATTATCTGTTAAAGAGGTTTTTTGTTTTGTTTTGTTGTTGTTGTTGTTGTTTGCTATAGGGCGCGTGCGCGCACCAGAGAGACAGAGAGACAGAAAGCGAGAAATCTTCCCCCAGGGGGGATGGCCACGCCGCAATCCCTTCTCCTCCATTCTCCTCTCGGGATCTTGGGCACACACGCACACACGCCCGGCGTGAGTTTTAAGCCACCAGATCCGGGGTGCAAACTGCAGTCAGCTACATGGGAGTCCAGCAACATAGCCATTACGCTAACTGCTTGTCCCTCTGTTGATAACATGTATAGTATCTTCAACTTGACTGGTGTGAAGTATATTCATGTTCGGTAACTACACATACAAGTTGTAGTGATGTATAATGATTGAATGTATAAAAATTTTTAAAAAGTTAATTAACAAAATAATATCTTTTTAAAAAGCTTTGAGATAGAAATCACACACTGTCCTATCTATTAAAAGTCTTTTGAGGGGACCAGCAGGTGGCATAATGGCTACGTTGCTGGACTCTCATATAGTTGATCACAGTTTGAGTCCCAGACTCAGCGAATTGAAACACACCGAGCGCATATGCATGTATGCCCAAAATCCCAAGAAGGGATTGTGGCATGGCTATCCCCCTGAGGGGTGATTTCTCACTTTCTGTCTCTCTGTCTCTCTGTGTCTCTGGTGAGTGCATGTACCCTATACCAAAAATGTCTCTAAAAATTAAAAAAAAATTATTTGTTTCTGTGGTTTATAATAAGTTCAGAATTGCACAACTATCTACACAGTCCATTTTAGAACATTTTAATTACTCCAGAAAGAAACCTCATAACCATTAGCAGTCACTAGCATTCCAAACCTCCCAGCTTTGAGCAACCACTCATCTAGTTTCCATCTCTATAGAGTAGCTGATTCTGAACACTTGTTTTAAACAAACCTTAAACATGATCTTGAACTGTGAATTTGGAAATGTGTTACATAGGCCTACCTCTAAGGCAGAATTCTCAGAGTAATTCACTTACTGTTCTTCAGTTTCCTGTCACTTACGGACGTGTAATAATACTGCCAGTACAGGGTTTAGGCTTAATGTCTATTAAGCATTCTGAAATTTTCGAATAGCACAAAGTTCGACATTGGACTTAAAATAGCAAGTGACATCTCAAAAACATCCTTCTGCACATGGCTTCTCAATCCATCAACCTATCCTTATTTTATATAGCCTCTACTATCACAGAAATGCATTGTGTAAAGCTAATATTTTCTCTTTTTTTTCGAGAGGTTTTTGCTATAAGGTGCGGGCGCTCGCCAGAAAGACAGAGACAGAGAGACAGAAAGCGAAAAATCACCCCCTGGGGGGATGGCCACGCCACAGTCTCTTCTCCTCCATTCTCCTCTCGGGATCTTGGGCATACACGTACACGCGCCCAGTGTGAGTTTAAGCCACCGGGTCCAGGACTTGAACCACGGTTGACTACCTGGGAGTCCAGCAACATAGCCGTTATGCTAACTGCTAGTCTCAAACTAATATTTTCTTGATTGAATTAATAAGTGCACAATTGAAATCTGCATTACTCTAAATCCTTTTTTAAGCTAATAGTATAAATCTCTACTTCTCTTAGCTTTTACTCAGAATTCTAGTTCTGTATTAGTAACAGTTTGTCTCCTGTGTTTCCCTTTCCTTCCTGTCTGCACTTAATTTCCGGCAGCATCACAACGAGTGGTGCATTAGCCAGGTCCTAACTCTATGACCATGAATAATTCAGTTCTGTGTCTCAGTTTCCTCATTTTAAAAATGGAAGTAGGCCCAGCCACAGTAGTGCAAGGGATAGGGCCCTGCTTTACAACGGTGAGGCCACATGAGAGAACCAGGTTTGGTTCCCAGATCAAGCTAAACCGGCCAGGCATGGTAGCACATGACTGTAATCTTAACTAATTGGGAGGATGGGCTGAAGGATCACAACTTCAAGACCCAGTCAAGAAATATATCTCTCTCACACATTAAAAGTAAAAATTTCTATGAGAATAATTATAATACCTGCCATATGGAGTTGCCCTGAGAATTAAATAAGCTAAAGCAG